>NW_027478650.1:0-322725 GCF_051014685.1 Ptiloglossa arizonensis
GTTTCTACTTTCAGATGCAACAGAAATTTTGCGGATTGGTCAATCCGTTCGCGAGATATGGCAGTTTGGAGGTAAGAAACGCTTGAGAAACTAAAAATTTTCGCAGTTCTGATGCTCGAAACGAATAACTAGAACGGCCTAGGGGAAAAGTACGCAGACCGTTGTAAGCGGGCGAGTTTCTACTTTCAGATGCAACAGAAATTTTGCGGATTAGTCAATCCGTTCGCGAGATATGGCAGTTGGAGGTAAGAAACGCTTGAGAAACTCAAAATTTTCGCAGTTCTGATGCTCGAAACGAATAACTAGAACGGACTAGGGGAAAAGTACGCATACCGTTGTAATCGGGCGAATTTCTACTTTCAGATGCAACAGAAATTTTGCGCATTGGTCAATCCGTTCGCGAGATATGGCAGTTTGGAGGTAAGAAACGCTTGAGAAACTCAAAATTTTCGCAGTTCTGAT
Organism: Ptiloglossa arizonensis; assembly: GCF_051014685.1. Lineage (NCBI taxonomy): Eukaryota > Metazoa > Arthropoda > Insecta > Hymenoptera > Colletidae > Ptiloglossa > Ptiloglossa arizonensis. The sequence goes on from NW_027478650.1 coordinate 463, forward strand.
GCTCGAAACGAATAACTAGAACGGCCTAGGGGAAAAGTACGCATACCGTTGTAATCGGGCGAGTTTCTACTTTCAGATGCAACAGAAATTTTGCGGATTAGTTAATCCGTTCGCGAGATATGGCAGTTTGGAGGTAAGAAACGCTTGAGAAACTCAAAATTTTCGCAGTTCTGATGCTCGACAAGCATAACTAGAACGGTCTAGGGGAAAAGTACGCATACCGTTGTAATCGGGCGACTTTCTACTTTCAGATGCAACAGAAATTTTGCGGATTGGTCAATCCGTTCGCGAGATATGGCAGTTTGGAGGTAAGAAACGGTTGAGAAACTCAAAATTATCACAGTTCTGATGTTCGAAACGAATAACCAGAACGGCCTAGGGGAAAAGTACGCATACCGTTGTAATCGGGCGAGTTTCTACTTTCAGATGCAACAGAAATTTTGCGGATTGGTCAATCCGTTCGCGAGATATGGCAGTTTGGAGGTAAGCAACGCTTGAGAAACCCAAAACTTTCGCAGTTCTCATGCTCGAAACGAATAACTACAACGGCCTAGGGGAAAAGTACGCATACCGTTGTAATCGGGCGAGTTTCTACTTTCAGATGCAACAGAAATTTTGCGGATTGGTCAATCCGTTCGCGAGATATGGCAGTTTGGAGGTAAGAAACGCTTGAGAAACTCAAAATTTTCGCAGTTCTGATGCTCGAAACGAATAACCAGAACGGCCTAGGGGAAAAGTACGCATACCGTTGTAATCGGTCGAGTTTCTACTTTCAGATGGAACAGAGATTTTGCGGATTAGTTAATCCGTTCGCGAGATATGGCAGTTTGGAAGTATGAAACACTTGAGAAACACAAAATTTTCGCAGTTCTGATGTTCGAAACGAATAACTAGAACGGCCTAGGGGAAAAGTACGCATACCGTTGTAATCGGGCGAGTTTCTACTTTCAGATGCAACAGAAATTTGCGGATTGGTCAATCCGTTCGCGAGATATGGCAGTTTGGAAGTATGAAACACTTGAGAAACACAAAATTTTCGCAGTTCTGATGTTCGAAACGAATAACTAGAGCGGCCTAGGGGAAAAGTACGCATACCGTTGCAATCGGGCGAGTTTCTACTTTCAGATGCATCAGAAATTTTGCGGATTGGTCAATCCGTTCGCGAGATATGGCAGGTTGGAAGTAAGAAACACTTGAGAAACACAAAATTTTCGCAGTTCTGATGCTCGAAACGAATAACTAGAACGGCCTAGGGGAAAAGTTCGCATACCGTTGTAATCGGGCGAGTTTCTACTTTCAGATGCAACAGAAATTTTTCGGATTGGTCAATCCGTTCGCGAGATATGGCAGTTTGGAAGTATGAAACACTTGAGAAACACAAAATTTTCGCAGTTCTGATGCTCGAAACGAATAACTAGAGCGGCCTAGGGGAAAAGTACGCATACCGTTGCAATCGCGCGAGTTTCTACTTTCAGATGCAACAGAAATTTTGCGGATTGGTCGATCCGTTCGCGAGATATGGCAGTTTGGAGGTAAGAAACGCTTGAGAAACTCAAAATTTTCGCAGTTCTGATGCTCGACAAGCATAACTAGAACGGCCTAGGGGAAAAGTACGCATACCGTTGTAATTGGGCGAGTTTCTACTTTCAGATGCAACAGAAATTTTGCGGATTGGTCAATCCGTTCGCGAGATATGGCAGTTTGGAAGTATGAAACACTTGAGAAACACAAAATTTTCGCAGTTCTGATGTTCGAAACGAATAACTAGAGCGGCCTAGGGGAAAAGTACGCATACCGTTGCAATCGGGCGAGTTTCTACTTTCAGATGCATCAGAAATTTTGCGGATTGGTCAATCCGTTCGCGAGATATGGGAGTTTGGAGGTAAGCAACGCTTGAGAAACCCAAAATTTTCGCAGTTCTCATGCTCGAAGCGAATAACTACAACGGCCTAGGGGAAAAGTACGCATACCGTTGTAATCGGTCGAGTTTCTACTTTCAGATGGAACAGAAATTTTGCGGATTGGTCAATCCGTTCGCGAGATATGGCAGATTGTAGGTAAGAAACGCTTGAGAAACTCAAAATTTTCGCAGTTCTGATGCTCGAAACGAATAACTAGAACGGCCTAGGGGAAAAGTACGCATACCGTTGTAATCGGGCGAGTTTCTACTTTCAGATGCAACAGAAATTTTGCGGATTGGTCAATCCGTTCGCGAGATATGGCAGTTTGGAGGTAAGAAACGCTTGAGAAACTCAAAATTTTCGCAGTTCTGATGCTCGAAACGAATAACTAGAACGGCCTAGGGGAAAAGTACGCATACCGTTGTAAGCGGGCGAGTTTCTACTTTCAGATGCAACAGAAATTTTGCGGATTAGTCAATCCGTTCGCGAGATATGGCAGTTTGGAGGTAAGAAACGCTTGAGAAACTCAAAATTTTCGCAGTTCTGATGCTCGAAACGAATAACTAGAAAGGACTAGGGGAAAAGTACGCATACCGTTGTAATCGGGCGAGTTTCTACTTTCAGATGCAACAGAAATTTTGCGCATTGGTCAATCCGTTCGCGAGATATGGCAGTTTGGAGGTAAGAAACGCTTGAGAAACTCAAAATTTCGCAGTTCTGATGCTCGAAACGAATAACTAGAACGGCCTAGGGGAAAAGTACGCATACCGTTGTAATCGGGCGAGTTTTCTACTTTCAGATGCAACAGAAATTTTGCGGATTAGTTAATCCGTTCGCGAGATATGGCAGTTTGGAGGTAAGAAACGCTTGAGAAACTCAAAATTTTCGCAGTTCTGATGCTCGACAAGCATAACTAGAACGGTCTAGGGGAAAAGTACGCATACCGTTGTAATCGGGCGACTTTCTACTTTCAGATGCAACAGAAATTTTGCGGATTGGTCAATCCGTTCACGAGATATGGCAGTTTGGAGGTAAGAAACGGTTGAGAAACTCAAAATTATCACAGTTCTGATGTTCGAAACGAATAACCAGAACGGCCTAGGGGAAAAGTACGCATACCGTTGTAATCGGGCGAGTTTCTACTTTCAGATGCAACAGAAATTTTGCGGATTGGTCAATCCGTTCGCGAGATATGGGAGTTTGGAGGTAAGCAACGCTTGAGAAACCCAAAACTTTCGCAGTTCTCATGCTCGAACGAATAACTACAACGGCCTAGGGGAAAAGTACGCATACCGTTGTAATCGGGCGAGTTTCTACTTTCAGATGGAACAGAAATTTTGCGGATTGGTCAATCCGTTCGCGAGATATGGCAGTTTGTAGGTAAGAAACGCTTGAGAAACTCAAAATTTTCGCAGTTCTGATGCTCGAAACGAATAACTAGAACGGCCTAGGGGAAAAGTACGCATACCGTTGTAATCGGGCGAGTTTCTACTTTCAGATGCAACAGAAATTTTGCGGATTGGTCAATCCGTTCGCGAGATATGGCAGTTTGGAGGTAAGAAACGCTTGAGAACTAAAAATTTTCGCAGTTCTGATGCTCGAAACGAATAACTAGAACGGCCTAGGGGAAAAGTACGCATACCGTTGTAAGCGGGCGAGTTTCTACTTTCAGATGCAACAGAAATTTTGCGGATTAGTCAATCCGTTCGCGAGATATGGCAGTTTGGAGGTAAGAAACGCTTGAGAAACTCAAAATTTTCGCAGTTCTGATGCTCGAAACGAATAACTAGAACGGACTAGGGGAAAAGTACGCATACCGTTGTAATCGGGCGAGTTTCTACTTTCAGATGCAACAGAAATTTTGCGCATTGGTCAATCCGTTCGCGAGATATGGCAGTTTGGAGGTAAGAAACGCTTGAGAAACTCAAAATTTCGCAGTTCTGATGCTCGAAACGATAACTAGAACGGCCTAGGGGAAAAGTACGCATACCGTTTAATCGGGCGAGTTTCTACTTCAGATGCAACAGAAATTTTGCGGATTAGTTAATCCGTTCGCGAGATATGGCAGTTTGGAGGTAAGAAACGCTTGAGAAACACAAAATTTTCGCAGTTCTGATGTTCGAAACGAATAACTAGAGCGGCCTAGGGGAAAAGTACGCATACCGTTGCAATCGGGCGAGTTCTACTTTCAGATGCATCAGAAATTTTGCGGATTGGTCAATCCGTTCGCGAGATATGGGAGTTTGGAGGTAAGCAACGCTTGAGAAACCCAAAATTTTCGCAGTTCTCATGCTCGAAGCGAATAACTACAACGCCTAGGGAAAGTACGCATACCGTTGTAATCGGTCGAGTTTCTACTTTCAGATGGAACAGAAATTTTGCGGATTGGTCAATCCGTTCGCGAGATATGGCAGATTGTAGGTAAGAAACGCTTGAGAAACTCAAAATTTCGCAGTTCTGATGCTCGAAACGAATAACTAGAACGGCCTAGGGGAAAAGTACGCATACCGTTGTAATCGGGCGAGTTTCTACTTTCAGATGCAACAGAAATTTTGCGGATTGGTCAATCCGTTCGCGAGATATGGCAGTTTGGAGGTAAGAAACGCTTGAGAAACTCAAAATTTTCGCAGTTCTGATGCTCGAAACGAATAACTAGAACGGCCTAGGGGAAAAGTACGCATACCGTTGTAAGCGGGCGAGTTTCTACTTTCAGATGCAACAGAAATTTTGCGGATTAGTCAATCCGTTCGCGAGATATGGCAGTTTGGAGGTAAGAAACGCTTGAGAAACTCAAAATTTTCGCAGTTCTGATGCTCGAAACGAATAACTAGAAAGGACTAGGGGAAAAGTACGCATACCGTTGTAATCGGGCGAGTTTCTACTTTCAGATGCAACAGAAATTTTGCGCATTGGTCAATCCGTTCGCGAGATATGGCAGTTTGGAGGTAAGAAACGCTTGAGAAACTCAAAATTTTCGCAGTTCTGATGCTCGAAACGAATAACTAGAACGGCCTAGGGGAAAAGTACGCATACCGTTGTAATCGGGCGAGTTTCTACTTTCAGATGCAACAGAAATTTTGCGGATTAGTTAATCCGTTCGCGAGATATGGCAGTTTGGAGGTAAGAAACGCTTGAGAAACTCAAAATTTTCGCAGTTCTGATGCTCGACAAGCATAACTAGAACGGTCTAGGGGAAAAGTACGCATACCGTTGTAATCGGGCGACTTTCTACTTTCAGATGCAACAGAAATTTTGCGGATTGGTCAATCCGTTCACGAGATATGGCAGTTTGGAGGTAAGAAACGGTTGAGAAACTCAAAATTATCACAGTTCTGATGTTCGAAACGAATAACCAGAACGGCCTAGGGGAAAAGTACGCATACCGTTGTAATCGGGCGAGTTTCTACTTTCAGATGCAACAGAAATTTTGCGGATTGGTCAATCCGTTCGCGAGATATGGGAGTTTGGAGGTAAGCAACGCTTGAGAAACCCAAAACTTTCGCAGTTCTCATGCTCGAAACGAATAACTACAACGGCCTAGGGGAAAAGTACGCATACCGTTGTAATCGGGCGAGTTTCTACTTTCAGATGGAACAGAAATTTTGCGGATTGGTCAATCCGTTCGCGAGATATGGCAGTTTGTAGGTAAGAAACGCTTGAGAAACTCAAAATTTTCGCAGTTCTGATGCTCGAAACGAATAACTAGAACGGCCTAGGGGAAAAGTACGCATACCGTTGTAATCGGGCGAGTTTCTACTTTCAGATGCAACAGAAATTTTGCGGATTGGTCAATCCGTTCGCGAGATATGGCAGTTTGGAGGTAAGAAACGCTTGAGAAACTAAAAATTTTCGCAGTTCTGATGCTCGAAACGAATAACTAGAACGGCCTAGGGGAAAAGTACGCATACCGTTGTAAGCGGGCGAGTTTCTACTTTCAGATGCAACAGAAATTTTGCGGATTAGTCAATCCGTTCGCGAGATATGGCAGTTTGGAGGTAAGAAACGCTTGAGAAACTCAAAATTTTCGCAGTTCTGATGCTCGAAACGAATAACTAGAACGGACTAGGGGAAAAGTACGCATACCGTTGTAATCGGGCGAGTTTCTACTTTCAGATGCAACAGAAATTTTGCGCATTGGTCAATCCGTTCGCGAGATATGGCAGTTTGGAGGTAAGAAACGCTTGAGAAACTCAAAATTTTCGCAGTTCTGATGCTCGAAACGAATAACTAGAACGGCCTAGGGGAAAAGTACGCATACCGTTTTAATCGGGCGAGTTTCTACTTTCAGATGCAACAGAAATTTTGCGGATTAGTTAATCCGTTCGCGAGATATGGCAGTTTGGAGGTAAGAAACGCTTGAGAAACTCAAAATTTTCGCAGTTCTGATGCTCGACAAGCATAACTAGAACGGTCTAGGGGAAAAGTACGCATACCGTTGTAATCGGGCGACTTTCTACTTTCAGATGCAACAGAAATTTTGCGGATTGGTCAATCCGTTCGCGAGATATGGCAGTTTGGAGGTAAGAAACGGTTGAGAAACTCAAAATTATCACAGTTCTGATGTTCGAAACGAATAACCAGAACGGCCTAGGGGAAAAGTACGCATACCGTTGTAATCGGGCGAGTTTCTACTTTCAGATGCAACAGAAATTTTGCGGATTGGTCAATCCGTTCGCGAGATATGGCAGTTTGGAGGTAAGCAACGCTTGAGAAACCCAAAACTTTCGCAGTTCTCATGCTCGAAACGAATAACTACAACGGCCTAGGGGAAAAGTACGCATACCGTTGTAATCGGGCGAGTTTCTACTTTCAGATGCAACAGAAATTTTGCGGATTGGTCAATCCGTTCGCGAGATATGGCAGTTTGGAGGTAAGAAACGCTTGAGAAACTCAAAATTTTCGCAGTTCTGATGCTCGAAACGAATAACCAGAACGGCCTAGGGGAAAAGTACGCATACCGTTGTAATCGGTCGAGTTTCTACTTTCAGATGGAACAGAAATTTTGCGGATTGGTCAATCCGTTCGCGAGATATGGCAGTTTGTAGGTAAGAAACGCTTGAGAAACTCAAAATTTTCGCAGTTCTGATGCTCGAAACGAATAACTAGAACGGCCTAGGGGAAAAGTACGCATACCGTTGTAATCGGGCGAGTTTCTACTTTCAGATGCAACAGAAATTTTGCGGATTGGTCAATCCGTTCGCGAGATATGGGAGTTTGGAGGTAAGCAACGCTTGAGAAACCCAAAATTTTCGCAGTTCTCATGCTCGAAGCGAATAACTACAACGGCCTAGGGGAAAAGTACGCATACCGTTGTAATCGGTCGAGTTTCTACTTTCAGATGGAACAGAAATTTTGCGGATTGGTCAATCCGTTCGCGAGATATGGCAGTTTGTAGGTAAGAAACGCTTGAGAAACTCAAAATTTTCGCAGTTCTGATGCTCGAAACGAATAACTAGAACGGCCTAGGGGAAAAGTACGCATACCGTTGTAATCGGGCGAGTTTCTACTTTCAGATGCAAGAGAAATTTTGCGGATTGGTCAATCCGTTCGCGAGATATGGCAGTTTGGAGGTAAGAAACGCTTGAGAAACTAAAAATTTTCGCAGTTCTGATGCTCGAAACGAATAACTAGAACGGCCTAGGGGAAAAGTACGCATACCGTTGTAAGCGGGCGAGTTTCTACTTTCAGATGCAACAGAAATTTTGCGGATTAGTCAATCCGTTCGCGAGATATGGCAGTTTGGAGGTAAGAAACGCTTGAGAAACTCAAAATTTTCGCAGTTCTGATGCTCGAAACGAATAACTAGAACGGACTAGGGGAAAAGTACGCATACCGTTGTAATCGGGCGAGTTTCTACTTTCAGATGCAACAGAAATTTTGCGCATTGGTCAATCCGTTCGCGAGATATGGCAGTTTGGAGGTAAGAAACGCTTGAGAAACTCAAAATTTTCGCAGTTCTGATGCTCGAAACGAATAACTAGAACGGCCTAGGGGAAAAGTACGCATACCGTTGTAATCGGGCGAGTTTCTACTTTCAGATGCAACAGAAATTTTGCGGATTAGTTAATCCGTTCGCGAGATATGGCAGTTTGGAGGTAAGAAACGCTTGAGAAACTCAAAATTTTCGCAGTTCTGATGCTCGACAAGCATAACTAGAACGGTCTAGGGGAAAAGTACGCATACCGTTGTAATCGGGCGACTTTCTACTTTCAGATGCAACAGAAATTTTGCGGATTGGTCAATCCGTTCGCGAGATATGGCAGTTTGGAGGTAAGAAACGGTTGAGAAACTCAAAATTATCACAGTTCTGATGTTCGAAACGAATAACCAGAACGGCCTAGGGGAAAAGTACGCATACCGTTGTAATCGGGCGAGTTTCTACTTTCAGATGCAACAGAAATTTTGCGGATTGGTCAATCCGTTCGCGAGATATGGCAGTTTGGAGGTAAGCAACGCTTGAGAAACCCAAAACTTTCGCAGTTCTCATGCTCGAAACGAATAACTACAACGGCCTAGGGGAAAAGTACGCATACCGTTGTAATCGGGCGAGTTTCTACTTTCAGATGCAACAGAAATTTTGCGGATTGGTCAATCCGTTCGCGAGATATGGCAGTTTGGAGGTAAGAAACGCTTGAGAAACTCAAAATTTTCGCAGTTCTGATGCTCGAAACGAATAACCAGAACGGCCTAGGGGAAAAGTACGCATACCGTTGTAATCGGTCGAGTTTCTACTTTCAGATGGAACAGAGATTTTGCGGATTAGTTAATCCGTTCGCGAGATATGGCAGTTTGGAAGTATGAAACACTTGAGAAACACAAAATTTTCGCAGTTCTGATGTTCGAAACGCATAACTAGTGCGGCCCAGGGGAAAAGTACGCATACCGTTGCAATCGGGCGAGTTTCTACTTTCAGATGCATCAGAAATTTTGCGGATTGGTCAATCCGTTCGCGAGATATGGCAGGTTGGAAGTAAGAAACACTTGAGAAACACAAAATTTTCGCAGTTCTGATGTTCGAAACGAATAACTAGAGCGGCCTAGGGGAAAAGTACGCATACCGTTGCAATCGGGCGAGTTTCTACTTTCAGATGCATCAGAAATTTTGCGGATTGGTCAATCCGTTCGCGAGATATGGCAGGTTGGAAGTAAGAAACACTTGAGAAACACAAAATTTTCGCAGTTCTGATGTTCGAAACGAATAACTAGAGCGGCCTAGGGGAAAAGTACGCATACCGTTGTAATCGGGCGAGTTTCTACTTTCAGATGCAACAGAAATTTTGCGGATTGGTCAATCCGTTCGCGAGATATGGCAGTTTGGAGGTAAGAAACGCTTGAGAAACTAAAAATTTTCGCAGTTCTGATGCTCGAAACGAATAACTAGAACGGCCTAGGGGAAAAGTACGCATACCGTTGTAAGCGGGCGAGTTTCTACTTTCAGATGCAACAGAAATTTTGCGGATTAGTCAATCCGTTCGCGAGATATGGCAGTTTGGAGGTAAGAAACGCTTGAGAAACTCAAAATTTTCGCAGTTCTGATGCTCGAAACGAATAACTAGAACGGACTAGGGGAAAAGTACGCATACCGTTGTAATCGGGCGAGTTTCTACTTTCAGATGCAACAGAAATTTTGCGCATTGGTCAATCCGTTCGCGAGATATGGCAGTTTGGAGGTAAGAAACGCTTGAGAAACTCAAAATTTTCGCAGTTCTGATGCTCGAAACGAATAACTAGAACGGCCTAGGGGAAAAGTACGCATACCGTTTTAATCGGGCGAGTTTCTACTTTCAGATGCAACAGAAATTTTGCGGATTAGTTAATCCGTTCGCGAGATATGGCAGTTTGGAGGTAAGAAACGCTTGAGAAACTCAAAATTTTCGCAGTTCTGATGCTCGACAAGCATAACTAGAACGGTCTAGGGGAAAAGTACGCATACCGTTGTAATCGGGCGACTTTCTACTTTCAGATGCAACAGAAATTTTGCGGATTGGTCAATCCGTTCGCGAGATATGGCAGTTTGGAGGTAAGAAACGGTTGAGAAACTCAAAATTATCACAGTTCTGATGTTCGAAACGAATAACCAGAACGGCCTAGGGGAAAAGTACGCATACCGTTGTAATCGGGCGAGTTTCTACTTTCAGATGCAACAGAAATTTTGCGGATTGGTCAATCCGTTCGCGAGATATGGCAGTTTGGAGGTAAGCAACGCTTGAGAAACCCAAAACTTTCGCAGTTCTCATGCTCGAAACGAATAACTACAACGGCCTAGGGGAAAAGTACGCATACCGTTGTAATCGGGCGAGTTTCTACTTTCAGATGCAACAGAAATTTTGCGGATTGGTCAATCCGTTCGCGAGATATGGCAGTTTGGAGGTAAGAAACGCTTGAGAAACTCAAAATTTTCGCAGTTCTGATGCTCGAAACGAATAACCAGAACGGCCTAGGGGAAAAGTACGCATACCTTTGTAATCGGTCGAGTTTCTACTTTCAGATGGAACAGAAATTTTGCGGATTGGTCAATCCGTTCGCGAGATATGGCAGTTTGGAGGTAAGAAACGCTTGAGAAACTAAAAATTTTCGCAGTTCTGATGCTCGAAACGAATAACTAGAACGGCCTAGGGGAAAAGTACGCATACCGTTGTAAGCGGGCGAGTTTCTACTTTCAGATGCAACAGAAATTTTGCGGATTAGTCAATCCGTTCGCGAGATATGGCAGTTTGGAGGTAAGAAACGCTTGAGAAACTCAAAATTTTCGCAGTTCTGATGCTCGAAACGAATAACTAGAACGGACTAGGGGAAAAGTACGCATACCGTTGTAATCGGGCGAGTTTCTACTTTCAGATGCAACAGAAATTTTGCGCATTGGTCAATCCGTTCGCGAGATATGGCAGTTTGGAGGTAAGAAACGCTTGAGAAACTCAAAATTTTCGCAGTTCTGGTGCTCGAAACGAATAACTAGAACGGCCTAGGGGAAAAGTACGCATACCGTTGTAATCGGGCGAGTTTCTACTTTCAGATGCAACAGAAATTTGGCGGATTAGTTAATCCGTTCGCGAGATATGGCAGTTTGGAGGTAAGAAACGCTTGAGAAACTCAAAATTTTCGCAGTTCTGATGCTCGACAAGCATAACTAGAACGGTCTAGGGGAAAAGTACGCATACCGTTGTAATCGGGCGACTTTCTACTTTCAGATGCAACAGAAATTTTGCGGATTGGTCAATCCGTTCGCGAGATATGGCAGTTTGGAGGTAAGAAACGGTTGAGAAACTCAAAATTATCACAGTTCTGATGTTCGAAACGAATAACCAGAACGGCCTAGGGGAAAAGTACGCATACCGTTGTAATCGGGCGAGTTTCTACTTTCAGATGCAACAGAAATTTTGCGGATTGGTCAATCCGTTCGCGAGATATGGCAGTTTGGAGGTAAGCAACGCTTGAGAAACCCAAAACTTTCGCAGTTCTCATGCTCGAAACGAATAACTACAACGGCCTAGGGGAAAAGTACGCATACCGTTGTAATCGGGCGAGTTTCTACTTTCAGATGCAACAGAAATTTTGCGGATTGGTCAATCCGTTCGCGAGATATGGCAGTTTGGAGGTAAGAAACGCTTGAGAAACTCAAAATTTTCGCAGTTCTGATGCTCGAAACGAATAACCAGAACGGCCTAGGGGAAAAGTACGCATACCGTTGTAATCGGTCGAGTTTCTACTTTCAGATGGAACAGAGATTTTGCGGATTAGTTAATCCGTTCGCGAGATATGGCAGTTTGGAAGTATGAAACACTTGAGAAACACAAAATTTTCGCAGTTCTGATGTTCGAAACGCATAACTAGTGCGGCCTAGGGGAAAAGTACGCATACCGTTGCAATCGGGCGAGTTTCTACTTTCAGATGCATCAGAAATTTTGCGGATTGGTCAATCCGTTCGCGAGATATGGCAGGTTGGAAGTAAGAAACACTTGAGAAACACAAAATTTTCGCAGTTCTGATGTTCGAAACGAATAACTAGAGCGGCCTAGGGGAAAAGTACGCATACCGTTGCAATCGGGCGAGTTTCTACTTTCAGATGCATCAGAAATTTTGCGGATTGGTCAATCCGTTCGCGAGATATGGCAGGTTGGAAGTAAGAAACGCTTGAGAAACTCAAAATTTTCGCAGTTCTGATGCTCGAAACGAATAACTAGAACGGCCTAGGGGAAAAGTACGCATACCGTTGCAATCGGGCGAGTTTCTACTTTCAGATGCATCAGAAATTTTGCGGATTGGTCAATCCGTTCGCGAGATATGGCAGGTTGGAAGTAAGAAACGCTTGAGAAACTCAAAATTTTCGCAGTTCTGATGCTCGAAACGAATAACTAGAACGGCCTACGGGAAAATTACGCATACCGTTGTAATCGGGCGAGTTTCTACTTTCAGATGCAACAGAAATTTTGCGGATTGGTCAATCCGTTCGCGAGATATGGCAGTTTGGAAGTATGAAACACTTGAGAAACACAAAATTTTCGCAGTTCTGATGTTCGAAACGAATAACTAGAGCGGCCTAGGGGAAAAGTACGCATACCGTTGCAATCGGGCGAGTTTCTACTTTCAGATGCATCAGAAATTTTGCGGATTGGTCAATCCGTTCGCGAGATATGGCAGGTTGGAAGTAAGAAACACTTGAGAAACACAAAATTTTCGCAGTTCTGATGCTCGAAACGAATAACTAGAACGGCCTAGGGGAAAAGTTCGCATACCGTTGTAATCGGGCGAGTTTCTACTTTCAGATGCAACAGAAATTTTTCGGATTGGTCAATCCGTTCGCGAGATATGGCAGTTTGGAAGTATGAAACACTTGAGAAACACAAAATTTTCGCAGTTCTGATGCTCGAAACGAATAACTAGAGCGGCCTAGGGGAAAAGTACGCATACCGTTGCAATCGCGCGAGTTTCTACTTTCAGATGCAACAGAAATTTTGCGGATTGGTCGATCCGTTCGCGAGATATGGCAGTTTGGAGGTAAGAAACGCTTGAGAAACTCAAAATTTTCGCAGTTCTGATGCTCGACAAGCATAACTAGAACGGCCTAGGGGAAAAGTACGCATACCGTTGTAATTGGGCGAGTTTCTACTTTCAGATGCAACAGAAATTTTGCGGATTGGTCAATCCGTTCGCGAGATATGGCAGTTTGGAAGTATGAAACACTTGAGAAACACAAAATTTTCGCAGTTCTGATGTTCGAAACGAATAACTAGAGCGGCCTAGGGGAAAAGTACGCATACCGTTGCAATCGGGCGAGTTTCTACTTTCAGATGCATCAGAAATTTTGCGGATTGGTCAATCCGTTCGCGAGATATGGGAGTTTGGAGGTAAGCAACGCTTGAGAAACCCAAAATTTTCGCAGTTCTCATGCTCGAAGCGAATAACTACAACGGCCTAGGGGAAAAGTACGCATACCGTTGTAATCGGTCGAGTTTCTACTTTCAGATGGAACAGAAATTTTGCGGATTGGTCAATCCGTTCGCGAGATATGGCAGTTTGTAGGTAAGAAACGCTTGAGAAACTCAAAATTTTCGCAGTTCTGATGCTCGAAACGAATAACTAGAACGGCCTAGGGGAAAAGTACGCATACCGTTGTAATCGGGCGAGTTTCTACTTTCAGATGCAACAGAAATTTTGCGGATTGGTCAATCCGTTCGCGAGATATGGCAGTTTGGAGGTAAGAAACGCTTGAGAAACTAAAAATTTTCGCAGTTCTGATGCTCGAAACGAATAACTAGAACGGCCTAGGGGAAAAGTACGCATACCGTTGTAAGCGGGCGAGTTTCTACTTTCAGATGCAACAGAAATTTTGCGGATTAGTCAATCCGTTCGCGAGATATGGCAGTTTGGAGGTAAGAAACGCTTGAGAAACTCAAAATTTTCGCAGTTCTGATGCTCGAAACGAATAACTAGAAAGGACTAGGGGAAAAGTACGCATACCGTTGTAATCGGGCGAGTTTCTACTTTCAGATGCAACAGAAATTTTGCGCATTGGTCAATCCGTTCGCGAGATATGGCAGTTTGGAGGTAAGAAACGCTTGAGAAACTCAAAATTTTCGCAGTTCTGATGCTCGAAACGAATAACTAGAACGGCCTAGGGGAAAAGTACGCATACCGTTGTAATCGGGCGAGTTTCTACTTTCAGATGCAACAGAAATTTTGCGGATTAGTTAATCCGCTCGCGAGATATGGCAGTTTGGAGGTAAGAAACGCTTGAGAAACTCAAAATTTTCGCAGTTCTGATGCTCGACAAGCATAACTAGAACGGTCTAGGGGAAAAGTACGCATACCGTTGTAATCGGGCGACTTTCTACTTTCAGATGCAACAGAAATTTTGCGGATTGGTCAATCCGTTCGCGAGATATGGCAGTTTGGAGGTAAGAAACGGTTGAGAAACTCAAAATTATCACAGTTCTGATGTTCGAAACGAATAACCAGAACGGCCTAGGGGAAAAGTACGCATACCGTTGTAATCGGGCGAGTTTCTACTTTCAGATGCAACAGAAATTTTGCGGATTGGTCAATCCGTTCGCGAGATATGGCAGTTTGGAGGTAAGCAACGCTTGAGAAACCCAAAACTTTCGCAGTTCTCATGCTCGAAACGAATAACTACAACGGCCTAGGGGAAAAGTACGCATACCGTTGTAATCGGGCGAGTTTCTACTTTCAGATGCAACAGAAATTTTGCGGATTGGTCAATCCGTTCGCGAGATATGGCAGTTTGGAGGTAAGAAACGCTTGAGAAACTCAAAATTTTCGCAGTTCTGATGCTCGAAACGAATAACCAGAACGGCCTAGGGGAAAAGTACGCATACCGTTGTAATCGGTCGAGTTTCTACTTTCAGATGGAACAGAAATTTTGCGGATTGGTCAATCCGTTCGCGAGATATGGCAGTTTGTAGGTAAGAAACGCTTGAGAAACTCAAAATTTTCGCAGTTCTGATGCTCGAAACGAATAACTAGAACGGCCTAGGGGAAAAGTACGCATACCGTTGTAATCGGGCGAGTTTCTACTTTCAGATGCAACAGAAATTTTGCGGATTGGTCAATCCGTTCGCGAGATATGGCAGTTTGGAGGTAAGCAACGCTTGAGAAACCCAAAATTTTCGCAGTTCTCATGCTCGAAGCGAATAACTACAACGGCCTAGGGGAAAAGTACGCATACCGTTGTAATCGGGCGAGTTTCTACTTTCAGATGCAACAGAAATTTTGCGGATTGGTCAATCCGTTCGCGAGATATGGGAGTTTGGAGGTAAGCAACGCTTGAGAAACCCAAAATTTTCGCAGTTCTCATGCTCGAAGCGAATAACTAGAACGGCCTAGGGGAAAAGTACGCATACCGTTGTAAGCGGGCGAGTTTCTACTTTCAGATGCAACAGAAATTTTGCGGATTAGTCAATCCGTTCGCGAGATATGGCAGTTTGGAGGTAAGAAACGCTTGAGAAACTCAAAATTTTCGCAGTTCTGATGCTCGAAACGAATAACTAGAACGGACTAGGGGAAAAGTACGCATACCGTTGTAATCGGGCGAGTTTCTACTTTCAGATGCAACAGAAATTTTGCGGATTGGTCAATCCGTTCGCGAGATATGGCAGTTTGGAGGTAAGCAACGCTTGAGAAACCCAAAACTTTCGCAGTTCTCATGCTCGAAACGAATAACTACAACGGCCTAGGGGAAAAGTACGCATACCGTTGTAATCGGGCGAGTTTCTACTTTCAGATGCAACAGAAATTTTGCGGATTGGTCAATCCGTTCGCGAGATATGGCAGTTTGGAGGTAAGAAACGCTTGAGAAACTCAAAATTTTCGCAGTTCTGATGTTCGAAACGAATAACTAGAGCGGCCTAGGGGAAAAGTACGCATACCGTTGCAATCGGGCGAGTTTCTACTTTCAGATGCATCAGAAATTTTGCGGATTGGTCAATCCGTTCGCGAGATATGGCAGGTTGGAAGTAAGAAACACTTGAGAAACACAAAATTTTCGCAGTTCTGATGTTCGAAACGAATAACTAGAGCGGCCTAGGGGAAAAGTACGCATACCGTTGTAATCGGGCGAGTTTCTACTTTCAGATGCAACAGAAATTTTGCGGATTGGTCAATCCGTTCGCGAGATATGGCAGTTTGGAGGTAAGAAACGCTTGAGAAACTAAAAATTTTCGCAGTTCTGATGCTCGAAACGAATAACTAGAACGGCCTAGGGGAAAAGTACGCATACCGTTGTAAGCGGGCGAGTTTCTACTTTCAGATGCAACAGAAATTTTGCGGATTAGTCAATCCGTTCGCGAGATATGGCAGTTTGGAGGTAAGAAACGCTTGAGAAACTCAAAATTTTCGCAGTTCTGATGCTCGAAACGAATAACTAGAACGGACTAGGGGAAAAGTACGCATACCGTTGTAATCGGGCGAGTTTCTACTTTCAGATGCAACAGAAATTTTGCGCATTGGTCAATCCGTTCGCGAGATATGGCAGTTTGGAGGTAAGAAACGCTTGAGAAACTCAAAATTTTCGCAGTTCTGATGCTCGAAACGAATAACTAGAACGGCCTAGGGGAAAAGTACGCATACCGTTTTAATCGGGCGAGTTTCTACTTTCAGATGCAACAGAAATTTTGCGGATTAGTTAATCCGTTCGCGAGATATGGCAGTTTGGAGGTAAGAAACGCTTGAGAAACTCAAAATTTTCGCAGTTCTGATGCTCGACAAGCATAACTAGAACGGTCTAGGGGAAAAGTACGCATACCGTTGTAATCGGGCGACTTTCTACTTTCAGATGCAACAGAAATTTTGCGGATTGGTCAATCCGTTCGCGAGATATGGCAGTTTGGAGGTAAGAAACGGTTGAGAAACTCAAAATTATCACAGTTCTGATGTTCGAAACGAATAACCAGAACGGCCTAGGGGAAAAGTACGCATACCGTTGTAATCGGGCGAGTTTCTACTTTCAGATGCAACAGAAATTTTGCGGATTGGTCAATCCGTTCGCGAGATATGGCAGTTTGGAGGTAAGCAACGCTTGAGAAACCCAAAACTTTCGCAGTTCTCATGCTCGAAACGAATAACTACAACGGCCTAGGGGAAAAGTACGCATACCGTTGTAATCGGGCGAGTTTCTACTTTCAGATGCAACAGAAATTTTGCGGATTGGTCAATCCGTTCGCGAGATATGGCAGTTTGGAGGTAAGAAACGCTTGAGAAACTCAAAATTTTCGCAGTTCTGATGCTCGAAACGAATAACCAGAACGGCCTAGGGGAAAAGTACGCATACCTTTGTAATCGGTCGAGTTTCTACTTTCAGATGGAACAGAAATTTTGCGGATTGGTCAATCCGTTCGCGAGATATGGCAGTTTGGAGGTAAGAAACGCTTGAGAAACTAAAAATTTTCGCAGTTCTGATGCTCGAAACGAATAACTAGAACGGCCTAGGGGAAAAGTACGCATACCGTTGTAAGCGGGCGAGTTTCTACTTTCAGATGCAACAGAAATTTTGCGGATTAGTCAATCCGTTCGCGAGATATGGCAGTTTGGAGGTAAGAAACGCTTGAGAAACTCAAAATTTTCGCAGTTCTGATGCTCGAAACGAATAACTAGAACGGACTAGGGGAAAAGTACGCATACCGTTGTAATCGGGCGAGTTTCTACTTTCAGATGCAACAGAAATTTTGCGCATTGGTCAATCCGTTCGCGAGATATGGCAGTTTGGAGGTAAGAAACGCTTGAGAAACTCAAAATTTTCGCAGTTCTGGTGCTCGAAACGAATAACTAGAACGGCCTAGGGGAAAAGTACGCATACCGTTGTAATCGGGCGAGTTTCTACTTTCAGATGCAACAGAAATTTGGCGGATTAGTTAATCCGTTCGCGAGATATGGCAGTTTGGAGGTAAGAAACGCTTGAGAAACTCAAAATTTTCGCAGTTCTGATGCTCGACAAGCATAACTAGAACGGTCTAGGGGAAAAGTACGCATACCGTTGTAATCGGGCGACTTTCTACTTTCAGATGCAACAGAAATTTTGCGGATTGGTCAATCCGTTCGCGAGATATGGCAGTTTGGAGGTAAGAAACGGTTGAGAAACTCAAAATTATCACAGTTCTGATGTTCGAAACGAATAACCAGAACGGCCTAGGGGAAAAGTACGCATACCGTTGTAATCGGGCGAGTTTCTACTTTCAGATGCAACAGAAATTTTGCGGATTGGTCAATCCGTTCGCGAGATATGGCAGTTTGGAGGTAAGCAACGCTTGAGAAACCCAAAACTTTCGCAGTTCTCATGCTCGAAACGAATAACTACAACGGCCTAGGGGAAAAGTACGCATACCGTTGTAATCGGGCGAGTTTCTACTTTCAGATGCAACAGAAATTTTGCGGATTGGTCAATCCGTTCGCGAGATATGGCAGTTTGGAGGTAAGAAACGCTTGAGAAACTCAAAATTTTCGCAGTTCTGATGCTCGAAACGAATAACCAGAACGGCCTAGGGGAAAAGTACGCATACCGTTGTAATCGGTCGAGTTTCTACTTTCAGATGGAACAGAGATTTTGCGGATTAGTTAATCCGTTCGCGAGATATGGCAGTTTGGAAGTATGAAACACTTGAGAAACACAAAATTTTCGCAGTTCTGATGTTCGAAACGCATAACTAGTGCGGCCTAGGGGAAAAGTACGCATACCGTTGCAATCGGGCGAGTTTCTACTTTCAGATGCATCAGAAATTTTGCGGATTGGTCAATCCGTTCGCGAGATATGGCAGGTTGGAAGTAAGAAACACTTGAGAAACACAAAATTTTCGCAGTTCTGATGTTCGAAACGAATAACTAGAGCGGCCTAGGGGAAAAGTACGCATACCGTTGCAATCGGGCGAGTTTCTACTTTCAGATGCATCAGAAATTTTGCGGATTGGTCAATCCGTTCGCGAGATATGGCAGGTTGGAAGTAAGAAACGCTTGAGAAACTCAAAATTTTCGCAGTTCTGATGCTCGAAACGAATAACTAGAACGGCCTACGGGAAAATTACGCATACCGTTGTCATCGGGCGAGTTTCTACTTTCAGATGCAACAGAAATTTTGCGGATTGGTCAATCCGTTCGCGAGATATGGCAGTTTGGAAGTATGAAACACTTGAGAAACACAAAATTTTCGCAGTTCTGATGTTCGAAACGAATAACTAGAGCGGCCTAGGGGAAAAGTACGCATACCGTTGCAATCGGGCGAGTTTCTACTTTCAGATGCATCAGAAATTTTGCGGATTGGTCAATCCGTTCGCGAGATATGGCAGGTTGGAAGTAAGAAACACTTGAGAAACACAAAATTTTCGCAGTTCTGATGCTCGAAACGAATAACTAGAACGGCCTAGGGGAAAAGTTCGCATACCGTTGTAATCGGGCGAGTTTCTACTTTCAGATGCAACAGAAATTTTTCGGATTGGTCAATCCGTTCGCGAGATATGGCAGTTTGGAAGTATGAAACACTTGAGAAACACAAAATTTTCGCAGTTCTGATGCTCGAAACGAATAACTAGAGCGGCCTAGGGGAAAAGTACGCATACCGTTGCAATCGCGCGAGTTTCTACTTTCAGATGCAACAGAAATTTTGCGGATTGGTCGATCCGTTCGCGAGATATGGCAGTTTGGAGGTAAGAAACGCTTGAGAAACTCAAAATTTTCGCAGTTCTGATGCTCGACAAGCATAACTAGAACGGCCTAGGGGAAAAGTACGCATACCGTTGTAATTGGGCGAGTTTCTACTTTCAGATGCAACAGAAATTTTGCGGATTGGTCAATCCGTTCGCGAGATATGGCAGTTTGGAAGTATGAAACACTTGAGAAACACAAAATTTTCGCAGTTCTGATGTTCGAAACGAATAACTAGAGCGGCCTAGGGGAAAAGTACGCATACCGTTGCAATCGGGCGAGTTTCTACTTTCAGATGCATCAGAAATTTTGCGGATTGGTCAATCCGTTCGCGAGATATGGGAGTTTGGAGGTAAGCAACGCTTGAGAAACCCAAAATTTTCGCAGTTCTCATGCTCGAAGCGAATAACTACAACGGCCTAGGGGAAAAGTACGCATACCGTTGTAATCGGTCGAGTTTCTACTTTCAGATGGAACAGAAATTTTGCGGATTGGTCAATCCGTTCGCGAGATATGGCAGTTTGTAGGTAAGAAACGCTTGAGAAACTCAAAATTTTCGCAGTTCTGATGCTCGAAACGAATAACTAGAACGGCCTAGGGGAAAAGTACGCATACCGTTGTAATCGGGCGAGTTTCTACTTTCAGATGCAACAGAAATTTTGCGGATTGGTCAATCCGTTCGCGAGATATGGCAGTTTGGAGGTAAGAAACGCTTGAGAAACTAAAAATTTTCGCAGTTCTGATGCTCGAAACGAATAACTAGAACGGCCTAGGGGAAAAGTACGCATACCGTTGTAAGCGGGCGAGTTTCTACTTTCAGATGCAACAGAAATTTTGCGGATTAGTCAATCCGTTCGCGAGATATGGCAGTTTGGAGGTAAGAAACGCTTGAGAAACTCAAAATTTTCGCAGTTCTGATGCTCGAAACGAATAACTAGAAAGGACTAGGGGAAAAGTACGCATACCGTTGTAATCGGGCGAGTTTCTACTTTCAGATGCAACAGAAATTTTGCGCATTGGTCAATCCGTTCGCGAGATATGGCAGTTTGGAGGTAAGAAACGCTTGAGAAACTCAAAATTTTCGCAGTTCTGATGCTCGAAACGAATAACTAGAACGGCCTAGGGGAAAAGTACGCATACCGTTGTAATCGGGCGAGTTTCTACTTTCAGATGCAACAGAAATTTTGCGGATTAGTTAATCCGCTCGCGAGATATGGCAGTTTGGAGGTAAGAAACGCTTGAGAAACTCAAAATTTTCGCAGTTCTGATGCTCGACAAGCATAACTAGAACGGTCTAGGGGAAAAGTACGCATACCGTTGTAATCGGGCGACTTTCTACTTTCAGATGCAACAGAAATTTTGCGGATTGGTCAATCCGTTCGCGAGATATGGCAGTTTGGAGGTAAGAAACGGTTGAGAAACTCAAAATTATCACAGTTCTGATGTTCGAAACGAATAACCAGAACGGCCTAGGGGAAAAGTACGCATACCGTTGTAATCGGGCGAGTTTCTACTTTCAGATGCAACAGAAATTTTGCGGATTGGTCAATCCGTTCGCGAGATATGGCAGTTTGGAGGTAAGCAACGCTTGAGAAACCCAAAACTTTCGCAGTTCTCATGCTCGAAACGAATAACTACAACGGCCTAGGGGAAAAGTACGCATACCGTTGTAATCGGGCGAGTTTCTACTTTCAGATGCAACAGAAATTTTGCGGATTGGTCAATCCGTTCGCGAGATATGGCAGTTTGGAGGTAAGAAACGCTTGAGAAACTCAAAATTTTCGCAGTTCTGATGCTCGAAACGAATAACCAGAACGGCCTAGGGGAAAAGTACGCATACCGTTGTAATCGGTCGAGTTTCTACTTTCAGATGGAACAGAAATTTTGCGGATTGGTCAATCCGTTCGCGAGATATGGCAGTTTGTAGGTAAGAAACGCTTGAGAAACTCAAAATTTTCGCAGTTCTGATGCTCGAAACGAATAACTAGAACGGCCTAGGGGAAAAGTACGCATACCGTTGTAATCGGGCGAGTTTCTACTTTCAGATGCAACAGAAATTTTGCGGATTGGTCAATCCGTTCGCGAGATATGGCAGTTTGGAGGTAAGCAACGCTTGAGAAACCCAAAATTTTCGCAGTTCTCATGCTCGAAGCGAATAACTACAACGGCCTAGGGGAAAAGTACGCATACCGTTGTAATCGGGCGAGTTTCTACTTTCAGATGCAACAGAAATTTTGCGGATTGGTCAATCCGTTCGCGAGATATGGGAGTTTGGAGGTAAGCAACGCTTGAGAAACCCAAAATTTTCGCAGTTCTCATGCTCGAAGCGAATAACTAGAACGGCCTAGGGGAAAAGTACGCATACCGTTGTAAGCGGGCGAGTTTCTACTTTCAGATGCAACAGAAATTTTGCGGATTAGTCAATCCGTTCGCGAGATATGGCAGTTTGGAGGTAAGAAACGCTTGAGAAACTCAAAATTTTCGCAGTTCTGATGCTCGAAACGAATAACTAGAACGGACTAGGGGAAAAGTACGCATACCGTTGTAATCGGGCGAGTTTCTACTTTCAGATGCAACAGAAATTTTGCGCATTGGTCAATCCGTTCGCGAGATATGGCAGTTTGGAGGTAAGAAACGCTTGAGAAACTCAAAATTTTCGCAGTTCTGATGCTCGAAACGAATAACTAGAACGGCCTAGGGGAAAAGTACGCATACCGTTGTAATCGGGCGAGTTTCTACTTTCAGATGCAACAGAAATTTTGCGGATTAGTTAATCCGTTCGCGAGATATGGCAGTTTGGAGGTAAGAAACGCTTGAGAAACTCAAAATTTTCGCAGTTCTGATGCTCGACAAGCATAACTAGAACGGTCTAGGGGAAAAGTACGCATACCGTTGTAATCGGGCGACTTTCTACTTTCAGATGCAACAGAAATTTTGCGGATTGGTCAATCCGTTCGCGAGATATGGCAGTTTGGAGGTAAGAAACGGTTGAGAAACTCAAAATTATCACAGTTCTGATGTTCGAAATGAATAACTACAACGGCCTAGGGGAAAAGTACGCATACCGTTGTAATCGGGCGAGTTTCTACTTTCAGATGCAACAGAAATTTTGCGGATTGGTCAATCCGTTCGCGAGATATGGCAGTTTGGAGGTAAGAAACGCTTGAGAAACTCAAAATTTTCGCAGTTCTGATGCTCGAAACGAATAACCAGAACGGCCTAGGGGAAAAGTACGCATACCGTTGTAATCGGTCGAGTTTCTACTTTCAGATGGAACAGAGATTTTGCGGATTAGTTAATCCGTTCGCGAGATATGGCAGTTTGGAAGTATGAAACACTTGAGAAACACAAAATTTTCGCAGTTCTGATGTTCGAAACGCATAACTAGTGCGGCCTAGGGGAAAAGTACGCATACCGTTGCAATCGGGCGAGTTTCTACTTTCAGATGCATCAGAAATTTTGCGGATTGGTCAATCCGTTCGCGAGATATGGCAGGTTGGAAGTAAGAAACACTTGAGAAACACGAAATTTTCGCAGTTCTGATGTTCGAAACGAATAACTAGAGCGGCCTAGGGGAAAAGTACGCATACCGTTGCAATCGGGCGAGTTTCTACTTTCAGATGCATCAGAAATTTTGCGGATTGGTCAATCCGTTCGCGAGATATGGCAGGTTGGAAGTAAGAAACACTTGAGAAACACAAAATTTTCGCAGTTCTGATGTTCGAAACGAATAACTAGAGCGGCCTAGGGGAAAAGTACGCATACCGTTGCAATCGGGCGAGTTTCTACTTTCAGATGCATCAGAAATTTTGCGGATTGGTCAATCCGTTCGCGAGATATGGCAGGTTGGAAGTAAGAAACGCTTGAGAAACTCAAAATTTTCGCAGTTCTGATGCTCGAAACGAATAACTAGAACGGCCTAGGGGAAAAGTACGCATACCGTTGCAATCGGGCGAGTTTCTACTTTCAGATGCATCAGAAATTTTGCGGATTGGTCAATCCGTTCGCGAGATATGGCAGGTTGGAAGTAAGAAACGCTTGAGAAACTCAAAATTTTCGCAGTTCTGATGCTCGAAACGAATAACTAGAACGGCCTAGGGGAAAAGTACGCATACCGTTGTAATCGGGCGAGTTTCTACTTTCAGATGCAACAGAAATTTTGCGGATTGGTCAATCCGTTCGCGAGATATGGCAGTTTGGAAGTATGAAACACTTGAGAAACACAAAATTTTCGCAGTTCTGATGTTCGAAACGAATAACTAGAGCGTCCTAGGGGAAAAGTACGCATACCGTTGCAATCGGGCGAGTTTCTACTTTCAGATGCATCAGAAATTTTGCGGATTGGTCAATCCGTTCGCGAGATATGGCAGGTTGGAAGTAAGAAACACTTGAGAAACACAAAATTTTCGCAGTTCTGATGCTCGAAACGAATAACTAGAACGGCCTAGGGGAAAAGTTCGCATACCGTTGTAATCGGGCGAGTTTCTACTTTCAGATGCAACAGAAATTTTTCGGATTGGTCAATCCGTTCGCGAGATATGGCAGTTTGGAAGTATGAAACACTTGAGAAACACAAAATTTTCGCAGTTCTGATGCTCGAAACGAATAACTAGAGCGGCCTAGGGGAAAAGTACGCATACCGTTGCAATCGCGCGAGTTTCTACTTTCAGATGCAACAGAAATTTTGCGGATTGGTCGATCCGTTCGCGAGATATGGCAGTTTGGAGGTAAGAAACGCTTGAGAAACTCAAAATTTTCGCAGTTCTGATGCTCGACAAGCATAACTAGAACGGCCTAGGGGAAAAGTACGCATACCGTTGTAATTGGGCGAGTTTCTACTTTCAGATGCAACAGAAATTTTGCGGATTGGTCAATCCGTTCGCGAGATATGGCAGTTTGGAAGTATGAAACACTTGAGAAACACAAAATTTTCGCAGTTCTGATGTTCGAAACGAATAACTAGAGCGGCCTAGGGGAAAAGTACGCATACCGTTGCAATCGGGCGAGTTTCTACTTTCAGATGCATCAGAAATTTTGCGGATTGGTCAATCCGTTCGCGAGATATGGCAGGTTGGAAGTAAGAAACACTTGAGAAACACAAAATTTTCGCAGTTCTGATGTTCGAAACGAATAACTAGAGCGGCCTAGGGGAAAAGTACGCATACCGTTGCAATCGGGCGAGTTTCTACTTTCAGATGCATCAGAAATTTTGCGGATTGGTCAATCCGTTCGCGAGATATGGCAGGTTGGAAGTAAGAAACGCTTGAGAAACTCAAAATTTTCGCAGTTCTGATGCTCGAAACGAATAACTAGAACGGCCTAGGGGAAAAGTACGCATACCGTTGTAATCGGGCGAGTTTCTACTTTCAGATGCAACAGAAATTTTGCGGATTTGTCAATCCGTTCGCGAGATATGGCAGGTTGGAAGTAAGAAACGCTTGAGAAACTCAAAATTTTCGCAGTTCTGATGCTCGAAACGAATAACTAGAACGGCCTAGGGGAGAAGTACGCATACCGTTGCAATCGGGCGAGTTTCTACTTTCAGATGCATCAGAAATTTTGCGGATTGGTCAATCCGTTCGCGAGATATGGCAGGTTGGAAGTAAGAAACGCTTGAGAAACTCAAAATTTTCGCAGTTCTGATGCTCGAAACGAATAACTAGAACGGCCTAGGGGAAAAGTACGCATACCGTTGTAATCGGGCGAGTTTCTACTTTCAGATGCAACAGAAATTTTGCGGATTGGTCAATCCGTTCGCGAGATATGGCAGTTTGGAAGTATGAAACACTTGAGAAACACAAAATTTTCGCAGTTCTGATGTTCGAAACGAATAACTAGAGCGGCCTAGGGGAAAAGTACGCATACCGTTGTAATTGGGCGAGTTTCTACTTTCAGATGCAACAGAAATTTTGCGGATTGGTCAATCCGTTCGCGAGATATGGCAGTTTGGAAGTATGAAACACTTGAGAAACACAAAATTTTCGCAGTTCTGATGTTCGAAACGAGTAACTAGAGCGGCCTAGGGGAAAAGTACGCATACCGTTGCAATCGGGCGAGTTTCTACTTTCAGATGCATCAGAAGTTTTGCGGATTGGTCAATCCGTTCGCGAGATATGGCAGTTTGTAGGTAAGAAACGCTCAAGAAACTCAAAATTTTCGCAGTACTGATGCTCGAAACGAATAACTAGAACGGCCTAGGGGAAAAGTACGCATACCGTTGTAATCGGGCGAGTTTCTACTTTCAGATGCAACAGAAATTTTGCGGATTGGTCAATCCGTTCGCGAGATATGGCAGTTTGGAAGTATGAAACACTTGAGAAACACAAAATTTTCGCAGTTCTGATGCTCGAAACGAATAACTAGAGCGGCCTAGGGGAAAAGTACGCATACCGTTGCAATCGCGCGAGTTTCTACTTTCAGATGCAACAGAAATTTTGCGGATTGGTCGATCCGTTCGCGAGATATGGCAGTTTGGAGGTAAGAAACGCTTGAGAAACTCAAAATTTTCGCAGTTCTGATGCTCGACAAGCATAACTAGAACGGCCTAGGGGAAAAGTACGCATACCGTTGTAATCGGTCGAGTTTCTACTTTCAGATGGAACAGAGATTTTGCGGATTAGTTAATCCGTTCGCGAGATATGGCAGTTTGGAAGTATGAAACACTTGAGAAACACAAAATTTTCGCAGTTCTGATGTTCGAAACGCATAACTAGTGCGGCCTAGGGGAAAAGTACGCATACCGTTGCAATCGGGCGAGTTTCTACTTTCAGATGCATCAGAAATTTTGCGGATTGGTCAATCCGTTCGCGAGATATGGCAGGTTGGAAGTAAGAAACACTTGAGAAACACAAAATTTTCGCAGTTCTGATTCTCGAAACGAATAACTAGAACGGCCTAGGGGAAAAGTTCGCATACCGTTGTAATCGGGCGAGTTTCTACTTTCAGATGCAACAGAAATTTTTCGGATTGGTCAATCCGTTCGCGAGATATGGCAGTTTGGAAGTATGAAACACTTGAGAAACACAAAATTTTCGCAGTTCTGATGCTCGAAACGAATAACTAGAGTGGCCTAGGGGAAAAGTACGCATACCGTTGCAATCGCGCGAGTTTCTACTTTCAGATGCAACAGAAATTTTGCGGATTGGTCGATCCGTTCGCGAGATATGGCAGTTTGGAGGTAAGAAACGCTTGAGAAACTCAAAATTTTCGCAGTTCTGATGCTCGACAAGCATAACTAGAACGGCCTAGGGGAAAAGTACGCATACCGTTGTAATTGGGCGAGTTTCTACTTTCAGATGCAACAGAAATTTTGCGGATTGGTCAATCCGTTCGCGAGATATGGCAGTTTGGAAGTATGAAACACTTGAGAAACACAAAATTTTCGCAGTTCTGATGTTCGAAACGAATAACTAGAGCGGCCTAGGGGAAAAGTACGCATACCGTTGCAATCGGGCGAGTTTCTACTTTCAGATGCATCAGAAATTTTGCGGATTGGTCAATCCGTTCGCGAGATATGGCAGGTTGGAAGTAAGAAACACTTGAGAAACACAAAATTTTCGCAGTTCTGATGTTCGAAACGAATAACTAGAGCGGCCTAGGGGAAAAGTACGCATACCGTTGCAATCGGGCGAGTTTCTACTTTCAGATGCATCAGAAATTTTGCGGATTGGTCAATCCGTTCGCGAGATATGGCAGGTTGGAAGTAAGAAACGCTTGAGAAACTCAAAATTTTCGCAGTTCTGATGCTCGAAACGAATAACTAGAACGGCCTAGGGGAAAAGTACGCATACCGTTGTAATCGGGCGAGTTTCTACTTTCAGATGCAACAGAAATTTTGCGGATTTGTCAATCCGTTCGCGAGATATGGCAGGTTGGAAGTAAGAAACGCTTGAGAAACTCAAAATTTTCGCAGTTCTGATGCTCGAAACGAATAACTAGAACGGCCTAGGGGGGAAGTACGCATACCGTTGCAATCGGGCGAGTTTCTACTTTCAGATGCATCAGAAATTTTGCGGATTGGTCAATCCGTTCGCGAGATATGGCAGGTTGGAAGTAAGAAACGCTTGAGAAACTCAAAATTTTCGCAGTTCTGATGCTCGAAACGAATAACTAGAACGGCCTAGGGGAAAAGTACGCATACCGTTGTAATCGGGCGAGTTTCTACTTTCAGATGCAACAGAAATTTTGCGGATTGGTCAATCCGTTCGCGAGATATGGCAGTTTGGAAGTATGAAACACTTGAGAAACACAAAATTTTCGCAGTTCTGATGTTCGAAACGAATAACTAGAGCGGCCTAGGGGAAAAGTACGCATACCGTTGTAATTGGGCGAGTTTCTACTTTCAGATGCAACAGAAATTTTGCGGATTGGTCAATCCGTTCGCGAGATATGGCAGTTTGGAAGTATGAAACACTTGAGAAACACAAAATTTTCGCAGTTCTGATGTTCGAAACGAATAACTAGAGCGGCCTAGGGGAAAAGTACGCATACCGTTGCAATCGGGCGAGTTTCTACTTTCAGATGCATCAGAAGCTTTGCGGATTGGTCAATCCGTTCGCGAGATATGGCAGTTTGTAGGTAAGAAACGCTCAAGAAACTCAAAATTTTCGCAGTACTGATGCTCGAAACGAATAACTAGAACGGCCTAGGGGAAAAGTACGCATACCGTTGTAATCGGGCGAGTTTCTACTTTCAGATGCAACAGAAATTTTGCGGATTGGTCAATCCGTTCGCGAGATATGGCAGTTTGGAAGTATGAAACACTTGAGAAACACAAAATTTTCGCAGTTCTGATGCTCGAAACGAATAACTAGAGCGGCCTAGGGGAAAAGTACGCATACCGTTGCAATCGCGCGAGTTTCTACTTTCAGATGCAACAGAAATTTTGCGGATTGGTCGATCCGTTCGCGAGATATGGCAGTTTGGAGGTAAGAAACGCTTGAGAAACTCAAAATTTTCGCAGTTCTGATGCTCGACAAGCATAACTAGAACGGCCTAGGGGAAAAGTACGCATACCGTTGTAATTGGGCGAGTTTCTACTTTCAGATGCAACAGAAATTTTGCGGATTGGTCAATCCGTTCGCGAGATATGGCAGTTTGGAAGTATGAAACACTTGAGAAACACAAAATTTTCGCAGTTCTGATGTTCGAAACGAATAACTAGAGCGGCCTAGGGGAAAAGTACGCATACCGTTGCAATCGGGCGAGTTTCTACTTTCAGATGCATCAGAAATTTTGCAGATTGGTCAATCCGTTCGCGAGATATGGCAGGTTGGAAGTAAGAAACACTTGAGAAACACAAAATTTTCGCAGTTCTGATGTTCGAAACGAATAACTAGAGCGGCCTAGGGGAAAAGTACGCATACCGTTGCAATCGGGCGAGTTTCTACTTTCAGATGCATCAGAAATTTTGCGGATTGGTCAATCCGTTCGCGAGATATGGCAGGTTGGAAGTAAGAAACGCTTGAGAAACTCAAAATTTTCGCAGTTCTGATGCTCGAAACGAATAACTAGAACGGCCTAGGGGAAAAGTACGCATACCGTTGTAATCGGGCGAGTTTCTACTTTCAGATGCAACAGAAATTTTGCGGATTGGTCAATCCGTTCGCGAGATATGGCAGTTTGTAGGTAAGAAACGCTTGAGAAACTCAACATTTTCGCAGTTCTGATGCTCGAAACGAATAACTAGAACGGCCTAGGGGAAAAGTACGCATACCGTTGTAATCGGGCGAGTTTCTACTTTCAGATGCAACAGAAATTTTGCGGATTGGTCAATCCGTTCGCGAGATATGGCAGTTTGTGGGTAAGAAACGCTTGAGAAACTCAACATTTTCGCAGTTCTGATTCTCGAAACGAATAACTAGAACGGCCTAGGGGAAAAGTACGCATACCGTTGTAATCGGGCGAGTTTCTACTTTCAGATGCAACAGAAATTTTGCGGATTGGTCAATCCGTTCGCGAGATATGGCAGTTTGTAGGTAAGAAACGCTTGAGAAACTCAACATTTTCGCAGTTCTGATGCTCGAAACGAATAACTAGAACGGTCTAGGGGAAAAGTACGCATACCGTTGTAATCGGGCGAGTTTCTACTTTCAGATGCAACAGAAATTTTGCGGATTGGTCGATCCGTTCGCGAGATATGGCAGTTTGGAGGTAAGAAACGCTTGAGAAACTCAAAATTTTCGCAGTTCTGATGCTCGAAACGAATAACTAGAGCGGCCTAGGGGAAAAGTACGCATACCGTTGTAATTGGGCGAGTTTCTACTTTCAGATGCAACAGAAATTTTGCGGATTGGTCAATCCGTTCGCGAGATATGGCAGTTTGGAAGTATGAAACACTTGAGAAACACAAAATTTTCGCAGTTCTGATGTTCGAAACGAATAACTAGAGCGGCCTAGGGGAAAAGTACGCATACCGTTGCAATCGGGCGAGTTTCTACTTTCAGATGCATCAGAAATTTTGCGGATTGGTCAATCCGTTCGCGAGATATGGCAGTTTGGAGGTAAGCAACGCTTGAGAAACTCAAAATTTTCACAGTTCTGATGCTCGAAACGAATAACTAGAACGGCCTAGGGGAAAAGTACGCATACCGTTGTAATCGGGCGAGTTTCTACTTTCAGATGCAACAGAAATTTTGCGGATTGGACAATCCGTTCGCGAGATATGGCAGTTTGGAGGTAAGCAACGCTTGAGAAACCCAAAATTTTCGCAGTTCTCATGCTCGAAACGATTAACTACAACGGCCTAGGGGAAAAGTACGCATACCGTTGTAATCGGGCGAGTTTCTACTTTCAGATGCAACAGAAATTTTGCGGATTGGTCGATCCGTTCGCGAGATATGGCAGTTTGGAGGTAAGAAACTCTTGAGAAACTCAAAATTTTCGCAGTTCTGATGCTCGACAAGCATAACTAGAACGGTCTAGGGGAAAAGTACGCATACCGTTGTAATCGGGCGAGTTTCTACTTTCAGATGCAACAGAAATTTTGCGGATTGGTCAATCCGTTCGCGAGATATGGCAGTTTGGATGTATGAAACACTTGAGAAACACAAAATTTTCGCAGTTCTGATGTTCGAAACGAATAACTAGAGCGGCCTAGGGGAAAAGTACGCATACCGTTGCAATCGGGCGAGTTTCTACTTTCAGATGCATCAGAAATTTTGCGGATTGGTCAATCCGTTCGCGAGATATGGCAGGTTGGAAGTAAGAAACGCTTGAGAAACTCAAAATTTTCGCAGTTCTGATGCTCGAAACGAATAACTAGAACGGCCTAGGGGAAAAGTACGCATACCGTTGTAATCGGGCGAGTTTCTACTTTCAGATGCAACAGAAATTTTGCGGATTGGTCAATCCGTTCGCGAGATATGGGAGTTTGTAGGTAAGAAACGCTTGAGAAACTCAAAATTTTCACAGTTCTGATGCTCGAAACGAATAACTAGAACGGCCTAGGGGAAAAGTACGCATACCGTTGCAATCGGGCGAGTTTCTACTTTCAGATGCAACAGAAATTTTGCGGATTGGTCAATCCGTTCGCGAGATATGGCAGTTTGGAAGTATGAAACACTTGAGAAACACAAAATTTTCGCAGTTCTGATGTTCGAAACGAATAACTAGAGCGGCCTAGGGGAAAAGTACGCATACCGTTGCAATCGGGCGAGTTTCTACTTTCAGATGCAACAGAAATTTTGCGGATTGGTCGATCCGTTCGCGAGATATGGCTGTTTGGATGTAAGAAACGCTTGAGAAACTCAACATTTTCGCAGTTCTGATGCTCGAAACGAATAACTAGAGCGGCCTAGGGGAAAAGTACGCATACCGTTGTAATTGGGCGAGTTTCTACTTTCAGATGCAACAGAAATTTTGCGGATTGGTCAATCCGTTCGCGAGATATGGCAGTTTGGAAGTATGAAACACTTGAGAAACACAAAATTTTCGCAGTTCTGATGTTCGAAACGAATAACTAGAGCGGCCTAGGGGAAAAGTACGCATACCGTTGCAATCGGGCGAGTTTCTACTTTCAGATGCATCAGAAATTTTGCGGATTGGTCAATCCGTTCGCGAGATATGGCAGGTTGGAAGTAAGAAACACTTGAGAAACACAAAATTTTCGCAGTTCTGATGTTCGAAACGAATAACTAGAGCGGCCTAGGGGAAAAGTACGCATACCGTTGCAATCGGGCGAGTTTCTACTTTCAGATGCATCAGAAATTTTGCGGATTGGTCAATCCGTTCGCGAGATATGGCAGGTTGGAAGTAAGAAACGCTTGAGAAACTCAAAATTTTCGCAGTTCTGATGTTCGAAACGAATAACTAGAACGGCCTAGGGGAAAAGTACGCATACCGTTGTAATCGGGCGAGTTTCTACTTTCAGATGCAACAGAAATTTTGCGGATTGGTCAATCCGTTCGCGAGATATGGCAGGTTGGAAGTAAGAAACGCTTGAGAAACTCAAAATTTTCGCAGTTCTGATGCTCGAAACGAATAACTAGAACGGCCTAGGGGAAAAGTACGCATACCGTTGTAATCGGGCGAGTTTCTACTTTCAGATGCAACAGAAATTTTGCGGATTGGTCAATCCGTTCGCGAGATATGGGAGTTTGTAGGTAAGAAACGCTTGAGAAACTCAAAATTTTCACAGTTCTGATGCTCGAAACGAATAACTAGAACGGCCTAGGGGAAAAGTACGCATACCGTTGCAATCGGGCGAGTTTCTACTTTCAGATGCAACAGAAATTTTGCGGATTGGTCAATCCGTTCGCGAGATATGGCAGTTTGGAAGTATGAAACACTTGAGAAACACAAAATTTTCGCAGTTCTGATGTTCGAAACGAATAACTAGAGCGGCCTAGGGGAAAAGTACGCATACCGTTGCAATCGGGCGAGTTTCTACTTTCAGATGCAACAGAAATTTTGCGGATTGGTCGATCCGTTCGCGAGATATGGCAGTTTGGATGTAAGAAACGCTTGAGAAACTCAACATTTTCGCAGTTCTGATGCTCGAAACGAATAACTAGAACGGCCTAGGGGAAAAGTACGCATACCGTTGTAATCGGGCGAGTTTCTACTTTCAGATGCAACAGAAATTTTGCGGATTGGTCAATCCGTTCGCGAGATATGGCAGTTTGGAGGTAAGCAACGCTTGAGAAACTCAAAATTTTCGCAGTTCTGATGCTCGAAACGAATAACTAGAACGGCCTAGGGGAAAAGTACGCATACCGTTGCAATCGGGCGAGTTTCTACTTTCAGATGCAACAGAAATTTTGCGGATTGGACAATCCGTTCGCGAGATATGGCAGTTTGGAGGTAAGCAACGCTTGAGAAACCCAAAATTTTCGCAGTTCTCATGCTCGAAACGATTAACTACAACGGCCTAGGGGAAAAGTACGCATACCGTTGTAATCGGGCGAGTTTCTACTTTCAGATGCAACAGAAATTTTGCGGTTTGGTCGATCCGTTCGCGAGATATGGCAGTTTGGAGGTAAGAAACGCTTGAGAAACTCAAAATTTTCGCAGTTCTGATGCTCGACAAGCATAACTAGAACGGTCTAGGGGAAAAGTACGCATACCGTTGTAATCGGGCGAGTTTCTACTTTCAGATGCAACAGAAATTTTGCGGATTGGTCAATCCGTTCGCGAGATATGGCAGTTTGTAGGTAAGAAACGCTTGAGAAACTCAACATTTTCGCAGTTCTGATGCTCGAAACGAATAACTAGAACGGCCTGGGGGAAAAGTACGCATACCGTTGTAATCGGGCGAGTTTCTACTTTCAGATGCAACAGAAATTTTGCGGATTGGTCGATCCGTTCGCGCGATATGGCAGTTTGGAGGTAAGAAACGCTTGAGAAACTCAAAATTTTCGCAGTTCTGATGCTCGACAAGCATAACTAGAACGGTCTAGGGGAAAAGTACGCATACCGTTGTAATCGGGCGAGTTTCTACTTTCAGATGCAACAGAAACTTTGCGGATTGGTCGATCCGTTCGCGAGATATGGCAGTTTGGAGGTAAGAAACGCTTGAGAAACTCAAAATTTTCGCAGTTCTGATGCTCGACAAGCATAACTAGAACGGTCTAGGGGAAAAGTACGCATACCGTTGCAATCGGGCGAGTTTCTACTTTCAGATGCATCAGAAATTTTGCGGATTGGTCTATCCGTTCGCGAGATATGGCAGGTTGGAAGTAAGAAACGCTTGAGAAACTCAAAATTTTCGCAGTTCTGATGCTCGAAACGAATAACTAGAACGGCCTAGGGGAAAAGTACGCATACCGTTGTAATCGGGCGAGTTTCTACTTTCAGATGCAACAGAAATTTTGCGGATTGGTCAATCCGTTCGCGAGATATGGCAGTTTGGAAGTATGAAACACTTGAGAAACACAAAATTTTCGCAGTTCTGATGTTCGAAACGAATAACTATAGCGGCCTAGGGGAAAAGTACGCATACCGTTGCAATCGGGCGAGTTTCTACTTTCAGATGCATCAGAAATTTTGCGGATTGGTCAATCCGTTCGCGAGATATGGCAGGTTGGAAGTAAGAAACGCTTGAGAAACTCAAAATTTTCGCAGTTCTGATGCTCGAAACGAATAACTAGAACGGCCTAGGGGAAAAGTACGCATACCGTTGTAATCGGGCGAGTTTCTACTTTCAGATGCAACAGAAATTTTGCGGATTGGTCAATCCGTTCGCGAGATATGGCAGTTTGGAAGTATGAAACACTTGAGAAACACAAAATTTTCGCAGTTCTGATGTTCGAAACGAATAACTAGAGCGGCCTAGGGGAAAAGTACGCATACCGTTGCAATCGGGCGAGTTTCTACTTTCAGATGCAACAGAAATTTTGCGGATTGGTCGATCCGTTCGCGAGATATGGCAGTTTGGATGTAAGAAACGCTTGAGAAACTCAAAATTTTCGCAGTTCTGATGCTCGACAAGCATAACTAGAACGGTCTAGGGGAAAAGTACGCATACCGTTGTAATCGGGCGAGTTTCTACTTTCAGATGCAACAGAAATTTTGCGGATTGGTCAATCCGTTCGCGAGATATGGCAGTTTGGAGGTAAGCAACGCTTGAGAAACTCAAAATTTTCACAGTTCTGATGCTCGAAACGAATAACTAGAACGGCCTAGGGGAAAAGTACGCATACCGTTGTAATCGGGCGAGTTTCTACTTTCAGATGCAACAGAAATTTTGCGGATTGGACAATCCGTTCGCGAGATATGGCAGTTTGGAGGTAAGCAACGCTTGAGAAACCCAAAATTTTCGCAGTTCTCATGCTCGAAACGATTAACTACAACGGCCTAGGGGAAAAGTACGCATACCGTTGTAATCGGGCGAGTTTCTACTTTCAGATGCAACAGAAATTTTGCGAATTGGTCAATCCGTTCGCGAGATATGGCAGTTTGTAGGTAAGAAACGCTTGAGAAACTCAACATTGTCGCAGTTCTGATGCTCGAAACGAATAACTAGAACGGCCTAGGGGAAAAGTACGCATACCGTTGTAATCGGGCGAGTTTCTACTTTCAAATGCAACAGAAATTTTGCGGATTGGTCAATCTGTTCGCGAGATATGGCAGTTTGGAGGTAAGAAACGCTTGAGAAACTCAAAATTTTCGCAGTTCTGATGCTCGACAAGCATAACTAGAACGGTCTAGGGGAAAAGTACGCATACCGTTGTAATCGGGCGAGTTTCTACTTTCAGATGCAACAGAAATTTTATGGATTGGTCAATCCGTTCGCGAGATATGGCAGTTTGTAGGTAAGAAACGCTTGAGAAACTCAACATTTTCGCAGTTCTGATGCTCGAAACGAATAACTAGAACGGCCTAGGGGAAAAGTACGCATACCGTTGTAATCGGGCGAGTTTCTACTTTCAGATGCAACAGAAATTTTGCGGATTGGTCAATCTGTTCGCGAGATATGGCAGTTTGGAGGTAAGAAACGCTTGAGAAACTCAAAATTTTCGCAGTTCTGATGCTCGAAACGAATAACTAGAACGGACTAGGGGAAAAGTACGCATACCGTTGTAATCGGGCGAGTTTCTACTTTCAGATGCAACAGAAATTTTGCGGATTGGTCAATCCGTTCGCGAGATATGGGAGTTTGTAGGTAAGAAACGCTTGAGAAACTCAAAATTTTCACAGTTCTGATGCTCGAAACGAATAACTAGAACGGCCTAGGGGAAAAGTACGCATACCGTTGTAATCGGGCGAGTTTCTACTTTCAGATGCAATAGAAATTTTGCGGATTGGTCAATCCGTTCGCGAGATATGGCAGTTTGGAAGTATGAAACACTTGAGAAACACAAAATTTTCGCAGTTCTGATGCTCGAAACGAATAACTAGAGCGGCCTAGGGGAAAAGTACGCATACCGTTGCAATCGGGCGAGTTTCTACTTTCAGATGCATCAGAAATTTTGCGGATTGGTCAATCCGTTCGCGAGATATGGCAGTTTGGAAGTAAGAAACGCTTGAGAAACTCAAAATTTTCGCAGTTCTGATGCTCGAAACGATTAACTAGAACGGCCTAGTGGAAAAGTACGCATACCGTTGTAATCGGGCGAGTTTCTACTTTCAGATGCAACAGAAATTTTGCGGATTGGTCAATCCGTTCGCGAGATATGGCAGTTTGGAGGTAAGAAACGCTTGAGAAACTCAAAATTTTCGCAGTTCTGATGCTCGACAAGCATAACTAGAACGGTCTAGGGGAAAAGTACGCATACCGTTGTAATCGGGCGAGTTTCTACTTTCAGATGCAACAGAAATTTTGCGGATTGGTCAATCCGTTCGCGAGATATGGCAGTTTGTGGGTAAGAAACGCTTGAGAAACTCAACATTTTCGCAGTTCTGATTCTCGAAACGAATAACTAGAACGGCCTAGGGGAAAAGTACGCATACCGTTGTAATCGGGCGAGTTTCTACTTTCAGATGCAACAGAAATTTTGCGGATTGGACAATCCGTTCGCGTGATATGGCAGTTTGGAGGTAAGCAACGCTTGAGAAACCTAAAATTTTCGCAGTTCTCATGCTCGAAACGAATAACTACAACGGCCTAGGGGAAAAGTACGCATACCGTTGTAATCGGGCGAGTTTCTACTTTCAGATGCAACAGAAACTTTTTGGATTGGTCGATCCGTTCGCGAGATATGGCAGGTTGGAAGTAAGAAACGCTTGAGAAACTCAAAATTTTCGCAGTTCTGATGCTCGAAACGAATAACTAGAACGGCCTAGGGGAAAAGTACGCATACCGTTGTAATCGGGCGAGTTTCTACTTTCAGATGCAACAGAAATTTTGCGGATTGGTCAATCCGTTCGCGAGATATGGCAGTTTGGAAGTATGAAACACTTGAGAAACACAAAATTTTCGCAGTTCTGATGTTCGAAACGAATAACTATAGCGGCCTAGGGGAAAAGTACGCATACCGTTGCAATCGGGCGAGTTTCTACTTTCAGATGCATCAGAAATTTTGCGGATTGGTCAATCCGTTCGCGAGATATGGCAGGTTGGAAGTAAGAAACGCTTGAGAAACTCAAAATTTTCGCAGTTCTGATGCTCGAAACGAATAACTAGAACGGCCTAGGGGAAAAGTACGCATACCGTTGTAATCGGGCGAGTTTCTACTTTCAGATGCAACAGAAATTTTGCGGATTGGTCAATCCGTTCGCGAGATATGGGAGTTTGTAGGTAAGAAACGCTTGAGAAACTCAAAATTTTCACAGTTCTGATGCTCGAAACGAATAACTAGAACGGCCTAGGGGAAAAGTACGCATACCGTTGTAATCGGGCGAGTTTCTACTTTCAGATGCAACAGAAATTTTGCGGATTGGTCGATCCGTTCGCGAGATATGACAGTTTGGAGGTAAGAAACGCTTGAGAAACTCAAAATTTACGCAGTTCTGATGCTCGACAAGCATAACTAGAACGGTCTAGGGGAAAAGTACGCATACCGTTGTAATCGGGCGAGTTTCTACTTTCAGATGCAACAGAAATTTTGCGGATTGGTCAATCCGTTCGCGAGATATGGCAGTTTGTAGGTAAGAAACGCTTGAGAAACTCAACATTTTCGCAGTTCTGATGCTCGAAACGAATAACTAGAACGGCCTAGGGGAAAAGTACGCATACCGTTGTAATCGGGCGAGTTTCTACTTTCAGATGCAACAGAAATTTTGCGGATTGGTCAATCTGTTCGCGAGATATGGCAGTTTGGAGGTAAGAAACGCTTGAGAAACTCAAAATTTTCGCAGTTCTGATGCTCGACAAGCATAACTAGAACGGTCTAGGGGAAAAGTACGCATACCGTTGTAATCGGGCGAGTTTCTACTTTCAGATGCAACAGAAATTTTGCGGATTGGACAATCCGTTCGCGAGATATGGCAGTTTGGAGGTAAGCAACGCTTGAGAAACCCAAAATTTTCGCAGTTCTCATGCTCGAAACGATTAACTACAACGGCCTAGGGGAAAAGTACGCATACCGTTGTAATCGGGCGAGTTTCTACTTTCAGATGCAACAGAAATTTTGCGGATTGGTCGATCCGTTCGCGAGATATGACAGTTTGGAGGTAAGAAACGCTTGAGAAACTCAAAATTTACGCAGTTCTGATGCTCGACAAGCATAACTAGAACGGTCTAGGGGAAAAGTACGCATACCGTTGTAATCGGGCGAGTTTCTACTTTCAGATGCAACAGAAATTTTGCGGATTGGTCAATCCGTTCGCGAGATATGGCAGTTTGTAGGTAAGAAACGCTTGAGAAACTCAACATTTTCGCAGTTCTGATGCTCGAAACGAATAACTAGAACGGCCTAGGGGAAAAGTACGCATACCGTTGTAATCGGGCGAGTTTCTACTTTCAGATGCAACAGAAATTTTGCGGATTGGTCAATCTGTTCGCGAGATATGGCAGTTTGGAGGTAAGAAACGCTTGAGAAACTCAAAATTTTCGCAGTTCTGATGCTCGAAACGAATAACTAGAACGGACTAGGGGAAAAGTACGCATACCGTTGTAATCGGGCGAGTTTCTACTTTCAGATGCAACAGAAATTTTGCGGATTGGCCGATCCGTTCGCGAGATATGGCAGTTTGGAGGTAAGAAACGTTTGAGAAACTCAAAATTTTCGCAGTTCTGATGCTCGACAAGCATAACTAGAACGGTCTAGGGGAAAAGTACGCATACCGTTGTAATCGGGCGAGTTTCTACTTTCAGATGCAACAGAAATTTTGCGGATTGGTCAATCCGTTCGCGAGATATGGCAGTTTGTAGGTAAGAAACGCTTGAGAAACTCAACATTTTCGCAGTTCTGATGCTCGAAACGAATAACTAGAACGGCCTAGGGGAAAAGTACGCATACCGTTGTAATCGGGCGAGTTTCTACTTTCAGATGCAACAGAAATTTTGCGGATTGGTCAATCAGTTCGCGAGATATGGCAGTTTGGAAGTATGAAACACTTGAGAAACACAAAATTTTCGCAGTTCTGATGTTCGAAACGAATAACTAGAGCGGCCTAGGGGAAAAGTACGCATACCGTTGCAATCGGGCGAGCTTCTACTTTCAGATGCAATAGAAATTTTGCGGATTGGACAATCCGTTCGCGAGATATGGCAGTTTGGAACTATGAAACACTTGAGAAACACAAAATTTTCGCAGTTCTGATGCTCGAAACGAATAACTAGAGCGGCCTAGGGGAAAAGAACGCATACCGTTGCAATCGGGCGAGTTTCTACTTTCAGATGCATCAGAAATTTTGCGGATTGGTCAATCCGTTCGCGAGATATGGCAGTTTGGAAGTAAGAAACGCTTGAGAAACTCAAAATTTTCGCAGTTCTGATGCTCGAAACGATTAACTAGAACGGCCTAGTGGAAAAGTACGCATACCGTTGTAATCGGGCGAGTTTCTACTATCAGATGCAACAGAAATTTTGCGGATTGGTCAATCCGTTCGCGAGATATGGCAGTTTGGAGGTAAGCAACGCTTGAGAAACTCAAAATTTTCACAGTTCTGATGCTCGAAACGAATAACTAGAACGGCCTAGGGGAAAAGTACGCATACCGTTGTAATCGGGCGAGTTTCTACTTTCAGATGCAACAGAAATTTTGCGGATTGGACAATCCGTTCGCGAGATATGGCAGTTTGGAGGTAAGCAACGCTTGAGAAACCCAAAATTTTCGCAGTTCTCATGCTCGAAACGATTAACTACAACGGCCTAGGGGAAAAGTACGCATACCGTTGTAATCGGGCGAGTTTCTACTTTCAGATGCAACAGAAATTTTGCGGATTGGTCGATCCGTTCGCGAGATATGACAGTTTGGAGGTAAGAAACGCTTGAGAAACTCAAAATTTACGCAGTTCTGATGCTCGACAAGCATAACTAGAACGGTCTAGGGGAAAAGTACGCATACCGTTGTAATCGGGCGAGTTTCTACTATCAGATGCAACAGAAATTTTGCGGATTGGTCAATCTGTTCGCGAGATATGGCAGTTTGGAGGTAAGAAACGCTTGAGAAACTCAAAATTTTCGCAGTTCTGATGCTCGAAACGAATAACTAGAACGGACTAGGGGAAAAGTACGCATACCGTTGTAATCGGGCGAGTTTCTACTTTCAGATGCAACAGAAATTTTGCGGATTGGCCGATCCGTTCGCGAGATATGGCAGTTTGGAGGTAAGAAACGCTTGAGAAACTCAAAATTTTCGCAGTTCTGATGCTCGACAAGCATAACTAGAACGGTCTAGGGGAAAAGTACGCATACCGTTGTAATCGGGCGAGTTTCTACTTTCAGATGCAACAGAAATTTTGCGGATTGGTCAATCCGTTCGCGAGATATGGCAGTTTGTAGGTAAGAAACGCTTGAGAAACTCAACATTTTCGCAGTTCTGATGCTCGAAACGAATAACTAGAACGGCCTAGGGGAAAAGTACGCATACCGTTGTAATCGGGCGAGTTTCTACTTTCAGATGCAACAGAAATTTTGCGGATTGGTCAATCCGTTCGCGAGATATGGCTGTTTGGAAGTATGAAACACTTGAGAAACACAAAATTTTCGCAGTTCTGATGTTCGAAACGAATAACTAGAACGGCCTAGGGGAAAAGTACGCATACCGTTGCAATCGGGCGAGCTTCTACTTTCAGATGCAACAGAAATTTTGCGGATTGGTCGATCCGTTCGCGAGATATGGCAGTTTGGATGTAAGAAACGCTTGAGAAACTCAAAATTTTCGCAGTTCTGATGCTCGACAAGCATAACTAGAACGGTCTAGGGGAAAAGTACGCATACCGTTGTAATCGGGCGAGTTTCTACTTTCAGATGCAACAGAAATTTTGCGGATTGGTCAATCCGTTCGCGAGATATGGGAGTTTGTAGGTAAGAAACGCTTGAGAAACTCAAAATTTTCACATTTCTGATGCTCGAAACGAATAACTAGAACGGCCTAGAGGAAAAGTACGCATACCGTTGTAATCGGGCGAGTTTCTACTTTCAGATGCAATAGAAATTTTGCGGATTGGACAATCCGTTCGCGAGATATGGCAGTTTGGAACTATGAAACACTTGAGAAACACAAAATTTTCGCAGTTCTGATGCTCGAAACGAATAACTAGAGCGGCCTAGGGGAAAAGAACGCATACCGTTGCAATCGGGCGAGTTTCTACTTTCAGATGCATCAGAAATTTTGCGGATTGGTCAATCCGTTCGCGAGATATGGCAGTTTGGAAGTAAGAAACGCTTGAGAAACTCAAAATTTTCGCAGTTCTGATGCTCGAAACGATTAACTAGAACGGCCTAGTGGAAAAGTACGCATACCGTTGTAATCGGGCGAGTTTCTACTTTCAAATGCAACAGAAATTTTGCGGATTGGTCAATCTGTTCGCGACATATGGCAGTTTGGAGGTAAGAAACGCTTGAGAAACTCAAAATTTTCGCAGTTCTGATGCTCGAAACGAATAACTAGAACGGACTAGGGGAAAAGTACGCATACCGTTGTAATCGGGCGAGTTTCTACTTTCAGATGCAACAGAAATTTTGCGGATTGGTCGATCCGTTCGCGAGATATGGCAGTTTGGAGGTAAGAAACGCTTGAGAAACTCAAAATTTTCGCAGTTCTGATGCTCGACAAGCATAACTAGAACGGTCTAGGGGAAAAGTACGCATACCGTTGTAATCGGGCGAGTTTCTACTTTCAGATGCAACAGAAATTTTGCGGATTGGTCAATCCGTTCGCGAGATATGGCAGTTTGTAGGTAAGAAACGCTTGAGAAACTCAACATTTTCGCAGTTCTGATGCTCGAAACGAATAACTAGAACGGCCTAGGGGAAAAGTACGCATACCGTTGTAATCGGGCGAGTTTCTACTTTCAGATGCAACAGAAATTTTGCGGATTGGTCAATCTGTTCGCGAGATATGGCAGTTTGGAGGTACGAAACGCTTGAGAAACTCAAAATTTTCGCAGTTCTGATGCTCGAAACGAATAACTAGAACGGACTAGGGGAAAAGTACGCATACCGTTGTAATCGGGCGAGTTTCTACTTTCAGATGCAACAGAAATTTTGCGGATTGGTCAATCCGTTCGCGAGATATGGGAGTTTGTAGGTAAGAAACGCTTGAGAAACTCAAAATTTTCACAGTTCTGATGCTCGAAACGAATAACTAGAACGGCCTAGGGGAAAAGTACGCATACCGTTGTAATCGGGCGAGTTTCTACTTTCAGATGCAATAGAAATTTTGCGGATTGGTCAATCCGTTCGCGAGATATGGCAGTTTGGAAGTATGAAACACTTGAGAAACACAAAATTTACGCAGTTCTGATGCTCGAAACGAATAACTAGAGCGGCCTAGGGGAAAAGTACGCATACCGTTGCAATCGGGCGAGTTTCTACTTTCAGATGCATCAGAAATTTTGCGGATTGGTCAATCCGTTCGCGAGATATGGCAGTTTGGAAGTAAGAAACGCTTGAGAAACTCAAAATTTTCGCAGTTCTGATGCTCGACAAGCATAACTAGAACGGTCTAGGGGAAAAGTACGCATACCGTTGTAATCGGGCGAGTTTCTACTTTCAGATGCAACAGAAATTTTGCGGATTGGTCAATCCGTTCGCGAGATATGGCAGTTTGTGGGTAAGAAACGCTTCAGAAACTCAACATTTTCGCAGTTCTGATT
Organism: Ptiloglossa arizonensis; assembly: GCF_051014685.1. Classification (NCBI taxonomy): domain Eukaryota; kingdom Metazoa; phylum Arthropoda; class Insecta; order Hymenoptera; family Colletidae; genus Ptiloglossa; species Ptiloglossa arizonensis. The sequence goes on from NW_027478650.1 coordinate 43,152, forward strand.
CTCGAAACGAATAACTAGAACGGCCTAGGGGAAAAGTACGCATACCGTTGTAATCGGGCGAGTTTCTACTTTCAGACGCAACAGAAATTTTGCGGATTGGACAATCCGTTCGCGAGATATGGCAGTTTGGAGGTAAGCAACGCTTGAGAAACCTAAAATTTTCGCAGTTCTCATGCTCGAAACGAATAACTACAACGGCCTAGGGGAAAAGTACGCATACCGTTGTAATCGGGCGAGTTTCTACTTTTAGATGCAACAGAAACTTTTCGGATTGGTCGATCCGTTCGCGAGATATGGCAGGTTGGAAGTAAGAAACGCTTGAGAAACTCAAAATTTTCGCAGTTCTGATGCTCGAAACGATTAACTAGAACGGCCTAGTGGAAAAGTACGCATACCGTTGTAATCGGGCGAGTTTCTACTTTCAGATGCAACAGAAATTTTGCGGATTGGTCAATCCGTTCGCGAGATATGGCAGTTTGGAGGTAAGAAACGCTTGAGAAACTCAAAATTTTCGCAGTTCTGATGCTCGACAATCATAACTAGAACGGTCTAGGGGAAAAGTACGCATACCGTTGTAATCGGGCGAGTTTCTACTTTCAGATGCAACAGAAATTTTGCGGATTGTTCAATCCGTTCGCGAGATATGGCAGTTTGTGGGTAAGAAACGCTTGAGAAACTCAACATTTTCGCAGTTCTGATTCTCGAAACGAATAACTAGAACGGCCTAGGGGAAAAGTACGCATACCGTTGTAATCGGGCGAGTTTCTACTTTCAGATGCAACAGAAATTTTGCGGATTGGACAATCCGTTCGCGAGATATGGCAGTTTGGAGGTAAGCAACGCTTGAGAAACCCAAAATTTTCGCAGTTCTCATGCTCGAAACGAATAACTAGAACGGCCTAGGGGAAAAGTACGCATAGCGTTGTAATCGGGCGAGTTTCTACTTTCAGATGCAACAGAAACTTTTCGGATTGGTCGATCCGTTCGCGAGATATGGCAGTTTTGGTGTAAGAAACGCTTGAGAAACTCCAAATTTTCGCAGTTCTGATACTCGAAACGAATAACTAGAACGGTCTAGGGGAAAACTACTCATACCGTTGTAATGGGGCTAGTTTCTACTTTCTGATGCAACAGAAATTTTGCGGATTGGTCAATCCGTTCGCGAGATATGGCAGTTTGGAAGTATGAAACACTTGAGAAACACAAAATTTTCGCAGTTCTGATGCTCGAAACGAATAACTAGAGCGGCCTAGGGGAAAAGTACGCATACCGTTGCAATCGGGCGAGTTTCTACTTTCAGATGCATCAGAAATTTTGCGGATTGGTCAATCCGTTCGCGAGATATGGCAGGTTGGAAGTAAGAAACGCTTGAGAAACTCAAAATTTTCGCAGTTCTGATGCTCGAAACGATTAACTAGAACGGCCTAGTGGAAAAGTACGCATACCGTTGTAATCGGGCGAGTTTCTACTTTCAGATGCAACAGAAATTTTGCGGATTGGTCAATCCGTTCGCGAGATATGGCAGTTTGGAGGTAAGAAACGCTTGAGAAACTCAAAATTTTCGCAGTTCTGATGCTCGAAACGAATAACTAGAACGGCCTAGGGGAAAAGTACGCATACCGTTGTAATCGGGCGAGTTTCTACTTTCAGATGCAACAGAAATTTTGCGGATTGGTCAATCCGTTCGCGAGATATGGCAGTTTGGAGGTAAGAAACGCTTGAGAAACTCAAAATTTTCGCAGTTCTGATGCTCGAAACGAATAACTAGAACGGCCTAGGGGAAAAGTACGCATACCGTTGTAATCGGGCGAGTTTCTACTTTCAGATGCAACAGAAATTTTGCGGATTGGTCAATCCGTTCGCGAGATATGGGCGTTTGTATGTAAGAAACGCTTGAGAAACTCAAAATTTTCACAGTTCTGATGCTCGAAACGAATAACTAGAACGGCCTAGGGGAAAAGTACGCATACCGTTGTAATCGGGCGAGTTTCTACTTTCAGATGCAACAGAAATTTTGCGGATTGGACAATCCGTTCGCGAGATATGGCAGTTTGGATGTAAGCAACGCTTGAGAAACCCAAAATTTTCGCAGTTCTCATGCTCGAAACGAATAACTACAACGGCCTAGGGGAAAGGTACGCATACCGTTGTAATCGGGCGAGTTTCTACTTTCAGATGCAACAGAAATTTTGCGGATTGGTCAATCCGTTCGCGAGATATGGCAGTTTGGAGGTAAGAAACGCTTGAGAAACTCAAAATTTTCGCAGTTCTGATGCTCGAAACGAATAACTAGAACGGCCTAGGGGAAAAGTACGCATACCGTTGTAATCGGGCGAGTTTCTACTTTCAGATGCAACAGAAATTTTGCGGATTGGTCAATCCGTTCGCGAGATATGGGCGTTTGTATGTAAGAAACGCTTGAGAAACTCAAAATTTTCACAGTTCTGATGCTCGAAACGAATAACTAGAACGGCCTAGGGGAAAAGTCCGCATACCGTTGTAATCGGGCGAGTTTCTACTTTCAGATGCAACAGAAATTTTGCGGATTGGACAATCCGTTCGCGAGATATGGCAGTTTGGATGTAAGCAACGCTTGAGAAACCCAAAATTTTCGCAGTTCTCATGCTCGAAACGAATAACTACAACGGCCTAGGGGAAAGGTACGCATACCGTTGTAATCGGGCGAGTTTCTACTTTCAGATGCAACAGAAATTTTGCGGATTGGTCGATCCGTTCGCGAGATATGGCAGTTTGGAGGTATGAAACGCTTGAGAAACTCAAAGTTTTCGCAGTTCTGATGCTCGACAAGCATAACTAGAACGGTCTAGGGGAAAAGTACGCATACCGTTGTAATCGGGCGAGTTTCTACTTTCAGATGCAACAGAAATTTTGCGGATTGGACAATCCGTTCGCGAGATATGGCAGTTTGGATGTAAGCAACGCTTGAGAAACCCAAAATTTTCGCAGTTCTCATGCTCGAAACGAATAACTACAACGGCCTAGGGGAAAGGTACGCATACCGTTGTAATCGGGCGAGTTTCTACTTTCAGATGCAACAGAAATTTTGCGGATTGGTCAATCCGTTCGCGAGATATGGCAGTTTGGAGGTAAGAAACGCTTGAGAAACTCAAAATTTTCGCAGTTCTGATGCTCGAAACGAATAACTAGAACGGCCTAGGGGAAAAGTACGCATACCGTTGTAATCGGGCGAGTTTCTACTTTCAGATGCAACAGAAATTTTGCGGATTGGTCAATCCGTTCCCGAGATATGGGCGTTTGTATGTAAGAAACGCTTGAGAAACTCAAAATTTTCACAGTTCTGATGCTCGAAACGAATAACTAGAACGGCCTAGGGGAAAAGTACGCATACCGTTGTAATCGGGCGAGTTTCTACTTTCAGATGCAACAGAAATTTTGCGGATTGGACAATCCGTTCGCGAGATATGGCAGTTTGGATGTAAGCAACGCTTGAGAAATCCAAAATTTTCGCAGTTCTCATGCTCGAAACGAATAACTACAACGCCCTAGGGGAAAGGTACGCATACCGTTGTAATCGGGCGAGTTTCTACTTTCAGATGCAACAGAAATTTTGCGGATTGGTCGATCCGTTCGCGAGATATGGCAGTTTGGAGGTAAGAAACGCTTGAGAAACTCAAAGTTTTCGCAGTTCTGATGCTCGACAAGCATAACTAGAACGGTCTAGGGGAAAAGTACGCATACCGTTGTAATCGGGCGAGTTTCTACTTTCAGATGCAACAGAAATTTTGCGGATTGGTCAATCCGTTCGCGAGATATGGGCGTTTGTATGTAAGAAACGCTTGAGAAACTCAAAGTTTTCGCAGTTCTGATGCTCGACAAGCATAACTAGAACGGTCTAGGGGAAAAGTACGCATACCGTTGTAATCGGGCGAGTTTCTACTTTCAGATGCAACAGAAATTTTGCGGATTGGTCAATCCGTTCGCGAGATATGGCAGTTTGGAGGTAAGAAACGCTTGAGAGACTCAAAATTTTCGCAGTTCTGATGCTCGAAACGAATAACTAGAACGGCCTAGGGTAAAAGTACGCATACCGTTGTAATTGGGCGAGTTTCTACTTTCAAATGCAACAGAAACTTTTCGGATTGGTCGATCCGTTCGCGAGATATGGCAGTTTTGGTGTAAGAAACGCTTGAGAAACTCCAAATTTTCGCAGTTCTGATACTCGAAACGAATAACTAGAACGGTCTAGGGGAAAACTACTCATACCGTTGTAATGGGGCTAGTTTCTACTTTCTGATGCAACAGAAATTTTGCGGATTGGTCAATCCGTTCGCGAGATATGGCAGTTTGGAAGTATGAAACACTTGAGAAACACAAAATTTTCGCAGTTCTGATGCTCGAAACGAATAACTAGAGCGGCCTAGGGGAAAAGTACGCATACCGTTACAATCGGGCGAGTTTCTACTTTCAGATGCATCAGAAATTTTGCGGATTGGTCAATCCGTTCGCTAGATATGGCAGGTTGGAAGTAAGAAACCCTTGAGAAACTCAAAATTTTCGCAGTTCTGATGCTCGAAACGAATAACTAGAACGGCCTAGGGGAAAAGTACGCATACCGTTGTAATCGGGCGAGTTTCTACTTTCAGATGCAACAGAAATTTTGCGGATTGGTCAATCCGTTCGCGAGATATGGCAGTTTGGAGGTAAGAAACGCTTGAGAAACTCAAAATTTTCGCAGTTCTGATGCTCGAAACGAATAACTAGAACGGTCTAGGGGAAAACTACTCATACCGTTGTAATGGGGCTAGTTTCTACTTTCTGATGCAACAGAAATTTTGCGGATTGGTCAATCCGTTCGCGAGATATGGCAGTTTGGAGGTATGAAACACTTGAGAAACACAAAATTTTCGCAGTTCTGATGCTCGAAACGATTAACTAGAACGGCCTAGTGGAAAAGTACGCATACCGTTGTAATCGGGCGAGTTTCTACTTTCAGATGCAACAGAAATTTTGCGGATTGGTCAATCCGTTCGCGAGATATGGGAGTTTGTAGGTAAGAAACGCTTGAGAAACTCAAAATTTTCACAGTTCTGATGCTCGAAACGAATAACTAGAACGGCCTAGGGGAAAAGTACGCACACCGTTGTAATCGGGCGAGTTTCTACTTTCAGATGCAACAGAAATTTTGCGGATTGGACAATCCGTTCGCGAGATATGGCAGTTTGGATGTAAGCAACGCTTGAGAAACCCAAAATTTTCGCAGTTCTCATGCTCGAAACGAATAACTACAACGCCCTAGGGGAAAGGTACGCATACCGTTGTAATCGGGCGAGTTTCTACTTTCAGATGCAACAGAAATTTTGCGGATTGGTCGATCCGTTCGCGAGATATGGCAGTTTGGAGGTAAGAAACGCTTGAGAAACTCAAAGTTTTCGCAGTTCTGATGCTCGACAAGCATAACTAGAACGGTCTAGGGGAAAAGTACGCATACCGTTGTAATCGGGCGAGTTTCTACTTTCAGATGCAACAGAAATTTTGCGGATTGGTCAATCCGTTCGCGAGATATGGCAGTTTGTAGGTAAGAAACGCTTGAGAAACTCAACATTTTCGCAGTTCTGATGCTCGAAACGAATAACTAGAACGGCCTAGGGGAAAAGTACGCATACCGTTGTAATCGGGCGAGTTTCTACTTTCAGATGCAACAGAAATTTTGCGGATTGGTCAATCCGTTCGCGAGATATGGCAGTTTGGAGGTAAGAAACGCTTGAGAAACTCAAAATTTTCGCAGTTCTGATGCTCGAAACGAATAACTAGAACGGTCTAGGGGAAAACTACTCATACCGTTGTAATGGGGCTAGTTTCTACTTTCTGATGCAACAGAAATTTTGCGGATTGGTCAATCCGTTCGCGAGATATGGCAGTTTGGAAGTATGAAACACTTGAGAAACACAAAATTTTCGCAGTTCTGATGCTCGAAACGATTAACTAGAACGGCCTAGTGGAAAAGTACGCATACCGTTGTAATCGGGCGAGTTTCTACTTTCAGATGCAACAGAAATTTTGCGGATTGGTCAATCCGTTCGCGAGATATGGGAGTTTGTAGGTAAGAAGCGCTTGAGAAACTCAAAATTTTCACAGTTCTGATGCTCGAAACGAATAACTAGAACGGCCTAGGGGAAAAGTACGCACACCGTTGTAATCGGGCGAGTTTCTACTTTCGATGCAACAGAAATTTTGCGGATTGGACAATCCGTTCGCGAGATATGGCAGTTTGGATGTAAGCAACGCTTGAGAAACCCAAAATTTTCGCAGTTCTCATGCTCGAAACGAATAACTACAACGCCCTAGGGGAAAGGTACGCATACCGTTGTAATCGGGCGAGTTTCTACTTTCAGATGCAACAGAAATTTTGCGGATTGGTCGATCCGTTCGCGAGATATGGCAGTTTGGAGGTAAGAAACGCTTGAGAAACTCAAAGTTTTCGCAGTTCTGATGCTCGACAAGCATAACTAGAACGGTCTAGGGGAAAAGTACGCATACCGTTGTAATCGGGCGAGTTTCTACTTTCAGATGCAACAGAAATTTTGCGGATTGGTCAATCCGTTCGCGAGATATGGCAGTTTGTAGGTAAGAAACGCTTGAGAAACTCAACATTTTCGCAGTTCTGATGCTCGAAACGAATAACTAGAACGGCCTAGGGGAAAAGTACGCATACGGTTGTAATCGGGCGACTTTCTACTTTCAGATGCAACAGAAATTTTGCGGATTGGTCAATCCGTTCGCGAGATATGGCAGTTTGGAAGTATGAAACACTTGAGAAACACAAAATTTTCGCAGTTCTGATGCTCGAAACGAATAACTAGAGCGGCCTAGGGGAAAAGTACGCATACCGTTGCAATCGGGCGAGTTTCTACTTTCAGATGCATCAGAAATTTTGCGGATTGGTCAATCCGTTCGCGAGATACGGCAGGTTGGAAGTAAGAAACGCTTGAGAAACTCAAAATTTTCGCAGTTCTGATGCTCGAAACGATTAACTAGAACGGCCTAGTGGAAAAGTACGCATACCGTTGTAATCGGGCGGGTTTCTACTTTCAGATGCAACAGAAATTTTGCGGATTGGTCAATCCGTTCGCGAGATATGGGAGTTTGTAGGTAAGAAACGCTAGAGAAACTCAAAATTTTCACAGTTCTGATGCTCGAAACGAATAACTAGAACGGCCTAGGGGAAAAGTACGCACACCGTTGTAATCGGGCGAGTTTCTACTTTCAGATGCAACAGAAATTTTGCGGACTGGACAATCCGTTCGCGAGATATGGCAGTTTGGAGGTAAGCAACGCTTGAGAAACCCAAAATTTTCGCAGTTCTCATGCTCGAAACGATTAACTACAACGGCCTAGGGGAAAAGTACGCATACCGTTGTAATCGGGCGCGTTTCTACTTTCAGATGCAACAGAAATTTTGCGGATTGGTCGATCCGTTCGCGAGATATGGCAGTTTGGAGGTAAGAAACGCTTGAGAAACTCAAAATTTTCGCAGTTCTGATGCTCGACAAGCATAACTAGAACGGTCTAGGGGAAAAGTACGCATACCGTTGTAATCGGGCGAGTTTCTACTTTCAGATGCAACAGAAATTTTGCGGATTGGTCAATCCGTTCGCGAGATATGGCAGTTTGTAGGTAAGAAACGCTTGAGAAACTCAACATTTTCGCAGTTCTGATGCTCGAAACGAATAACTAGAACGGACTAGGGGAAAAGTACGCATACCTTTGAAATCGGGCGAGTTTCTACTTTCAGATGCAACAGAAATTTTGCGGATTGGTCAATCCGTTCGCGAGATATGGGAGTTTGTAGGTAAGAAACGCTTGAGAAACTCAAAATTTTCACAGTTCTGATGCTCGAAACGAATAACTAGAACGGCCTAGGGGAAAAGTACGCATACCGTTGTAATCGGGCGAGTTTCTACTTTCAGATGCAATAGAAATTTTGAGGATTGGTCAATCCGTTCGCGAGATATGGCAGTTTGGAAGTATGAAACACTTGAGAAACACAAAATTTTCGCAGTTCTGATGCTCGAAACGAATAACTAGAGCGGCCTAGGGGAAAAGTACGCATACCGTTGCAATCGGGCGAGTTTCTACTTTCAGATGCATCAGAAATTTTGCGGATTGGTCAATCCGTTCGCGAGATATGGCAGTTTGGAAGTAAGAAACGCTTGAGAAACTCAACATTTTCGCAGTTCTGATGCTCGAAACGAATAACTAGAACGGCCTAGGGGAAAAGTACGCATACGGTTGTAATCGGGCGACTTTCTACTTTCAGATGCAACAGAAATTTTGCGGATTGGTCAATCCGTTCGCGAGATATGGCAGTTTGGAAGTATGAAACACTTGAGAAAAACAAAATTTTCGCAGTTCTGATGCTAGAAACGAATAACTAGAGCGGCCTAGGGGAAAAGTACGCATACCGTTGCAATCGGGCGAGTTTCTACTTTCAGATGCATCAGAAATTTTGCGGATTGGTCAATCCGTTCGCGAGATACGGCAGGTTGGAAGTAAGAAACGCTTGAGAAACTCAAAATTTTCGCAGTTCTGATGCTCGAAACGATTAACTAGAACGGCCTAGTGGAAAAGTACGCATACCGTTGTAATCGGGCGGGTTTCTACTTTCAGATGCAACAGAAATTTTGCGGATTGGTCAATCCGTTCGCGAGATATGGGAGTTTGTAGGTAAGAAACGCTTGAGAAACTCAAAATTTTCACAGTTCTGATGCTCGAAACGAATAACTAGAACGGCCTAGGGGAAAAGTACGCATACCGTTGTAATCGGGCGAGTTTCTACTTTCAGATGCAACAGAAATTTTGCGGATTGGACAATCCGTTCGCGAGATATGGCAGTTTGGAGGTAAGCAACGCTTGAGAAACCCAAAATTTTCGCAGTTCTCATGCTCGAAACGATTAACTACAACGGCCTAGGGGAAAAGTACGCATACCGTTGTAATCGGGCGCGTTTCTACTTTCAGATGCAACAGAAATTTTGCGGATTGGTCGATCCGTTCGCGAGATATGGCAGTTTGGAGGTAAGAAACGCTTGAGAAACTCAAAATTTTCGCAGTTCTGATGCTCGACAAGCATAACTAGAACGGTCTAGGGGAAAAGTACGCATACCGTTGTAATCGGGCGAGTTTCTACTTTCAGATGCAACAGAAATTTTGCGGATTGGTCAATCCGTTCGCGAGATATGGCAGTTTGTAGGTAAGAAACGCTTGAGAAACTCAACATTTTCGCAGTTCTGATGCTCGAAACGAATAACTAGAACGGACTAGGGGAAAAGTACGCATACCTTTGAAATCGGGCGAGTTTCTACTTTCAGATGCAACAGAAATTTTGCGGATTGGTCAATCCGTTCGCGAGATATGGGAGTTTGTAGGTAAGAAACGCTTGAGAAACTCAAAATTTTCACAGTTCTGATGCTCGAAACGAATAACTAGAACGGCCTAGGGGAAAAGTACGCATACCGTTGTAATCGGGCGAGTTTCTACTTTCAGATGCAATAGAAATTTTGCGGATTGGTCAATCCGTTCGCGAGATATGGCAGTTTGGAAGTATGAAACACTTGAGAAACACAAAATTTTCGCAGTTCTGATGCTCGAAACGAATAACTAGAGCGGCCTAGGGGAAAAGTACGCATACCGTTGCAATCGGGCGAGTTTCTACTTTCAGATGCATCAGAAATTTTGCGGATTGGTCAATCCGTTCGCGAGATATGGCAGTTTGGAAGTAAGAAACGCTTGAGAAACTCAACATTTTCGCAGTTCTGATGCTCGAAACGAATAACTAGAACGGCCTAGGGGAAAAGTACGCATACGGTTGTAATCGGGCGACTTTCTACTTTCAGATGCAACAGAAATTTTGCGGATTGGTCAATCCGTTCGCGAGATATGGCAGTTTGGAAGTATGAAACACTTGAGAAAAACAAAATTTTCGCAGTTCTGATGCTAGAAACGAATAACTAGAGCGGCCTAGGGGAAAAGTACGCATACCGTTGCAATCGGGCGAGTTTCTACTTTCAGATGCATCAGAAATTTTGCGGATTGGTCAATCCGTTCGCGAGATACGGCAGGTTGGAAGTAAGAAACGCTTGAGAAACTCAAAATTTTCGCAGTTCTGATGCTCGAAACGATTAACTAGAACGGCCTAGTGGAAAAGTACGCATACCGTTGTAATCGGGCGGGTTTCTACTTTCAGATGCAACAGAAATTTTGCGGATTGGTCAATCCGTTCGCGAGATATGGGAGTTTGTAGGTAAGAAACGCTTGAGAAACTCAAAATTTTCACAGTTCTGATGCTCGAAACGAATAACTAGAACGGCCTAGGGGAAAAGTACGCATACCGTTGTAATCGGGCGAGTTTCTACTTTCAGATGCAACAGAAATTTTGCGGATTGGACAATCCGTTCGCGAGATATGGCAGTTTGGAGGTAAGCAACGCTTGAGAAACCCAAAATTTTCGCAGTTCTCATGCTCGAAACGATTAACTACAACGGCCTAGGGGAAAAGTACGCATACCGTTGTAATCGGGCGCGTTTCGACTTTCAGATGCAACAGAAATTTTGCGGATTGGTCGATCCGTTCGCGAGATATGGCAGTTTGGAGGTAAGAAACGCTTGAGAAACTCAAAATTTTCGCAGTTCTGATGCTCGACAAGCATAACTAGAACGGTCTAGGGGAAAAGTACGCATACCGTTGTAATCGGGCGAGTTTCTACTTTCAGATGCAACAGAAATTTTGCGGATTGGTCAATCCGTTCGCGAGATATGGCAGTTTGTAGGTAAGAAACGCTTGAGAAACTCAACATTTTCGCAGTTCTGATGCTCGAAACGAATAACTAGAACGGACTAGGGGAAAAGTACGCATACCTTTGAAATCGGGCGAGTTTCTACTTTCAGATGCAACAGAAATTTTGCGGATTGGTCAATCCGTTCGCGAGATATGGGAGTTTGTAGGTAAGAAACGCTTGAGAAACTCAAAATTTTCACAGTTCTGATGCTCGAAACGAATAACTAGAACGGCCTAGGGGAAAAGTACGCATACCGTTGTAATCGGGCGAGTTTCTACTTTCAGATGCAATAGAAATTTTGCGGATTGGTCAATCCGTTCGCGAGATATGGCAGTTTGGAAGTATGAAACACTTGAGAAACACAAAATTTTCGCAGTTCTGATGCTCGAAACGAATAACTAGAGCGGCCTAGGGGAAAAGTACGCATACCGTTGCAATCGGGCGAGTTTCTACTTTCAGATGCATCAGAAATTTTGCGGATTGGTCAATCCGTTCGCGAGATATGGCAGTTTGGAAGTAAGAAACGCTTGAGAAACTCAAAATTTTCGCAGTTCTGATGCTCGAAACGATTAACTAGAACGGCCTAGTGGAAAAGTACGCATACCGTTGTAATCGGGCGAGTTTCTACTTTCAGATGCAACAGAAATTTTGCGGATTGGTCGATCCGTTCGCGAGATATGGCAGTTTGGAGGTATGAAACGCTTGAGAAACTCAAAGTTTTCGCAGTTCTGATGCTCGACAAGCATAACTAGAACGGTCTAGGGGAAAAGTACGCATACCGTTGTAATCGGGCGAGTTTCTACTTTCAGATGCAACAGAAATTTTGCGGATTGGTCAATCCGTTCGCGAGATATGGCAGTTTGGAGGTAAGAAACGCTTGAGAAACTCAAAATTTTCGCAGTTCTGATGCTCGAAACGAATAACTAGAACGGCCTAGGGTAAAAGTACGCATACCGTTGTAATCGGGCGAGTTTCTACTTTCAAATGCAACAGAAATTTTGCGGATTGGTCAATCCGTTCGCGAGATATGGGAGTTTGTATGTAAGAAACGCTTGAGAAACTCAAAATTTTCACAGTTCTGATGCTCGAAACGAATAACTAGAACGGCCTAGGGGAAAAGTACGCATACCGTTGTAATCGGGCGAGTTTCTACTTTCAGATGCAACAGAAATTTTGCGGATTGGACAATCCGTTCGCGAGATACGGCAGGTTGGAAGTAAGAAACGCTTGAGAAACTCAAAATTTTCGCAGTTCTGATGCTCGAAACGATTAACTAGAACGGCCTAGTGGAAAAGTACGCATACCGTTGTAATCGGGCGGGTTTCTACTTTCAGATGCAACAGAAATTTTGCGGATTGGTCAATCCGTTCGCGAGATATGGGAGTTTGTAGGTAAGAAACGCTTGAGAAACTCAAAATTTTCACAGTTCTGATGCTCGAAACGAATAACTAGAACGGCCTAGGGGAAAAGTACGCATACCGTTGTAATCGGGCGAGTTTCTACTTTCAGATGCAACAGAAATTTTGCGGATTGGACAATCCGTTCGCGAGATATGGCAGTTTGGAGGTAAGCAACGCTTGAGAAACCCAAAATTTTCGCAGTTCTCATGCTCGAAACGATTAACTACAACGGCCTAGGGGAAAAGTACGCATACCGTTGTAATCGGGCGCGTTTCTACTTTCAGATGCAACAGAAATTTTGCGGATTGGTCGATCCGTTCGCGAGATATGGCAGTTTGGAGGTAAGAAACGCTTGAGAAACTCAAAATTTTCGCAGTTCTGATGCTCGACAAGCATAACTAGAACGGTCTAGGGGAAAAGTACGCATACCGTTGTAATCGGGCGAGTTTCTACTTTCAGATGCAACAGAAATTTTGCGGATTGGTCAATCCGTTCGCGAGATATGGCAGTTTGTAGGTAAGAAACGCTTGAGAAACTCAACATTTTCGCAGTTCTGATGCTCGAAACGAATAACTAGAACGGACTAGGGGAAAAGTACGCATACCTTTGAAATCGGGCGAGTTTCTACTTTCAGATGCAACAGAAATTTTGCGGATTGGTCAATCCGTTCGCGAGATATGGGAGTTTGTAGGTAAGAAACGCTTGAGAAACTCAAAATTTTCACAGTTCTGATGCTCGAAACGAATAACTAGAACGGCCTAGGGGAAAAGTACGCATACCGTTGTAATCGGGCGAGTTTCTACTTTCAGATGCAATAGAAATTTTGCGGATTGGTCAATCCGTTCGCGAGATATGGCAGTTTGGAAGTATGAAACACTTGAGAAACACAAAATTTTCGCAGTTCTGATGCTCGAAACGAATAACTAGAGCGGCCTAGGGGAAAAGTACGCATACCGTTGCAATCGGGCGAGTTTCTACTTTCAGATGCATCAGAAATTTTGCGGATTGGTCAATCCGTTCGCGAGATATGGCAGTTTGGAAGTAAGAAACGCTTGAGAAACTCAAAATTTTCGCAGTTCTGATGCTCGAAACGATTAACTAGAACGGCCTAGTGGAAAAGTACTCATACCGTTGTAATCGGGCGAGTTTCTACTTTCAGATGCAACAGAAATTTTGCGGATTGGTCGATCCGTTCGCGAGATATGGCAGTTTGGAGGTATGAAACGCTTGAGAAACTCAAAGTTTTCGCAGTTCTGATGCTCGACAAGCATAACTAGAACGGTCTAGGGGAAAAGTACGCATACCGTTGTAATCGGGCGAGTTTCTACTTTCAGATGCAACAGAAATTTTGCGGATTGGTCAATCCGTTCGCGAGATATGGCAGTTTGGAGGTAAGAAACGCTTGAGAAACTCAAAATTTTCGCAGTTCTGATGCTCGAAACGAATAACTAGAACGGCCTAGGGTAAAAGTACGCATACCGTTGTAATCGGGCGAGTTTCTACTTTCAAATGCAACAGAAATTTTGCGGATTGGTCAATCCGTTCGCGAGATATGGGAGTTTGTATGTAAGAAACGCTTGAGAAACTCAAAATTTTCACAGTTCTGATGCTCGAAACGAATAACTAGAACGGCCTAGGGGAAAAGTACGCATACCGTTGTAATCGGGCGAGTTTCTACTTTCAGATGCAACAGAAATTTTGCGGATTGGACAATCCGTTCGCGAGATATGGCAGTTTGGATGTAAGCAACGCTTGAGAAACCCAAAATTTTCGCAGTTCTCATGCTCGAAACGAATAACTACAACGCCCTAGGGGAAAGGTACGCATACCGTTGTAATCGGGCGAGTTTCTACTTTCAGATGCAACAGAAATTTTGCGGATTGGTCGATCCGTTCGCGAGATATGGCAGTTTGGAGGTAAGAAACGCTTGAGAAACTCAAAGTTTTCGCAGTTCTGATGCTCGACAAGCATAACTAGAACGGTCTAGGGGAAAAGTACGCATACCGTTGTAATCGGGCGAGTTTCTACTTTCAGATGCAACAGAAATTTTGCGGATTGGTCAATCCGTTCGCGAGATATGGCAGTTTGTAGGTAAGAAACGCTTGAGAAACTCAACATTTTCGCAGTTCTGATGCTCGAAACGAATAACTAGAACGGCCTAGGGGAAAACTACGCATACGGTTGTAATCGGGCGACTTTCTACTTTCAGATGCAACAGAAATTTTGCGGATTGGTCAATCCGTTCGCGAGATATGGCAGTTTGGAAGTATGAAACACTTGAGAAACACAAAATTTTCGCAGTTCTGATGCTCGAAACGAATAACTAGAGCGGCCTAGGGGAAAAGTACGCATACCGTTGTAATCGGGCGAGTTTCTACTTTCAGATGCAACAGAAATTTTGCGGATTGGACAATCCGTTCGCGAGATATGGCAGTTTGGAGGTAAGCAACGCTTGAGAAACCCAAAATTTTCGCAGTTCTCATGCTCGAAACGATTAACTACAACGGCCTAGGGGAAAAGTACGCATACCGTTGTAATCGGGCGCGTTTCTACTTTCAGATGCAACAGAAATTTTGCGGATTGGTCGATCCGTTCGCGAGATATGGCAGTTTGGAGGTAAGAAACGCTTGAGAAACTCAAAATTTTCGCAGTTCTGATGCTCGACAAGCGTAACTAGAACGGTCTAGGGGAAAAGTACGCATACCGTTGTAATCGGGCGAGTTTCTACTTTCAGATGCAACAGAAATTTTGCGGATTGGTCAATCCGTTCGCGAGATATGGCAGTTTGTAGGTAAGAAACGCTTGAGAAACTCAACATTTTCGCAGTTCTGATGCTCGAAACGAATAACTAGAACGGCCTAGGGGAAAAGTACGCATACGGTTGTAATCGGGCGACTTTCTACTTTCAGATGCAACAGAAATTTTGCGGATTGGTCAATCCGTTCGCGAGATATGGGAGTTTGTAGGTAAGAAACGCTTGAGAAACTCAAAATTTTCACAGTTCTGATGCTCGAAACGAATAACTAGAACGGCCTAGGGGAAAAGTACGCATACCGTTGTAATCGGGCGAGTTTCTACTTTCAGATGCAATAGAAATTTTGCGGATTGGTCAATCCGTTCGCGAGATATGGCAGTTTGGAAGTATGAAACACTTGAGAAACACAAAATTTTCGCAGTTCTGATGCTCGAAACGAATAACTAGAGCGGCCTAGGGGAAAAGTACGCATACCGTTGCAATCGGGCGAGTTTCTACTTTCAGATGCATCAGAAATTTTGCGGATTGGTCAATCCGTTCGCGAGATATGGCAGTTTGGAAGTAAGAAACGCTTGAGAAACTCAACATTTTCGCAGTTCTGATGCTCGAAACGAATAACTAGAACGGCCTAGGGGAAAAGTACGCATACGGTTGTAATCGGGCGACTTTCTACTTTCAGATGCAACAGAAATTTTGCGGATTGGTCAATCCGTTCGCGAGATATGGCAGTTTGGAAGTATGAAACACTTGAGAAACACAAAATTTTCGCAGTTCTGATGCTCGAAACGAATAACTAGAGCGGCCTAGGGGAAAAGTACGCATACCGTTGCAATCGGGCGAGTTTCTACTTTCAGATGCATCAGAAATTTTGCGGATTGGTCAATCCGTTCGCGAGATACGGCAGGTTGGAAGTAAGAAACGCTTGAGAAACTCAAAATTTTCGCAGTTCTGATGCTCGAAACGATTAACTAGAACGGCCTAGTGGAAAAGTACGCATACCGTTGTAATCGGGCGGGTTTCTACTTTCAGATGCAACAGAAATTTTGCGGATTGGTCAATCCGTTCGCGAGATGTGGGAGTTTGTAGGTAAGAAACGCTTGAGAAACTCAAAATTTTCACAGTTCTGATGCTCGAAACGAATAACTAGAACGGCCTAGGGGAAAAGTACGCATACCGTTGTAATCGGGCGAGTTTCTACTTTCAGATGCAACAGAAATTTTGCGGATTGGACAATCCGTTCGCGAGATATGGCAGTTTGGAGGTAAGCAACGCTTGAGAAACCCAAAATTTTCGCAGTTCTCATGCTCGAAACGATTAACTACAACGGCCTAGGGGAAAAGTACGCATACCGTTGTAATCGGGCGCGTTTCTACTTTCAGATGCAACAGAAATTTTGCGGATTGGTCGATCCGTTCGCGAGATATGGCAGTTTGGAGGTAAGAAACGCTTGAGAAACTCAAAATTTTCGCAGTTCTGATGCTCGACAAGCATAACTAGAACGGTCTAGGGGAAAAGTACGCATACCGTTGTAATCGGGCGAGTTTCTACTTTCAGATGCAACAGAAATTTTGCGGATTGGTCAATCCGTTCGCGAGATATGGCAGTTTGGAGGTAAGAAACGCTTGAGAAACTCAAAATTTTCGCAGTTCTGATGCTCGACAAGCATAACTAGAACGGTCTAGGGGAAAAGTAGGCATACCGTTGTAATCGGGCGAGTTTCTACTTTCAGATGCAACAGAAATTTTGCGGATTGGTCAATCCGTTCGCGAGATATGGCAGTTTGTGGGTAAGAAACGCTTGAGAAACTCAACATTTTCGCAGTTCTGATTCTCGAAACGAATAACTAGAACGGCCTAGGGGAAAAGTACGCATACCGTTGTAATCGGGCGAGTTTCTACTTTCAGATGCAACAGAAATTTTGCGGATTGGACAATCCGTTCGCGAGATATGGCAGTTTGGAGGTAAGCAACGCTTGAGAAACCCAAAATTCTCGCAGTTCTCATGCTCGAAACGAATAACTACAACGGCCTAGGGGAAAAGTACGCATACCGTTGTAATCGGGCGAGTTTCTACTTTCAGATGCAACAGAAACTTTTCGGATTGGTCGATCCGTTCGCGAGATATGGCAGTTTTGGTGTAAGAAACGCTTGAGAAACTCCAAATTTTCGCAGTTCTGATACTCGAAACGAATAACTAGAACGGTCTAGGGGAAAACTACTCATACCGTTGTAATGGGGCTAGTTTCTACTTTCTGATGCAACAGAAATTTTGCGGATTGGTCAATCCGTTCGCGAGATATGGCAGTTTGGAAGTATGAAACACTTGAGAAACACAAAATTTTCGCAGTTCTGATGCTCGAAACGAATAACTAGAGCGGCCTAGGGGAAAAGCACGCATACCGTTGCAATCGGGCGAGTTTCTACTTTCAGATGCATCAGAAATTTTGCGGATTGGTCAATCCGTTCGCGAGATATGGCAGGTTGGAAGTAAGAAACGCTTGAGAAACTCAAAATTTTCGCAGTTCTGATGCTCGAAACGATTAACTAGAACGGCCTAGTGGAAAAGTACGCATACCGTTGTAATCGGGCGAGTTTCTACTTTCAGATGCAACAGAAATTTTGCGGATTGGTCAATCCGTTCGCGAGATATGGGCGTTTGTATGTAAGAAACGCTTGAGAAACTCAAAATTTTCACAGTTCTGATGCTCGAAACGAATAACTAGAACGGCCTAGGGGAAAAGTACGCATACCGTTGTAATCGGGCGAGTTTCTACTTTCAGATGCAACAGAAATTTTGCGGATTGGACAAACCGTTCGCGTGATATGGCAGTTTGGATGTAAGCAACGCTTGAGAAACCCAAAATTTTCGCAGTTCTCATGCTCGAAACGAATAACTACAACGGCCTAGGGGAAAGGTACGCATACCGCTGTAATGGGGCTAGTTTCTACTTTCTGATGCAACAGAAATTTTGCGGATTGGTCAATCCGTTCGCGAGATATGGCAGTTTGGAAGTATGAAACACTTGAGAAACACAAAATTTTCGCAGTTCTGATGCTCGAAACGAATAACTAGAGCGGCCTAGGGGAAAAGCACGCATACCGTTGCAATCGGGCGAGTTTCTACTTTCAGATGCATCAGAAATTTTGCGGATTGGTCAATCCGTTCGCGAGATATGGCAGTTTGGAAGTATGAAACACTTGAGAAACACAAAATTTTCGCAGTTCTGATGCTCGAAACGAATAACTAGAGCGGCCTAGGGGAAAAGCACGCATACCGTTGCAATCGGGCGAGTTTCTACTTTCAGATGCATCAGAAATTTTGCGGATTGGTCAATCCGTTCGCGAGATATGGCAGGTTGGAAGTAAGAAACGCTTGAGAAACTCAAAATTTTCGCAGTTCTGATGCTCGAAACGATTAACTAGAACGGCCTAGTGGAAAAGTACGCATACCGTTGTAATCGGGCGAGTTTCTACTTTCAGATGCAACAGAAATTTTGCGGATTGGACAATCCGTTCGCGAGATATGGCAGTTTGGATGTAAGCAACGCTTGAGAAACCCAAAATTTTCGCAGTTCTCATGCTCGAAACGAATAACTACAACGGCCTAGGGGAAAGGTACGCATACCGTTGTAATCGGGCGAGTTTCTACTTTCAGATGCAACAGAAATTTTGCGGATTGGTCGATCCGTTCGCGAGATATGGCAGTTTGGAGGTATGAAACGCTTGAGAAACTCAAAGTTTTCGCAGTTCTGATGCTCGACAAGCATAACTAGAACGGTCTAGGGGAAAAGTACGCATACCGTTGTAATCGGGCGAGTTTCTACTTTCAGATGCAACAGAAATTTTGCGGATTGGTCAATCCGTTCGCGAGATATGGCAGTTTGGAGGTAAGAAACGCTTGAGAAACTCAAAATTTTCGCAGTTCTGATGCTCGAAACGAATAACTAGAACGGCCTAGGGTAAAAGTACGCATACCGTTGTAATCGGGCGAGTTTCTACTTTCAAATGCAACAGAAATTTTGCGGATTGGTCAATCCGTTCGCGAGATATGGGAGTTTGTATGTAAGAAACGCTTGAGAAACTCAAAATTTTCACAGTTCTGATGCTCGAAACGAATAACTAGAACGGCCTAGGGGAAAAGTACGCATACCGTTGTAATCGGGCGAGTTTCTACTTTCAGATGCAACAGAAATTTTGCGGATTGGACAATCCGTTCGCGAGATATGGCAGTTTGGATGTAAGCAACGCTTGAGAAACCCAAAATTTTCGCAGTTCTCATGCTCGAAACGAATAACTACAACGCCCTAGGGGAAAGGTACGCATACCGTTGTAATCGGGCGAGTTTCTACTTTCAGATGCAACAGAAATTTTGCGGATTGGTCGATCCGTTCGCGAGATATGGCAGTTTGGAGGTAAGAAACGCTTGAGAAACTCAAAGTTTTCGCAGTTCTGATGCTCGACAAGCATAACTAGAACGGTCTAGGGGTAAAGTACGCATACCGTTGTAATCGGGCGAGTTTCTACTTTCAGATGCAACAGAAATTTTGCGGATTGGTCAATCCGTTCGCGAGATATGGCAGTTTGTAGGTAAGAAACGCTTGAGAAACTCAACATTTTCGCAGTTCTGATGCTCGAAACGAATAACTAGAACGGCCTAGGGGAAAAGTACGCATACGGTTGTAATCGGGCGAATTTCTACTTTCAGATGCAACAGAAATTTTGCGGATTGGTCAATCCGTTCGCGAGATATGGCAGTTTGGAAGTATGAAACACTTGAGAAACACAAAATTTTCGCAGTTCTGATGCTCGAAACGAATAACTAGAGCGGCCTAGGGGAAAAGTACGCATACCGTTGTAATCGGGCGAGTTTCTACTTTTAGATGCATCAGAAATTTTGCGGATTGGTCAATCCGTTCGCGAGATACGGCAGGTTGGAAGTAAGAAACGCTTGAGAAACTCAAAATTTTCGCAGTTCTGATGCTCGAAACGATTAACTAGAACGGCCTAGTGGAAAAGTACGCATACCGTTGTAATCGGGCGGGTTTCTACTTTCAGATGCAACAGAAATTTTGCGGATTGGTCAATCCGTTCGCGAGATATGGGAGTTTGTAGGTAAGAAACGCTTGAGAAACTCAAAATTTTCACAGTTCTGATGCTCGAAACGAATAACTAGAACGGCCTAGGGGAAAAGTACGCATACGGTTGTAATCGGGCGAATTTCTACTTTCAGATGCAACAGAAATTTTGCGGATTGGTCAATCCGTTCGCGAGATATGGCAGTTTGGAAGTATGAAACACTTGAGAAACACAAAATTTTCGCAGTTCTGATGCTCGAAACGAATAACTAGAGCGGCCTAGGGGAAAAGTACGCATACCGTTGCAATCGGGCGAGTTTCTACTTTTAGATGCATCAGAAATTTTGCGGATTGGTCAATCCGTTCGCGAGATACGGCAGGTTGGAAGTAAGAAACGCTTGAGAAACTCAAAATTTTCGCAGTTCTGATGCTCGAAACGATTAACTAGAACGGCCTAGTGGAAAAGTACGCATACCGTTGTAATCGGGCGGGTTTCTACTTTCAGATGCAACAGAAATTTTGCGGATTGGTCAATCCGTTCGCGAGATATGGGAGTTTGTAGGTAAGAAACGCTTGAGAAACTCAAAATTTTCACAGTTCTGATGCTCGAAACGAATAACTAGAACGGCCTAGGGGAAAAGTACGCATACCGTTGTAATCGGGCGAGTTTCTACTTTCAGATGCAACAGAAATTTTGCGGATTGGACAATCCGTTCGCGAGATATGGCAGTTTGGAGGTAAGCAACGCTTGAGAAACCCAAAATTTTCGCAGTTCTCATGCTCGAAACGATTAACTACAACGGCCTAGGGGAAAAGTACGCATACCGTTGTAATCGGGCGAGTTTCTACTTTCAGATGCAACAGAAATTTTGCGGATTGGTCGATCCGTTCGCGAGATATGGCAGTTTGGAGGTAAGAAACGCTTGAGAAACTCAAAATTTTCGCAGTTCTGATGCTCGACAAGCATAACTAGAACGGTCTAGGGGAAAAGTACGCATACCGTTGTAATCGGGCGAGTTTCTACTTTCAGATGCAACAGAAATTTTGCGGATTGGTCAATCCGTTCGCGAGATATGGCAGTTTGTAGGTAAGAAACGCTTGAGAAACTCAACATTTTCGCAGTTCTGATGCTCGAAACGAATAACTAGAACGGACTAGGGGAAAAGTACGCATACCTTTGAAATCGGGCGAGTTTCTACTTTCAGATGCAACAGAAATTTTGCGGATTGGTCAATCCGTTCGCGAGATATGGGAGTTTGTAGGTAAGAAACGCTTGAGAAACTCAAAATTTTCACAGTTCTGATGCTCGAAACGAATAACTAGAACGGCCTAGGGGAAAAGTACGCATACCGTTGTAATCGGGCGAGTTTCTACTTTCAGATGCAATAGAAATTTTGCGGATTGGTCAATCCGTTCGCGAGATATGGCAGTTTGGAAGTATGAAACACTTGAGAAACACAAAATTTTCGCTGTTCTGATGCTCGAAACGAATAACTAGAGCGGCCTAGGGGAAAAGTACGCATACCGTTGCAATCGGGCGAGTTTCTACTTTCAGATGCATCAGAAATTTTGCGGATTGGTCAATCCGTTCGCGAGATATGGCAGTTTGGAAGTAAGAAACGCTTGAGAAACTCAAAATTTTCGCAGTTCTGATGCTCGAAACGATTAACTAGAACGGCCTAGTGGAAAAGTACGCATACCGTTGTAATCGGGCGAGTTTCTACTTTCAGATGCAACAGAAATTTTGCGGATTGGTCAATCCGTTCGCGAGATATGGCAGTTTGGAGGTAAGAAACGCTTGAGAAACTCAAAATTTTCGCAGTTCTGATGCTCGACAAGCATAACTAGAACGGTCTAGGGGAAAAGTAGGCATACCGTTGTAATCGGGCGAGTTTCTACTTTCAGATGCAACAGAAATTTTGCGGATTGGTCAATCCGTTCGCGAGATATGGCAGTTTGTGGGTAAGAAACGCTTGAGAAACTCAACATTTTCGCAGTTCTGATTCTCGAAACGAATAACTAGAACGGCCTAGGGGAAAAGTACGCATACCGTTGTAATCGGGCGAGTTTCTACTTTCAGATGCAACAGAAACTTTTCGGATTGGTCGATCCGTTCGCGAGATATGGCAGTTTTGGTGTAAGAAACGCTTGAGAAACTCCAAATTTTCGCAGTTCTGATACTCGAAACGAATAACTAGAACGGTCTAGGGGAAAACTACTCATACCGTTGTAATGGGGCTAGTTTCTACTTTCTGATGCAACAGAAATTTTGCGGATTGGTCAATCCGTTCGCGAGATATGGCAGTTTGGAAGTATGAAACACTTGAGAAACACAAAATTTTCGCAGTTCTGATGCTCGAAACGAATAACTAGAGCGGCCTAGGGGAAAAGCACGCATACCGTTGCAATCGGGCGAGTTTCTACTTTCAGATGCATCAGAAATTTTGCGGATTGGTCAATCCGTTCGCGAGATATGGCAGGTTGGAAGTAAGAAACGCTTGAGAAACTCAAAATTTTCGCAGTTCTGATGCTCGAAACGATTAACTAGAACGGCCTAGTGGAAAAGTACGCATACCGTTGTAATCGGGCGAGTTTCTACTTTCAGATGCAACAGAAATTTTGCGGATTGGTCAATCCGTTCGCGAGATATGGCAGTTTGGAGGTAAGACACGCTTGAGAAACTCAAAATTTTCGCAGTTCTGATGCTCGACAAGCATAACTAGAACGGTCTAGGGGAAAAGTACGCATACCGTTGTAATCGGGCGAGTTTCTACTTTCAGATGCAACAGAAATTTTGCGGATTGGTCAATCCGTTCGCGAGATATGGCAGTTTGTGGGTAAGAAACGCTTGAGAAACTCAACATTTTCGCAGTTCTGATTCTCGAAACGAATAACTAGAACGGCCTAGGGGAAAAGTACGCATACCGTTGTAATCGGGCGAGTTTCTACTTTCAGATGCAACAGAAATTTTGCGGATTGGACAATCCGTTCGCGAGATATGGCAGTTTGGAGGTAAGCAACGCTTGAGAAACCCAAAATTTTCGCAGTTCTCATGCTCGAAACGAATAACTAGAACGGCCTAGGGGAAAAGTACGCATACCGTTGTAATCGGGCTAGTTTCTACTTTCAGATGCAACAGAAACTTTTCGGATTGGTCGATCCGTTCGCGAGATATGGCAGTTTTGGTGTAAGAAACGCTTGAGAAACTCCAAATTTTCGCAGTTCTGATACTCGAAACGAATAACTAGAACGGTCTAGGGGAAAACTACTCATACCGTTGTAATGGGGCTAGTTTCTACTTTCTGATGCAACAGAAATTTTGCGGATTGGTCAATCCGTTCGCGAGATATGGCAGTTTGGAAGTATGAAACACTTGAGAAACACAAAATTTTCGCAGTTCTGATGCTCGAAACGAATAACTAGAGCGGCCTAGGGGAAAAGTACGCATACCGTTGCAATCGGGCGAGTTTCTACTTTCAGATGCAACAGAAATTTTGCGGATTGGTCAATCCGTTCGCGAGATATGGCAGTTTGGAGGTAAGAAACGCTTGAGAAACTCAAAATTTTCGCAGTTCTGATGCTCGAAACGAATAACTAGAACGGCCTAGGGGAAAAGTACGCATACCGTTGTAATCGGGCGAGTTTCTACTTTCAGATGCAACAGAAATTTTGCGGATTGGTCAATCCGTTCGCGAGATATGGGCGTTTGTATGTAAGAAACGCTTGAGAAACTCAAAATTTTCACAGTTCTGATGCTCAAAAAAAATAACTAGAACGGCCTAGGGGAAAAGTACGCATACCGTTGTAATCGGGCGAGTTTCTACTTTCAGATGCAACAGAAATTTTGCGGATTGGACAATCCGTTCGCGAGATATGGCAGTTTGGATGTAAGCAACGCTTGAGAAACCCAAAATTTTCGCAGTTCTCATGCTCGAAACGAATAACTACAACGGCCTAGGGGAAAAGTACGCATACCGTTGCAATCGGGCGAGTTTCTACTTTCAGATGCATCAGAAATTTTGCGGATTGGTCAATCCGTTCGCGAGATATGGCAGTTTGGAGGTAAGCAACGCTTGAGAAACCCAAAATTTTCGCAGTTCTGATTCTCGAAACGAATAACTAGAACGGCCTAGGGGAAAAGTACGCATACCGTTGTAATCGGGCGAGTTTCTACTTTCAGATGCAACAGAAACTTTTCGGATTGGTCGATCCGTTCGCGAGATATGGCAGTTTTGGTGTAAGAAACGCTTGAGAAACTCCAAATTTTCGCAGTTCTGATACTCGAAACGAATAACTAGAACGGTCTAGGGGAAAACTACTCATACCGTTGTAATGGGGCTAGTTTCTACTTTCTGATGCAACAGAAATTTTGCGGATTGGTCAATCCGTTCGCGAGATATGGCAGTTTGGAAGTAAGAAACGCTTGAGAAACTCAAAATTTTCGCAGTTCTGATGCTCGAAACGATTAACTAGAACGGCCTAGTGGAAAAGTACGCATACCGTTGTAATCGGGCGAGTTTCTACTTTCAGATGCAACAGAAATTTTGCGGATTGGTCAATCCGTTCGCGAGATATGGCAGTTTGGAGGTAAGACACGCTTGAGAAACTCAAAATTTTCGCAGTTCTGATGCTCGACAAGCATAACTAGAACGGTCTAGGGGAAAAGTACGCATACCGTTGTAATCGGGCGAGTTTCTACTTTCAGATGCAACAGAAATTTTGCGGATTGGTCAATCCGTTCGCGAGATATGGCAGTTTGTGGGTAAGAAACGCTTGAGAAACTCAACATTTTCGCAGTTCTGATTCTCGAAACGAATAACTAGAACGGCCTAGGGGAAAAGTACGCATACCGTTGTAATCGGGCGAGTTTCTACTTTCAGATGCAACAGAAATTTTGCGGATTGGACAATCCGTTCGCGAGATATGGCAGTTTGGAGGTAAGCAACGCTTGAGAAACCCAAAATTTTCGCAGTTCTCATGCTCGAAACGAATAACTAGAACGGCCTAGGGGAAAAGTACGCATACCGTTGTAATCGGGCGAGTTTCTACTTTCAGATGCAACAGAAACTTTTCGGATTGGTCGATCCGTTCGCGAGATATGGCAGTTTTGGTGTAAGAAACGCTTGAGAAACTCCAAATTTTCGCAGTTCTGATACTCGAAACGAATAACTAGAACGGTCTAGGGGAAAACTACTCATACCGTTGTAATGGGGCTAGTTTCTACTTTCTGATGCAACAGAAATTTTGCGGATTGGTCAATCCGTTCGCGAGATATGGCAGTTTGGAAGTATGAAACACTTGAGAAACACAAAATTTTCGCAGTTCTGATGCTCGAAACGAATAACTAGAGCGGCCTAGGGGAAAAGTACGCATACCGTTGCAATCGGGCGAGTTTCTACTTTCAGATGCATCAGAAATTTTGCGGATTGGTCAATCCGTTCGCGAGATATGGCAGGTTGGAAGTAAGAAACGCTTGAGAAACTCAAAATTTTCGCAGTTCTGATGCTCGAAACGATTAACTAGAACGGCCTAGTGGAAAAGTACGCATACCGTTGTAATCGGGCGAGTTTCTACTTTCAGATGCAACAGAAATTTTGCGGATTGGTCAATCCGTTCGCGAGATATGGCAGTTTGGAGGTAAGAAACGCTTGAGAAACTCAAAATTTTCGCAGTTCTGATGCTCGAAACGAATAACTAGAACGGCCTAGGGGAAAAGTACGCATACCGTTGTAATCGGGCGAGTTTCTACTTTCAGATGCAACAGAAATTTTGCGGATTGGTCAATCCGTTCGCGAGATATGGGCGTTTGTATGTAAGAAACGCTTGAGAAACTCAAAATTTTCACAGTTCTGATGCTCGAAACGAATAACTAGAACGGCCTAGGGGAAAAGTACGCATACCGTTGTAATCGGGCGAGTTTCTACTTTCAGATGCAACAGAAATTTTGCGGATTGGACAATCCGTTCGCGAGATATGGCAGTTTGTATGTAAGCAACGCTTGAGAAACCCAAAATTTTCGCAGTTCTCATGCTCGAAACGAATAACTACAACGGCCTAGGGGAAAAGTACGCATACCGTTGCAATCGGGCGAGTTTCTACTTTCAGATGCATCAGAAATTTTGCGGATTGGTCAATCCGTTCGCGAGATATGGCAGTTTGTGGGTAAGAAACGCTTGAGAAACTCAACATTTTCGCAGTTCTGATTCTCGAAACGAATAACTAGAACGGCCTAGGGGAAAAGTACGCATACCGTTGTAATCGGGCGAGTTTCTACTTTCAGATGCAACAGAAACTTTTCGGATTGGTCGATCCGTTCGCGAGATATGGCAGTTTTGGTGTAAGAAACGCTTGAGAAACTCCAAATTTTCGCAGTTCTGATACTCGAAACGAATAACTAGAACGGTCTAGGGGAAAACTACTCATACCGTTGTAATAGGGCTAGTTTCTACTTTCTGATGCAACAGAAATTTTGCGGATTGGTCAATCCGTTCGCGAGATATGGCAGTTTGGAAGTATGAAACACTTGAGAAACACAAAATTTTCGCAGTTCTGATGCTCGAAACGAATAACTAGAGCGGCCTAGGGGAAAAGCACGCATACCGTTGCAATCGGGCGAGTTTCTACTTTCAGATGCATCAGAAATTTTGCGGATTGGTCAATCCGTTCGCGAGATATGGCAGGTTGGAAGTAAGAAACGCTTGAGAAACTCAAAATTTTCGCAGTTCTGATGCTCGAAACGATTAACTAGAACGGCCTAGTGGAAAAGTACGCATACCGTTGTAATCGGGCGAGTTTCTACTTTCAGATGCAACAGAAATTTTGCGGATTGGTCAATCCGTTCGCGAGATATGGCAGTTTGGAGGTAAGACACGCTTGAGAAACTCAAAATTTTCGCAGTTCTGATGCTCGACAAGCATAACTAGAACGGTCTAGGGGAAAAGTACGCATACCGTTGTAATCGGGCGAGTTTCTACTTTCAGATGCAACAGAAATTTTGCGGATTGGTCAATCCGTTCGCGAGATATGGCAGTTTGTGGGTAAGAAACGCTTGAGAAACTCAACATTTTCGCAGTTCTGATTCTCGAAACGAATAACTAGAACGGCCTAGGGGAAAAGTACGCATACCGTTGTAATCGGGCGAGTTTCTACTTTCAGATGCAACAGAAATTTTGCGGATTGGACAATCCGTTCGCGAGATATGGCAGTTTGGAGGTAAGCAACGCTTGAGAAACCCAAAATTTTCGCAGTTCTCATGCTCGAAACGAATAACTAGAACGGCCTAGGGGAAAAGTACGCATACCGTTGTAATCGGGCGAGTTTCTACTTTCAGATGGAACAGAAACTTTTCGGATTGGTCGATCCGTTCGCGAGATATGGCAGTTTTGGTGTAAGAAACGCTTGAGAAACTCCAAATTTTCGCAGTTCTGATACTCGAAACGAATAACTAGAACGGTCTAGGGGAAAACTACTCATACCGTTGTAATGGGGCTAGTTTCTACTTTCTGATGCAACAGAAATTTTGCGGATTGGTCAATCCGTTCGCGAGATATGGCAGTTTGGAAGTATGAAACACTTGAGAAACACAAAATTTTCGCAGTTCTGATGCTCGAAACGAATAACTAGAGCGGCCTAGGGGAAAAGCACGCATACCGTTGCAATCGGGCGAGTTTCTACTTTCAGATGCATCAGAAATTTTGCGGATTGGTCAATCCGTTCGCGAGATATGGCAGGTTGGAAGTAAGAAACGCTTGAGAAACTCAAAATTTTCGCAGTTCTGATGCTCGAAACGATTAACTAGAACGGCCTAGTGGAAAAGTACGCATACCGTTGTAATCGGGCGAGTTTCTACTTTCAGATGCAACAGAAATTTTGCGGATTGGTCAATCCGTTCGCGAGATATGGCAGTTTGGAGGTAAGACACGCTTGAGAAACTCAAAATTTTCGCAGTTCTGATGCTCGACAAGCATAACTAGAACGGTCTAGGGGAAAAGTACGCATACCGTTGTAATCGGGCGAGTTTCTACTTTCAGATGCAACAGAAATTTTGCGGATTGGTCAATCCGTTCGCGAGATATGGCAGTTTGTGGGTAAGAAACGCTTGAGAAACTCAACATTTTCGCAGTTCTGATTCTCGAAACGAATAACTAGAACGGCCTAGGGGAAAAGTACGCATACCGTTGTAATCGGGCGAGTTTCTACTTTCAGATGCAACAGAAATTTTGCGGATTGGACAATCCGTTCGCGAGATATGGCAGTTTGGAGGTAAGCAACGCTTGAGAAACCCAAAATTTTCGCAGTTCTCATGCTCGAAACGAATAACTAGAACGGCCTAGGGGAAAAGTACGCATACCGTTGTAATCGGGCGAGTTTCTACTTTCAGATGCAACAGAAACTTTTCGGATTGGTCGATCCGTTCGCGAGATATGGCAGTTTTGGTGTAAGAAACGCTTGAGAAACTCCAAATTTTCGCAGTTCTGATACTCGAAACGAATAACTAGAACGGTCTAGGGGAAAACTACTCATACCGTTGTAATGGGGCTAGTTTCTACTTTCTGATGCAACAGAAATTTTGCGGATTGGTCAATCCGTTCGCGAGATATGGCAGTTTGGAAGTATGAAACACTTGAGAAACACAAAATTTTCGCAGTTCTGATGCTCGAAACGAATAACTAGAGCGGCCTAGGGGAAAAGTACGCATACCGTTGCAATCGGGCGAGTTTCTACTTTCAGATGCATCAGAAATTTTGCGGATTGGTCAATCCGTTCGCGAGATATGGCAGGTTGGAAGTAAGAAACGCTTGAGAAACTCAAAATTTTCGCAGTTCTGATGCTCGAAACGATTAACTAGAACGGCCTAGTGGAAAAGTACGCATACCGTTGTAATCGGGCGAGTTTCTACTTTCAGATGCAACAGAAATTTTGCGGATTGGTCAATCCGTTCGCGAGATATGGCAGTTTGGAGGTAAGAAACGCTTGAGAAACTCAAAATTTTCGCAGTTCTGATGCTCGAAACGAATAACTAGAACGGCCTAGGGGAAAAGTACGCATACCGTTGTAATCGGGCGAGTTTCTACTTTCAGATGCAACAGAAATTTTGCGGATTGGTCAATCCGTTCGCGAGATATGGGCGTTTGTATGTAAGAAACGCTTGAGAAACTCAAAATTTTCACAGTTCTGATGCTCGAAACGAATAACTAGAACGGCCTAGGGGAAAAGTACGCAAACCGTTGTAATCGGGCGAGTTTCTACTTTCAGATGCAACAGAAATTTTGCGGATTGGACAATCCGTTCGCGAGATATGGCAGTTTGTATGTAAGCAACGCTTGAGAAACCCAAAATTTTCGCAGTTCTCATGCTCGAAACGAATAACTACAACGGCCTAGGGGAAAAGTACGCATACCGTTGCAATCGGGCGAGTTTCTACTTTCAGATGCATCAGAAATTTTGCGGATTGGTCAATCCGTTCGCGAGATATGGCAGTTTGTGGGTAAGAAACGCTTGAGAAACTCAACATTTTCGCAGTTCTGATTCTCGAAACGAATAACTAGAACGGCCTAGGGGAAAAGTACGCATACCGTTGTAATCGGGCGAGTTTCTACTTTCAGATGCAACAGAAACTTTTCGGATTGGTCGATCCGTTCGCGAGATATGGCAGTTTTGGTGTAAGAAACGCTTGAGAAACTCCAAATTTTCGCAGTTCTGATACTCGAAACGAATAACTAGAACGGTCTAGGGGAAAACTACTCATACCGTTGTAATGGGGCTAGTTTCTACTTTCTGATGCAACAGAAATTTTGCGGATTGGTCAATCCGTTCGCGAGATATGGCAGTTTGGAAGTATGAAACACTTGAGAAACACAAAATTTTCGCAGTTCTGATGCTCGAAACGAATAACTAGAGCGGCCTAGGGGAAAAGCACGCATACCGTTGCAATCGGGCGAGTTTCTACTTTCAGATGCATCAGAAATTTTGCGGATTGGTCAATCCGTTCGCGAGATATGGCAGGTTGGAAGTAAGAAACGCTTGAGAAACTCAAAATTTTCGCAGTTCTGATGCTCGAAACGATTAACTAGAACGGCCTAGTGGAAAAGTACGCATACCGTTGTAATCGGGCGAGTTTCTACTTTCAGATGCAACAGAAATTTTGCGGATTGGTCAATCCGTTCGCGAGATATGGCAGTTTGGAGGTAAGACACGCTTGAGAAACTCAAAATTTTCGCAGTTCTGATGCTCGACAAGCATAACTAGAACGGTCTAGGGGAAAAGTACGCATACCGTTGTAATCGGGCGAGTTTCTACTTTCAGATGCAACAGAAATTTTGCGGATTGGTCAATCCGTTCGCGAGATATGGCAGTTTGTGGGTAAGAAACGCTTGAGAAACTCAACATTTTCGCAGTTCTGATTCTCGAAACGAATAACTAGAACGGCCTAGGGGAAAAGTACGCATACCGTTGTAATCGGGCGAGTTTCTACTTTCAGATGCAACAGAAATTTTGCGGATTGGACAATCCGTTCGCGAGATATGGCAGTTTGGAGGTAAGCAACGCTTGAGAAACCCAAAATTTTCGCAGTTCTCATGCTCGAAACGAATAACTAGAACGGCCTAGGGGAAAAGTACGCATACCGTTGTAATCGGGCGAGTTTCTACTTTCAGATGCAACAGAAACTTTTCGGATTGGTCGATCCGTTCGCGAGATATGGCAGTTTTGGTGTAAGAAACGCTTGAGAAACTCCAAATTTTCGCAGTTCTGATACTCGAAACGAATAACTAGAACGGTCTAGGGGAAAACTACTCATACCGTTGTAATGGGGCTAGTTTCTACTTTCTGATGCAACAGAAATTTTGCGGATTGGTCAATCCGTTCGCGAGATATGGCAGTTTGGAAGTATGAAACACTTGAGAAACACAAAATTTTCGCAGTTCTGATGCTCGAAACGAATAACTAGAGCGGCCTAGGGGAAAAGTACGCATACCGTTGCAATCGGGCGAGTTTCTACTTTCAGATGCATCAGAAATTTTGCGGATTGGTCAATCCGTTCGCGAGATATGGCAGGTTGGAAGTAAGAAACGCTTGAGAAACTCAAAATTTTCGCAGTTCTGATGCTCCAAACGATTAACTAGAACGGCCTAGTGGAAAAGTACGCATACCGTTGTAATCGGGCGAGTTTCTACTTTCAGATGCAACAGAAATTTTGCGGATTGGTCAATCCGTTCGCGAGATATGGCAGTTTGGAGGTAAGAAACGCTTGAGAAACTCAAAATTTTCGCAGTTCTGATGCTCGAAACGAATAACCTGAACGGCCTAGGGGAAAAGTACGCATACCGTTGTAATCGGGCGAGTTTCTACTTTCAGATGCAACAGAAATTTTGCGGATTGGTCAATCCGTTCGCGAGATATGGGCGTTTGTATGTAAGAAACGCTTGAGAAACTCAAAATTTTCACAGTTCTGATGCTCGAAACGAATAACTAGAACGGCCTAGGGGAAAAGTACGCATACCGTTGTAATCGGGCGAGTTTCTACTTTCAGATGCAACAGAAATTTTGCGGATTGGACAATCCGTTCGCGAGATATGGCAGTTTGGATGTAAGCAACGCTTGAGAAACCCAAAATTTTCGCAGTTCTCATGCTCGAAACGAATAACTACAACGGCCTAGGGGAAAGGTACGCACACCGTTGTAATCGGGCGAGTTTCTACTTTCAGATGCAACAGAAATTTTGCGGATTGGTCGATCCGTTCGCGAGATATGGCAGTTTGGAGGTATGAAACGCTTGAGAAACTCAAAGTTTTCGCAGTTCTGATGCTCGACAAGCATAACTAGTACGGTCTAGGGGAAAAGTACGCATACCGTTGTAATCGGGCGAGTTTCTACTTTCAGATGCAACAGAAATTTTGCGGATTGGTCAATCCGTTCGCGAGATATGGCAGTTTGGAGGTAAGAAACGCTTGAGAAACTCAAAATTTTCGCAGTTCTGATGCTCGAAACGAATAACTAGAACGGCCTAGGGGAAAAGTACGCATACCGTTGTAATCGGGCGAGTTTCTACTTTCAGATGCAACAGAAATTTTGCGGATTGGTCAATCCGTTCGCGAGATATGGGAGTTTGTATGTAAGAAACGCTTGAGAAACTCAAAATTTTCACAGTTCTGATGCTCGAAACGAATAACTAGAACGGCCTAGGGGAAAAGTACGCATACCGTTGTAATCGGGCGAGTTTCTACTTTCAGATGCAACAGAAATTTTGCAGATTGGACAATCCGTTCGCGAGATATGGCAGTTTGGATGTAAGCAACGCTTGCGAAACCCAAAATTTTCGCAGTTCTCATGCTCGAAACGAATAACTACAACGCCCTAGGGGAAAGGTACGCATACCGTTGTAATCGGGCGAGTTTCTACTTTCAGATGCAACAGAAATTTTGCGGATTGGTCGATCCGTTCGCGAGATATGGCAGTTTGGAGGTATGAAACGCTTGAGAAACTCAAAGTTTTCGCAGTTCTGATGCTCGACAAGCATAACTAGAACGGTCTAGGGGAAAAGTACGCATACCGTTGTAATCGGGCGAGTTTCTACTTTCAGATGCAACAGAAATTTTGCGGATTGGTCAATCCGTTCGCGAGATATGGCAGTTTGTAGGTAAGAAACGCTTGAGAAACTCAAAATTTTCGCAGTTCTGATGCTCGAAACGAATAACTAGAACGGCCTAGGGGAAAAGTACGCATACCGTTGTAATCGGGCGAGTTTCTACTTTCAGATGCAACAGAAATTTTGCGGATTGGTCAATCCGTTCGCGAGATATGGGAGTTTGTATGTAAGAAACGCTTGAGAAACTCAAAATTTTCACAGTTCTGATGCTCGAAACGAATAAATAGAACGGCCTAGGGGAAAAGTACGCATACCGTTGTAATCGGGCGAGTTTCTACTTTCAGATGCAACAGAAATTTTGCGGATTGGACAATCCGTTCGCGAGATATGGCAGTTTGGATGTAAGCAACGCTTGAGAAACCCAAAATTTTCGCAGTTCTCATGCTCGAAACGAATAACTACAACGGCCTAGGGGAAAGGTACGCATACCGTTGTAATCGGGCGAGTTTCTACTTTCAGATGCAACAGAAATTTTGCGGATTGGTCGATCCGTTCGCGAGATATGGCAGTTTGGAGGTATGAAACGCTTGAGAAACTCAAAGTTTTCGCAGTTCTGATGCTCGACAAGCATAACTAGAACGGTCTAGGGGAAAAGTACGCATACCGTTGTAATCGGGCGAGTTTCTACTTTCAGATGCAACAGAAATTTTGCGGATTGGTCAATCCGTTCGCGAGATATGGCAGTTTGTAGGTAAGAAACGCTTGAGAAACTCAAAATTTTCGCAGTTCTGATGCTCGAAACGAATAACTAGAACGGCCTAGGGGAAAAGTACGCATACCGTTGTAATCGGGCGAGTTTCTACTTTCAGATGCAACAGAAATTTTGCGGATTGGTCAATCCGTTCGCGAGATATGGGAGTTTGTATGTAAGAAACGCTTGAGAAACTCAAAATTTTCACAGTTCTGATGCTCGAAACGAATAACTAGAACGGCCTAGGGGAAAAGTACGCATACCGTTGTAATCGGGCGAGTTTCTACTTTCAGATGCAACAGAAATTTTGCGGATTGGACAATCCGTTCGCGAGATATGGCAGTTTGGATGTAAGCAACGCTTGAGAAACCCAAAATTTTCGCAGTTCTCATGCTCGAAACGAATAACTACAACGCCCTAGGGGAAAGGTACGCATAGCGTTGTAATCGGGCGAGTTTCTACTTTCAGATGCAACAGAAATTTTGCGGATTGGTCGATCCGTTCGCGAGATATGGCAGTTTGGAGGTAAGAAACGCTTGAGAAACTCAAAGTTTTCGCAGTTCTGATGCTCGACAAGCATAACTAGAACGGTCTAGGGGAAAAGTACGCATACCGTTGTAATCGGGCGAGTTTCTACTTTCAGATGCAACAGAAATTTTGCGGATTGGTCAATCCGTTCGCGAGATATGGCAGTTTGTAGGTAAGAAACGCTTGAGAAACTCAACATTTTCGCAGTTCTGATGCTCGAAACGAATAACTAGAACGGCCTAGGGGAAAAGTACGCATACCGCTGTAATCGGGCGAGTTTCTACTTTCAGATGCAACAGAAATTTTGCGGATTGGTCAATCCGTTCGCGAGATATGGCAGTTTGGAAGTATGAAACACTTGAGAAACACAGAATTTTCGCAGTTCTGATGCTCGAAACGAATAACTAGAGCGGCCTAGGGGAAAAGTACGCATACCGTTGCAATCGGGCGAGTTTCTACTTTCAGATGCATCAGAAATTTTGCGGATTGGTCAATCCGTTCGCGAGATACGGCAGGTTGGAAGTAAGAAACGCTTGAGAAACTCAAAATTTTCGCAGTTCTGATGCTCGAAACGATTAACTAGAACGGCCTAGTGGAAAAGTACGCATACCGTTGCAATCGGGCGAGTTTCTACTTTCAGATGCAACAGAAATTTTGCGGATTGGTCAATACGTTCGCGAGATATGGGCGTTTGTATGTAAGAAACGCTTGAGAAACTCAAAATTTTCACAGTTCTGATGCTCGAAACGAATAACTAGAACGGCCTAGGGGAAAAGTACGCATACCGTTGTAATCGGGCGAGTTTCTACTTTCAGATGCAACAGAAATTTTGCGGATTGGTCAATCCGTTCGCGAGATATGGGAGTTTGTATGTAAGAAACGCTTGAGAAACTCAAAATTTTCACAGTTCTGATGCTCGAAACGAATAAATAGAACGGCCTAGGGGAAAAGTACGCATACCGTTGTAATCGGGCGAGTTTCTACTTTCAGATGCAACAGAAATTTTGCGGATTGGACAATCCGTTCGCGAGATATGGCAGTTTGGATGTAAGCAACGCTTGAGAAACCCAAAATTTTCGCAGTTCTCATGCTCGAAACGAATAACTACAACGGCCTAGGGGAAAGGTACGCATACCGTTGTAATCGGGCGAGTTTCTACTTTCAGATGCAACAGAAATTTTGCGGATTGGTCGATCCGTTCGCGAGATATGGCAGTTTGGAGGTATGAAACGCTTGAGAAACTCAAAGTTTTCGCAGTTCTGATGCTCGACAAGCATAACTAGAACGGTCTAGGGGAAAAGTACGCATACCGTTGTAATCGGGCGAGTTTCTACTTTCAGATGCAACAGAAATTTTGCGGATTGGTCAATCCGTTCGCGAGATATGGCAGTTTGTAGGTAAGAAACGCTTGAGAAACTCAAAATTTTCGCAGTTCTGATGCTCGAAACGAATAACTAGAACGGCCTAGGGGAAAAGTACGCATACCGTTGTAATCGGGCGAGTTTCTACTTTCAGATGCAACAGAAATTTTGCGGATTGGTCAATCCGTTCGCGAGATATGGGAGTTTGTATGTAAGAAACGCTTGAGAAACTCAAAATTTTCACAGTTCTGATGCTCGAAACGAATAACTAGAACGGCCTAGGGGAAAAGTACGCATACCGTTGTAATCGGGCGAGTTTCTACTTTCAGATGCAACAGAAATTTTGCGGATTGGACAATCCGTTCGCGAGATATGGCAGTTTGGATGTAAGCAACGCTTGAGAAACCCAAAATTTTCGCAGTTCTCATGCTCGAAACGAATAACTACAACGCCCTAGGGGAAAGGTACGCATAGCGTTGTAATCGGGCGAGTTTCTACTTTCAGATGCAACAGAAATTTTGCGGATTGGTCGATCCGTTCGCGAGATATGGCAGTTTGGAGGTAAGAAACGCTTGAGAAACTCAAAGTTTTCGCAGTTCTGATGCTCGACAAGCATAACTAGAACGGTCTAGGGGAAAAGTACGCATACCGTTGTAATCGGGCGAGTTTCTACTTTCAGATGCAACAGAAATTTTGCGGATTGGTCAATCCGTTCGCGAGATATGGCAGTTTGTAGGTAAGAAACGCTTGAGAAACTCAACATTTTCGCAGTTCTGATGCTCGAAACGAATAACTAGAACGGCCTAGGGGAAAAGTACGCATACCGTTGTAATCGGGCGAGTTTCTACTTTCAGATGCAACAGAAATTTTGCGGATTGGTCAATCCGTTCGCGAGATATGGCAGTTTGGAAGTATGAAACACTTGAGAAACACAGAATTTTCGCAGTTCTGATGCTCGAAACGAATAACTAGAGCGGCCTAGGGGAAAAGTACGCATACCGTTGCAATCGGGCGAGTTTCTACTTTCAGATGCATCAGAAATTTTGCGGATTGGTCAATCCGTTCGCGAGATACGGCAGGTTGGAAGTAAGAAACGCTTGAGAAACTCAAAATTTTCGCAGTTCTGATGCTCGAAACGATTAACTAGAACGGCCTAGTGGAAAAGTACGCATACCGTTGCAATCGGGCGAGTTTCTACTTTCAGATGCAACAGAAATTTTGCGGATTGGTCAATCCGTTCGCGAGATATGGGCGTTTGTATGTAAGAAACGCTTGAGAAACTCAAAATTTTCACAGTTCTGATGCTCGAAACGAATAACTAGAACGGCCTAGGGGAAAAGTACGCATACCGTTGTAATCGGGCGAGTTTCTACTTTCAGATGCAACAGAAATTTTGCGGATTGGTCAATCCGTTCGCGAGATATGGCAGTTTGGAGGTAAGAAACGCTTGAGAAACTCAAAATTTTCGCAGTTCTGATGCTCGAAACGAATAACTAGAACGGCCTAGGGGAAAAGTACGCATACCGTTGTAATCGGGCGAGTTTCTACTTTCAGATGCAACAGAAATTTTGCGGATTGGTCAATCCGTTCGCGAGATATGGGCGTTTGTATGTAAGAAACGCTTGAGAAACTCAAAATTTTCACAGTTCTGATGCTCGAAACGAATAACTAGAACGGCCTAGGGGAAAAGTACGCATACCGTTGTAATCGGGCGAGTTTCTACTTTCAGATGCAACAGAAATTTTGCGGATTGGTCGATCCGTTCGCGAGATATGGCAGTTTGGAGGTATGAAACGCTTGAGAAACTCAAAGTTTTCGCAGTTCTGATGCTCGACAAGCATAACTAGAACGGTCTAGGGGAAAAGTACGCATACCGTTGTAATCGGGCGAGTTTCTACTATCAGATGCAACAGAAATTTTGCGGATTGGTCAATCCGTTCTCGAGATATGGCAGTTTGTAGGTAAGAAACGCTTGAGAAACTCAAAATTTTCGCAGTTCTGATGCTCGAAACGAATAACTAGAACGGCCTAGGGGGAAAGTACGCATACCGTTGTAATCGGGCGAGTTTCTACTTTCAGATGCAACAGAAATTTTGCGGATTGGTCAATCCGTTCGCGAGATATGGGAGTTTGTATGTAAGAAACGCTTGAGAAACTCAAAATTTTCACAGTTCTGATGCTCGAAACGAATAACTAGAACGGCCTAGGGGAAAAGAACGCATACCGTTGTAATCGGGCGAGTTTCTACTTTCAGATGCAACAGAAATTTTGCGGATTGGACAATCCGTTCGCGAGATATGGCAGTTTGGATGTAAGCAACGCTTGAGAAACTCAAAGTTTTCGCAGTTCTGATGCTCGACAAGCATAACTAGAACGGTCTAGGGGAAAAGTACGCATACCGTTGTAATCGGGCGAGTTTCTACTTTCAGATGCAACAGAAATTTTGCGGATTGGTCAATCCGTTCGCGAGATATGGCAGTTTGTAGGTAAGAAACGCTTGAGAAACTCAACATTTTCGCAGTTCTGATGCTCGAAACGAATAACTAGAACGGCCTAGGGGAAAAGTACGCATACCGTTGTAATCGGGCGAGTTTCTACTTTCAGATGCAACAGAAATTTTGCGGATTGGTCAATCCGTTCGCGAGATATGGCAGTTTGGAAGTATGAAACACTTGAGAAACACAGAATTTTCGCAGTTCTGATGCTCGAAACGAATAACTAGAGCGTCCTAGGGGAAAAGTACGCATACCGTTGCAATCGGGCGAGTTTCTACTTTCAGATGCATCAGAAATTTTGCGGATTGGTCAATCCGTTCGCGAGATACGGCAGGTTGGAAGTAAGAAACGCTTGAGAAACTCAAAATTTTCGCAGTTCTGATGCTCGAAACGATTAACTAGAACGGCCTAGTGGAAAAGTACGCATACCGTTGTAATCGGGCGGGTTTCTACTTTCAGATGCAACAGAAATTTTGCGGATTGGTCAATCCGTTCGCGAGATATGGGAGTTTGTAGGCAAGAAACGCTTGAGAAACTCAAAATTTTCACAGTTCTGATGCTCGAAACGAATAACTAGAACGGCCTAGGGGAAAAGTACGCATACCGTTGTAATCGGGAGAGTTTCTACTTTCAGATGCAACAGAAATTTTGCGGATTGTACAATCCGTTCGCGAGATATGGCAGTTTGGAGGTAAGCAACGCTTGAGAAACCCAAAATTTTCGCAGTTCTCATGCTCGAAACGATTAACTACAACGGCCTAGGGGAAAAGTACGCATACCGTTGTAATCGGGCGAGTTTCTACTTTCAGATGCAACAGAAATTTTGCGGATTGGTCGATCCGTTCGCGAGATATGGCAGTTTGGAGGTAAGAAACGCTTGAGAAACTCAAAATTTTCGCAGTTCTGATGCTCGACAAGCATAACTAGAACGGTCTAGGGGAAAAGTACGCATACCGTTGTAATCGGGCGAGTTTCTACTTTCAGATGCAACAGAAATTTTGCGGATTGGTCAATCCGTTCGCGAGATATGGGCGTTTGTATGTAAGAAACGCTTGAGAAACTCAAAATTTTCACAGTTCTGATGCTCGAAACGAATAACTAGAACGGCCTAGGGGAAAAGTACGCATACCGTTGTAATCGGGCGAGTTTCTACTTTCAGATGCAACAGAAATTTTGCGGATTGGACAATCCGTTCGCGAGATATGGCAGTTTGGATGTAAGCAACGCTTGAGAAACCCAAAATTTTCGCAGTTCTCATGCTCGAAACGAATAACTACAACGGCCTAGGGGAAAGGTACGCATACCGTTGTAATCGGGCGAGTTTCTACTTTCAGATGCAACAGAAATTTTGCGGATTGGTCGATCCGTTCGCGAGATATGGCAGTTTGGAGGTATGAAACGCTTGAGAAACTCAAAGTTTTCGCAGTTCTGATGCTCGACAAGCATAACTAGAACGGTCTAGGGGAAAAGTACGCATACCGTTGTAATCGGGCGAGTTTCTACTTTCAGATGCAACAGAAATTTTGCGGATTGGTCAATCCGTTCGCGAGATACGGCAGGTTGGAAGTAAGAAACGCTTGAGAAACTCAAAATTTTCGCAGTTCTGATGCTCGAAACGATTAACTAGAACGGCCTAGTGGAAAAGTACGCATACCGTTGTAATCGGGCGGGTTTCTACTTTCAGATGCAACAGAAATTTTGCGGATTGGTCAATCCGTTCGCGAGATATGGGAGTTTGTAGGTAAGAAACGCTTGAGAAACTCAAAATTTTCACAGTTCTGATGCTCGAAACGAATAACTAGAACGGCCTAGGGGAAAAGTGCGCATACCGTTGTAATCGGGCGAGTTTCTACTTTCAGATGCAACAGAAATTTTGCGGATTGGACAATCCGTTCGCGAGATATGGCAGTTTGGAGGTAAGCAACGCTTGAGAAACCCAAAATTTTCGCAGTTCTCATGCTCGAAACGATTAACTACAACGGCCTAGGGGAAAAGAACGCATACCGTTGTAATCGGGCGAGTTTCTACTTTCAGATGCAACAGAAATTTTGCGGATTGGTCGATCCGTTCGCGAGATATGGCAGTTTGGAGGTAGGAAACGCTTGAGAAACTCAAAATTTTCGCAGTTCTGATGCTCGACAAGCATAACTAGAACGGTCTAGGGGAAAAGTACGCATACCGTTGTAATCGGGCGAGTTTCTACTTTCAGATGCAACAGAAATTTTGCTGATTGGTCAATCCGTTCGCGAGATATGGGAGTTTGTAGGTAAGAAACGCTTGAGAAACTCAAAATTTTCACAGTTCTGATGCTCGAAACGAATAACTAGAACGGCCTAGGGGAAAAGTACGCATACCGTTGTAATCGGGCGAGTTTCTACTTTCAGATGCAATAGAAATTTTGCGGATTGGTCAATCCGTTCGCGAGATATGGCAGTTTGGAAGTATGAAACACTTGAGAAACACAAAATTTTCGCTGTTCTCATGCTCGAAACGAATAACTAGAACGGCCTAGGGGAAAAGTACGCATACCGTTGTAATCGGGCGAGTTTCTACTTTCAGATGCAACAGAAACTTTTCGGATTGGTCGATCCGTTCGCGAGATATGGCAGTTTTGGTGTAAGAAACGCTTGAGAAACTCCAAATTTTCGCAGTTCTGATACTCGAAACGAATAACTAGAACGGTGTAGGGGAAAACTACTCATGCCGTTGTAATGGGGCTAGTTTCTACTTTCTGATGCAACAGAAATTTTGCGGATTGGTCAATCCGTTCGCGAGATATGGCAGTTTGGAAGTATGAAACACTTGAGAAACACAAAATTTTCGCAGTTCTGATGCTCGAAACGAATAACTAGAGCGGCCTAGGGGAAAAGTACGCATACCGTTGCAATCGGGCGAGTTTCTACTTTCAGATGCATCAGAAATTTTGCGGATTGGTCAATCCGTTCGCGAGATATGGCAGGTTGGAAGTAAGAAACGCTTGAGAAACTCAAAATTTTCGCAGTTCTGATGCTCGAAACGATTAACTAGAACGGCCTAGTGGAAAAGTACGCATACCGTTGTAATCGGGCGAGTTTCTACTTTCAGATGCAACAGAAATTTTGCGGATTGGTCAATCCGTTCGCGAGATATGGCAGTTTGGAGGTAAGAAACGCTTGAGAAACTCAAAATTTTCGCAGTTCTGATGCTCGAAACGAATAACTAGAACGGCCTAGGGGAAAAGTACGCACACCGTTGTAATCGGGCGAGTTTCTACTTTCAGATGCAACAGAAATTTTGCGGATTGGACAATCCGTTCGCGAGATATGGCAGTTTGGATGTAAGCAACGCTTGAGAAACCCAAAATTTTCGCAGTTCTCATGCTCGAAACGAATAACTACAACGGCTTAGGGGAAAGGTACGCATACCGTTGTAATCGGGCGAGTTTCTACTTTCAGATGCAACAGAAATTTTGCGGATTGGTCAATCCGTTCGCGAGATATGGGCGTTTGTATGTAAGAAACGCTTGAGAAACTCAAAATTTTCACAGTTCTGATGCTCGAAACGAATAACTAGAACGGCCTAGGGGAAAAGTACGCATACCGTTGTAATCGGGCGAGTTTCTACTTTCAGATGCAACAGAAATTTTGCGGATTGGACAATCCGTTCGCGAGATATGGCAGTTTGGATGTAAGCAACGCTTGAGAAACCCAAAACTTTCGCAGTTCTCATGCTCGAAACGAATAACTACAACGGCCTAGGGGAAAGGTACGCATACCGTTGTAATCGGGCGTGTTTCTACTTTCAGATGCAACAGAAATTTTGCGGATTGGTCGATCCGTTCGCGAGATATGGCAGTTTGGAGGTATGAAATGCTTGAGAAACTCAAAGTTTTCGCAGTTCTGTTGCTCGACAAGCATAACTAGAACGGTCTAGGGGAAAAGTACGCATACCGTTGTAATCGGGCGAGTTTCTACTTTCAGATGCAACAGAAATTTTGCGGATTGGTCAATCCGTTCGCGAGATATGGCAGTTTGGAGGTAAGAAACGCTTGAGAAACTCAAAATTTTCGCAGTTCTGATGCTCGAAACGAATAACTAGAACGGCCTAGGGGAAAAGTACGCATACCGTTGTAATCGGGCGAGTTTCTACTTTCAGATGCAACAGAAATTTTGCGGATTGGTCAATCCGTTCGCGAGATATGGGAGTTTGTATGTAAGAAACGCTTGAGAAACTCAAAATTTTCACAGTTCTGATGCTCGAAACGAATAACTAGAACGGCCTAGGGGAAAAGTACGCATACCGTTGCAATCGGGCGAGTTTCTACTTTCAGATGCATCAGAAATTTTGCGGATTGGTCAATCCGTTCGCGAGATACGGCAGGTTGGAAGTAAGAAACGCTTGAGAAACTCAAAATTTTCGCAGTTCTGATGCTCGAAACGATTAACTAGAACGGCCTAGTGGAAAAGTACGCATACCGTTGTAATCGGGCGGGTTTCTACTTTCAGATGCAACAGAAATTTTGCGGATTGGTCAATCCGTTCGCGAGATATGGGAGTTTGTAGGTAAGAAACGCTTGAGAAACTCAAAATTTTCACAGTTCTGATGCTCGAAACGAATAACTAGAACGGCCTAGGGGAAAAGTACGCATACCGTTGTAATCGGGCGAGTTTCTACTTTCAGATGCAACAGAAATTTTGCGGATTGGACAATCCGTTCGCGAGATATGGCAGTTTGGAGGTAAGCAACGCTTGAGAAACCCAAAATTTTCGCAGTTCTCATGCTCGAAACGATTAACTACAACGGCCTAGGGGAAAAGTACGCATACCGTTGTAATCGGGCGAGTTTCTACTTTCAGATGCAACAGAAATTTTGCGGATTGGTCGATCCGTTCGCGAGATATGGCAGTTTGGAGGTAAGAAACGCTTGAGAAACTCAAAATTTTCGCAGTTCTGATGCTCGACAAGCATAACTAGAACGGTCTAGGGGAAAAGTACGCATACCGTTGTAATCGGGCGAGTTTCTACTTTCAGATGCAACAGAAATTTTGCGGATTGGTCAATCCGTTCGCGAGATATGGGCGTTTGTATGTAAGAAACGCTTGAGAAACCCAAAATTTTCGCAGTTCTCATGCTCGAAACGAATAACTACAACGGCCTAGGGGAAAGGTACGCATACCGTTGTAATCGGGCGAGTTTCTACTTTCAGATGCAACAGAAATTTTGCGGATTGGACAATCCGTTCGCGAGATATGGCAGTTTGGAGGTAAGAAACGCTTGAGAAACTCAAAGTTTTCGCAGTTCTGATGCTCGACAAGCATAACTAGAACGGTCTAGGGGAAAAGTACGCATACCGTTGTAATCGGGCGAGTTTCTACTTTCAGATGCAACAGAAATTTTGCGGATTGGTCAATCCGTTCGCGAGATATGGCAGTTTGTAGGTAAGAAACGCTTGAGAAACTCAACATTTTCGCAGTTCTGATGCTCGAAACGAATAACTAGAACGGCCTAGGGGAAAAGTACGCATACCGTTGTAATCGGGCGAGGTTCTACTTTCAGATGCAACAGAAATTTTGCGGATTGGTCGATCCGTTCGCGAGATATGGCAGTTTGGAGGTAGGAAACGCTTGAGAAACTCAAAATTTTCGCAGTTCTGATGCTCGACAAGCATAACTAGAACGGTCTAGGGGAAAAGTACGCATACCGTTGTAATCGGGCGAGTTTCTACTTTCAGATGCAACAGAAATTTTGCTGATTGGTCAATCCGTTCGCGAGATATGGGAGTTTGTAGGTAAGAAACGCTTGAGAAACTCAAAATTTTCACAGTTCTGATGCTCGAAACGAATAACTAGAACGGCCTAGGGGAAAAGTACGCATACCGTTGTAATCGGGCGAGTTTCTACTTTCAGATGCAATAGAAATTTTGCGGATTGGTCAATCCGTTCGCGAGATATGGCAGTTTGGAAGTATGAAACACTTGAGAAACACAAAATTTTCGCAGTTCTCATGCTCGAAACGAATAACTAGAACGGCCTAGGGGAAAAGTACGCATACCGTTGTAATCGGGCGAGTTTCTACTTTCAGATGCAACAGAAACTTTTCGGATTGGTCGATCCGTTCGCGAGATATGGCAGTTTTGGTGTAAGAAACGCTTGAGAAACTCCAAATTTTCGCAGTTCTGATACTCGAAACGAATAACTAGAACGGTGTAGGGGAAAACTACTCATGCCGTTGTAATGGGGCTAGTTTCTACTTTCTGATGCAACAGAAATTTTGCGGATTGGTCAATCCGTTCGCGAGATATGGCAGTTTGGAAGTATGAAACACTTGAGAAACACAAAATTTTCGCAGTTCTGATGCTCGAAACGAATAACTAGAGCGGCCTAGGGGAAAAGTACGCATACCGTTGCAATCGGGCGAGTTTCTACTTTCAGATGCATCAGAAATTTTGCGGATTGGTCAATCCGTTCGCGAGATATGGCAGGTTGGAAGTAAGAAACGCTTGAGAAACTCAAAATTTTCGCAGTTCTGATGCTCGAAACGATTAACTAGAACGGCCTAGTGGAAAAGTACGCATACCGTTGTAATCGGGCGAGTTTCTACTTTCAGATGCAACAGAAATTTTGCGGATTGGTCAATCCGTTCGCGAGATATGGCAGTTTGGAGGTAAGAAACGCTTGAGAAACTCAAAATTTTCGCAGTTCTGATGCTCGAAACGAATAACTAGAACGGCCTAGGGGAAAAGTACGCACACCGTTGTAATCGGGCGAGTTTCTACTTTCAGATGCAACAGAAATTTTGCGGATTGGACAATCCGTTCGCGAGATATGGCAGTTTGGATGTAAGCAACGCTTGAGAAACCCAAAATTTTCGCAGTTCTCATGCTCGAAACGAATAACTACAACGGCTTAGGGGAAAGGTACGCATACCGTTGTAATCGGGCGAGTTTCTACTTTCAGATGCAACAGAAATTTTGCGGATTGGTCAATCCGTTCGCGAGATATGGGCGTTTGTATGTAAGAAACGCTTGAGAAACTCAAAATTTTCACAGTTCTGATGCTCGAAACGAATAACTAGAACGGCCTAGGGGAAAAGTACGCATACCGTTGTAATCGGGCGAGTTTCTACTTTC
This sequence comes from Ptiloglossa arizonensis, assembly GCF_051014685.1. NCBI lineage: Eukaryota > Metazoa > Arthropoda > Insecta > Hymenoptera > Colletidae > Ptiloglossa > Ptiloglossa arizonensis. The sequence goes on from NW_027478650.1 coordinate 88,024, forward strand.
AGATGCAACAGAAATTTTGCGGATTGGACAATCCGTTCGCGAGATATGGCAGTTTGGATGTAAGCAACGCTTGAGAAACCCAAAACTTTCGCAGTTCTCATGCTCGAAACGAATAACTACAACGGCCTAGGGGAAAGGTACGCATACCGTTGTAATCGGGCGAGTTTCTACTTTCAGATGCAACAGAAATTTTGCGGATTGGTCGATCCGTTCGCGAGATATGGCAGTTTGGAGGTATGAAATGCTTGAGAAACTCAAAGTTTTCGCAGTTCTGTTGCTCGACAAGCATAACTAGAACGGTCTAGGGGAAAAGTACGCATACCGTTGTAATCGGGCGAGTTTCTACTTTCAGATGCAACAGAAATTTTGCGGATTGGTCAATCCGTTCGCGAGATATGGCAGTTTGGAGGTAAGAAACGCTTGAGAAACTCAAAATTTTCGCAGTTCTGATGCTCGAAACGAATAACTAGAACGGCCTAGGGGAAAAGTACGCATACCGTTGTAATCGGGCGAGTTTCTACTTTCAGATGCAACAGAAATTTTGCGGATTGGTCAATCCGTTCGCGAGATATGGGAGTTTGTATGTAAGAAACGCTTGAGAAACTCAAAATTTTCACAGTTCTGATGCTCGAAACGAATAACTAGAACGGCCTAGGGGAAAAGTACGCATACCGTTGCAATCGGGCGAGTTTCTACTTTCAGATGCATCAGAAATTTTGCGGATTGGTCAATCCGTTCGCGAGATACGGCAGGTTGGAAGTAAGAAACGCTTGAGAAACTCAAAATTTTCGCAGTTCTGATGCTCGAAACGATTAACTAGAACGGCCTAGTGGAAAAGTACGCATACCGTTGTAATCGGGCGGGTTTCTACTTTCAGATGCAACAGAAATTTTGCGGATTGGTCAATCCGTTCGCGAGATATGGGAGTTTGTAGGTAAGAAACGCTTGAGAAACTCAAAATTTTCACAGTTCTGATGCTCGAAACGAATAACTAGAACGGCCTAGGGGAAAAGTACGCATACCGTTGTAATCGGGCGAGTTTCTACTTTCAGATGCAACAGAAATTTTGCGGATTGGACAATCCGTTCGCGAGATATGGCAGTTTGGAGGTAAGCAACGCTTGAGAAACCCAAAATTTTCGCAGTTCTCATGCTCGAAACGATTAACTACAACGGCATAGGGGAAAAGTACGCATACCGTTGTAATCGGGCGAGTTTCTACTTTCAGATGCAACAGAAATTTTGCGGATTGGTCGATCCGTTCGCGAGATATGGCAGTTTGGAGGTAAGAAACGCTTGAGAAACTCAAAATTTTCGCAGTTCTGATGCTCGACAAGCATAACTAGAACGGTCTAGGGGAAAAGTACGCATACCGTTGTAATCGGGCGAGTTTCTACTTTCAGATGCAACAGAAATTTTGCGGATTGGTCAATCCGTTCGCGAGATATGGGCGTTTGTATGTAAGAAACGCTTGAGAAACTCAAAATTTACACAGTTCTGATGCTCGAAACGAATAACTAGAACGGCCTAGGGGAAAAGTACGCATACCGTTGTAATCGGGCGAGTTTCTACTTTCAGATGCAACAGAAATTTTGCGGATTGGACAATCCGTTCGCGAGATATGGCAGTTTGGAGGTAAGCAACGCTTGAGAAACCCAAAATTTTCGCAGTTCTCATGCTCGAAACGAATAACTACAACGGCCTAGGGGAAAGGTACGCATACCGTTGTAATCGGGCGAGTTTCTACTTTCAGATGCAACAGAAATTTTGCGGATTGGTCGATCCGTTCGCGAGATATGGCAGTTTGGAGGTATGAAACGCTTGAGAAACTCAAAGTTTTCGCAGTTCTGATGCTCGACAAGCATAACTAGAACGGTCTAGGGGAAAAGTACGCATACCGTTGTAATCGGGCGAGTTTCTACTTTCAGATGCAACAGAAATTTTGCGGATTGGACAATCCGTTCGCGAGATATGGCAGTTTGGAGGTAAGCAACGCTTGAGAAACCCAAAATTTTCGCAGTTCTCATGCTCGAAACAATTAACTACAACGGCCTAGGGGAAAAGTACGCATACCGTTGTAATCGGGCGAGTTTCTACTTTCAGATGCAACAGAAATTTTGCGGATTGGTCGATCCGTTCGCGAGATATGGCAGTTTGGAGGTAAGAAACGCTTGAGAAACTCAAAATTTTCGCAGTTCTGATGCTCGACAAGCATAACTAGAACGGTCTAGGGGAAAAGTACGCATACCGTTGTAATCGGGCGAGTTTCTACTTTCAGATGCAACAGAAATTTTGCGGATTGGTCAATCCGTTCGCGAGATATGGGCGTTTGTATGTAAGAAACGCTTGAGAAACTCAAAATTTTCACAGTTCTGATGCTCGAAACGAATAACTAGAACGGCCTAGGGGAAAAGTACGCATACCGTTGTAATCGGGCGAGTTTCTACTTTCAGATGCAACAGAAATTTTGCGGATTATACAATCCGTTCGCGAGATATGGCAGTTTGGATGTAAGCAACGCTTGAGAAACCCAAAATTTTCGCAGTTCTCATGCTCGAAACGAATAACTACAACGCCCTAGGGGAAAGGTACGCATACCGTTGTAATCGGGCGAGTTTCTACTTTCAGATGCAACAGAAATTTTGCGGATTGGTCGATCCGTTCGCGAGATATGGCAGTTTGGAGGTAAGAAACGCTTGAGAAACTCAAAGTTTTCGCAGTTCTCATGCTCGAAACGAATAACTAGAACGGCCTAGGGGAAAAGTACGCATACCGTTGTAATCGGGCGAGTTTCTACTTTCAGATGCAACAGAAATTTTGCGGATTGGACAATCCGTTCGCGAGATATGGCAGTTTGGAGGTAAGCAACGCTTGAGAAACCCAAAATTTTCGCAGTTCTCATGCTCGAAACGAATAACTAGAACGGCCTAGGGGAAAAGTACGCATACCGTTGTAATCGGGCGAGTTTCTACTTTCAGATGCAACAGAAACTTTTCGGATTGGTCGATCCGTTCGCGAGATATGGCAGTTTTGGTGTAAGAAACGCTTGAGAAACTCCAAATTTTCGCAGTTCTGATACTCGAAACGAATAACTAGAACGGTCTAGGGGAAAACTACTCATACCGATGTAATGGGGCTAGTTTCTACTTTCTGATGCAACAGAAATTTTGCGGATTGGTCAATCCGTTCGCGAGATATGGCGGTTTGGAAGTATGAAACACTTGAGAAACACAAAATTTTCGCAGTTCTGATGCTCGAAACGAATAACTAGAGCGGCCTAGGGGAAAAGTACGCATACCGTTGCAATCGGGCGAGTTTCTACTTTCAGATGCATCAGAAATTTTGCGGATTGGTCAATCCGTTCGCGAGATATGGGAGTTTGTAGGTAAGAAACGCTTGAGAAACTCAAAATTTTCACAGTTCTGATGCTCGAAACGAATAACTAGAACGGCCTAGGGGAAAAGTACGCATACCGTTGTAATCGGGCGAGTTTCTACTTTCAGATGCAACAGAAATTTTGCGGATTGGACAATCCGTTCGCGAGATATGGCAGTTTGGAGGTAAGCAACGCTTGAGAAACCCAAAATTTTCGCAGTTCTCATGCTCGAAACGATTAACTACAACGGCATAGGGGAAAAGTACGCATACCGTTGTAATCGGGCGAGTTTCTACTTTCAGATGCAACAGAAATTTTGCGGATTGGTCGATCCGTTCGCGAGATATGGCAGTTTGGAGGTAAGAAACGCTTGAGAAACTCAAAATTTTCGCAGTTCTGATGCTCGACAAGCATAACTAGAACGGTCTAGGGGAAAAGTACGCATACCGTTGTAATCGGGCGAGTTTCTACTTTCAGATGCAACAGAAATTTTGCGGATTGGTCAATCCGTTCGCGAGATATGGCAGTTTGGAGGTAAGAAACGCTTGAGAAACTCAAAATTTTCGCAGTTCTGATGCTCGAAACGAATAACTAGAACGGCCTAGGGGAAAAGTACGCATACCGTTGCAATCGGGCGAGTTTCTACTTTCAGATGCATCAGAAATTTTGCGGATTGGTCAATCCGTTCGCGAGATACGGCAGGTTGGAAGTAAGAAACGCTTGAGAAACTCAAAATTTTCGCAGTTCTGATGCTCGAAACGATTAACTAGAACGGCCTAGTGGAAAAGTACGCATACCGTTGTAATCGGGCGGGTTTCTACTTTCAGATGCAACAGAAATTTTGCGGATTGGTCAATCCGTTCGCGAGATATGGGAGTTTGTAGGTAAGAAACGCTTGAGAAACTCAAAATTTTCACAGTTCTGATGCTCGAAACGAATAACTAGAACGGCCTAGGCGAAAAGTACGCATACCGTTGTAATCGGGCGAGTTTCTACTTTCAGATGCAACAGAAATTTTGCGGATTAGACAATCCGTTCGCGAGATATGGCAGTTTGGAGGTAAGCAACGCTTGAGAAACCCAAAATTTTCGCAGTTCTCATGCTCGAAACGATTAACTACAACGGCCTAGGGGAAAAGTACGCATACCGTTGTAATCGGGCGAGTTTCTACTTTCAGATGCAACAGAAATTTTGCGGATTGGTCGATCCGTTCGCGAGATATGGCAGTTTGGAGGTAAGAAACGCTTGAGAAGCTCAAAATTTTCGCAGTTCTGATGCTCGACAAGCATAACTAGAACGGTCTAGGGGAAAGGTACGCATACCGTTGTAATCGGGCGAGTTTCTACTTTCAGATGCAACAGAAATTTTGCGGATTGGTCGATCCGTTCGCGAGATATGGCAGTTTGGAGGTATGAAACGCTTGAGAAACTCAAAGTTTTCGCAGTTCTGATGCTCGACAAGCATAACTAGAACGGTCTAGGGGAAAAGTACGCATACCGTTGTAATCGGGCGAGTTTCTACTTTCAGATGCAACAGAAATTTTGCGGATTGGTCAATCCGTTCGCGAGATATGGCAGTTTGGAGGTAAGAAACGCTTGAGAAACTCAAAATTTTCGCAGTTCTGATGCTCGAAACGAATAACTAGAACGGCCTAGGGGAAAAGTACGCATACCGTTGTAATCGGGCGAGTTTCTACTTTCAGATGCAACAGAAATTTTGCGGATTGGTCAATCCGTTCGCGAGATATGGGAGTTTGTATGTAAGAAACGCTTGAGAAACTCAAAATTTTCACAGTTCTGATGCTCGAAACGAATAACTAGAACGGCCTAGGGGAAAAGTACGCATACCGTTGTAATCGGGCGAGTTTCTACTTTCAGATGCAACAGAAATTTTGCGGATTATACAATCCGTTCGCGAGATATGGCAGTTTGGATGTAAGCAACGCTTGAGAAACCCAAAATTTTCGCAGTTCTCATGCTCGAAACGAATAACTACAACGCCCTAGGGGAAAGGTACGCATACCGTTGTAATCGGGCGAGTTTCTACTTTCAGATGCAACAGAAATTTTGCGGATTGGTCGATCCGTTCGCGAGATATGGCAGTTTGGAGGTAAGAAACGCTTGAGAAACTCAAAGTTTTCGCAGTTCTCATGCTCGAAACGAATAACTAGAACGGCCTAGGGGAAAAGTACGCATACCGTTGTAATCGGGCGAGTTTCTACTTTCAGATGCAACAGAAATTTTGCGGATTGGACAATCCGTTCGCGAGATATGGCAGTTTGGAGGTAAGCAACGCTTGAGAAACCCAAAATTTTCGCAGTTCTCATGCTCGAAACGAATAACTAGAACGGCCTAGGGGAAAAGTACGCATACCGTTGTAATCGGGCGAGTTTCTACTTTCAGATGCAACAGAAACTTTTCGGATTGGTCGATCCGTTCGCGAGATATGGCAGTTTTGGTGTAAGAAACGCTTGAGAAACTCCAAATTTTCGCAGTTCTGATACTCGAAACGAATAACTAGAACGGTCTAGGGGAAAACTACTCATACCGATGTAATGGGGCTAGTTTCTACTTTCTGATGCAACAGAAATTTTGCGGATTGGTCAATCCGTTCGCGAGATATGGCGGTTTGGAAGTATGAAACACTTGAGAAACACAAAATTTTCGCAGTTCTGATGCTCGAAACGAATAACTAGAGCGGCCTAGGGGAAAAGTACGCATACCGTTGCAATCGGGCGAGTTTCTACTTTCAGATGCATCAGAAATTTTGCGGATTGGTCAATCCGTTCGCGAGATGTGGCAGGTTGGAAGTAAGAAACGCTTGAGAAACTCAAAATTTTCGCAGTTCTGATGCTCGAAACGATTAACTAGAACGGCCTAGTGGAAAAGTACGCATACCGTTGTAATCGGGCGAGTTTCTACTTTCAGATGCAACAGAAATTTTGCGGATTGGTCAATCCGTTCGCGAGATATGGCAGTTTGGAGGTAAGAAACGCTTGAGAAACTCAAAATTTTCGCAGTTCTGATGCTCGAAACGAATAACTAGAACGGCCTAGGGGAAAAGTACGCATACCGTTGTAATCGGGCGAGTTTCTACTTTCAGATGCAACAGAAATTTTGCGGATTGGTCAATCCGTTCGCGAGATATGGGCGTTTGTATGTAAGAAACGCTTGAGAAACTCAAAATTTTCACAGTTCTGATGCTCGAAACGAATAAATGGAACGGCCTAGGGGAAAAGTACGCATACCGTTGTAATCGGGCGAGTTTCTACTTTCAGATGCAACAGAAATTTTGCGGATTGGACAATCCGTTCGCGAGATATGGCAGTTTGGATGTAAGCAACGCTTGAGAAACCCAAAATTTTCGCAGTTCTCATGCTCGAAACGAATAACTACAACGGCCTAGGGGAAAGGTACGCATACCGTTGTAATCGGGCGAGTTTCTACTTTCAGATGCAACAGAAATTTTGCGGATTGGTCGATCCGTTCGCGAGATATGGCAGTTTGGATGTATGAAACGCTTGAGAAACTCAAAGTTTTCGCAGTTCTGATGCTCGGCAAGCATAACTAGAACGGTCTAGGGGAAAAGTACGCATACCGTTGTAATCGGGCGAGTTTCTACTTTCAGATGCAACAGAAATTTTGCGGATTGGTCAATCCGTTCGCGAGATATGGCAGTTTGGAGGTAAGAAACGCTTGAGAAACTCAAAATTTTCGCAGTTCTGATGCTCGAAACGAATAACTAGAACGGCCTAGGGGAAAAGTACGCATACCGTTGTAATCGGGCGAGTTTCTACTTTCAGATGCAACAGAAATTTTGCGGATTGGACAATCCGTTCGCGAGATATGGCAGTTTGGATGTAAGCAACGCTTGAGAAACCCAAAATTTTCGCAGTTCTCATGCTCGAAACGAATAACTACAACGCCCTAGGGGAAAGGTACGCATACCGTTGTAATCGGGCGAGTTTCTACCTTCAGATGCAACAGAAATTTTGCGGATTTGTCGATCCGTTCGCGAGATATGGCAGTTTGGAGGTAAGAAACGCTTGAGAAACTCAAAGTTTTCGCAGTTCTGATGCTCGACAAGCATAACTAGAACGGTCTAGGGGAAAAGTACGCATACCGTTGTAATCGGGCGAGTTTCTACTTTCAGATGCAACAGAAATTTTGCGGATTGGTCAATCCGTTCGCGAGATATGGCAGTTTGTAGGTAAGAAACGCTTGAGAAACTCAACATTTTCGCAGTTCTGATGCTCGAAACGAATAACTAGAACGGCCTAGGGGAAAAGTACGCATACCGTTGTAATCGGGCGAGTTTCTACTTTCAGATGCAACAGAAATTTTGCGGATTGAACAATCCGTTCGCGAGATATGGCAGTTTGGAAGTATGAAACACTTGAGATACACAAAATTTTCGCAGTTCTGATGCTCGAAACGAATAACTAGAGCGGCCTAGGGGAAAAGTACGCATACCGTTGCAATCGGGCGAGTTTCTACTTTCAGATGCATCAGAAATTTTGCGGATTGGTCAATCCGTTCGCGAGATACGGCAGGTTGGAAGTAAGAAACGCTTGAGAAACTCAAAATTTTCGCAGTTCTGATGCTCGAAACGATTAACTAGAACGGCCTAGTGGAAAAGTACGCATACCGTTGTAATCGGGCGGGTTTCTACTTTCAGATGCAACAGAAATTTTGCGGATTGGTCAATCCGTTCGCGAGATATGGGAGTTTGTAGGTAAGAAACGCTTGAGAAACTCAAAATTTTCACAGTTCTGATGCTCGAAACGAATAACTAGAACGGCCTAGGGGAAAAGTACGCATACCGTTGTAATCGGGCGAGTTTCTACTTTCAGATGCAACAGAAATTTTGCGGATTGGACAATCCGTTCGCGAGATATGGCAGTTTGGAGGTAAGCAACGCTTGAGAAACCCAAAATTTTCGCAGTTCTCATGCTCGAAACGATTAACTACAACGGCCTAGGGGAAAAGTACGCATACCGTTGTAATCGGGCGAGTTTCTACTTTCAGATGCAACAGAAATTTTGCGGATTGGTCGATCCGTTCGCGAGATATGGCAGTTTGGAGGTAAGAAACGCTTGAGAAACTCAAAATTTTCGCAGTTCTGATGCTCGACAAGCATAACTAGAACGGTCTAGGGGAAAAGTACGCATACCGTTGTAATCGGGCGAGTTTCTACTTTCAGATGCAACAGAAATTTTGCGGATTGGTCAATCCGTTCGCGAGATATGGGCGTTTGTATGTAAGAAACGCTTGAGAAACTCAAAATTTTCACAGTTCTGATGCTCGAAACGAATAACTAGAACGGCCTAGGGGAAAAGTACGCATACCGTTGTAATCGGGCGAGTTTCTACTTTCAGATGCAACAGAAATTTTGCGGATTGGACAATCCGTTCGCGAGATATGGCAGTTTGGATGTAAGCAACGCTTGAGAAACCCAAAATTTTCGCAGTTCTCATGCTCGAAACGAATAACTACAACGGCCTAGGGGAAAGGTACGCATACCGTTGTAATCGGGCGAGTTTCTACTTTCAGATGCAACAGAAATTTTGCGGATTGGTCGATCCGTTCGCGAGATATGGCAGTTTGGAGGTATGAAACGCTTGAGAAACTCAAAGTTTTCGCAGTTCTGATGCTCGACAAGCATAACTAGAACGGCCTAGGGGAAAAGTACGCATACCGTTGTAATCGGGCGAGTTTCTACTTTCAGATGCAACAGAAATTTTGCGGATTGGTCAATCCGTTCGCGAGATATGGGAGTTTGTATGTAAGAAACGCTTGAGAAACTCAAAATTTTCACAGTTCTGATGCTCGAAACGAATAACTAGAACGGCCTAGGGGAAAAGTACGCATACCGTTGTAATCGGGCGAGTTTCTACTTTCAGATGCAACAGAAATTTTGCGGATTGGACAATCCGTTCGCGAGATATGGCAGTTTGGATGTAAGCAACGCTTGAGAAACCCAAAATTTTCGCAGTTCTCATGCTCGACAAGCATAACTAGAACGGTCTAGGGGAAAAGTACGCATACCGTTGTAATCGGGCGAGTTTCTACTTTCAGATGCAACAGAAATTTTGCGGATTGGTCAATCCGTTCGCGAGATATGGGCGTTTGTATGTAAGAAACGCTTGAGAAACTCAAAATTTTCACAGTTCTGATGCTCGAAACGAATAACTAGAACGGCCTAGGGGAAAAGTACGCATACCGTTGTAATCGGGCGAGTTTCTACTTTCAGATGCAACAGAAATTTTGCGGATTGGTCAATCCGTTCGCGAGATATGGGCGTTTGTATGTAAGAAACGCTTGAGAAACTCAAAATTTTCACAGTTCTGATGCTCGAAACGAATAACTAGAACGGCCTAGGGGAAAAGTACGCATACCGTTGTAATCGGGCGAGTTTCTACTTTCAGATGCAACAGAAATTTTGCGGATTGGACAATCCGTTCGCGAGATATGGCAGTTTGGATGTAAGCAACGCTTGAGAAACCCAAAATTTTCGCAGTTCTCATGCTCGAAACGAATAACTACAACGGCCTAGGGGAAAGGTACGCATACCGTTGTAATCGGGCGAGTTTCTACTTTCAGATGCAACAGAAATTTTGCGGATTGGTCGATCCGTTCGCGAGATATGGCAGTTTGGATGTATGAAACGCTTGAGAAACTCAAAGTTTTCGCAGTTCTGATGCTCGGCAAGCATAACTAGAACGGTCTAGGGGAAAAGTACGCATACCGTTGTAATCGGGCGAGTTTCTACTTTCAGATGCAACAGAAATTTTGCGGATTGGTCAATCCGTTCGCGAGATATGGCAGTTTGGAGGTAAGAAACGCTTGAGAAACTCAAAATTTTCGCAGTTCTGATGCTCGAAACGAATAACTAGAACGGCCTAGGGGAAAAGTACGCATACCGTTGTAATCGGGCGAGTTTCTACTTTCAGATGCAACAGAAATTTTGCGGATTGGACAATCCGTTCGCGAGATATGGCAGTTTGGATGTAAGCAACGCTTGAGAAACCCAAAATTTTCGCAGTTCTCATGCTCGAAACGAATAACTACAACGCCCTAGGGGAAAGGTACGCATACCGTTGTAATCGGGCGAGTTTCTACCTTCAGATGCAACAGAAATTTTGCGGATTTGTCGATCCGTTCGCGAGATATGGCAGTTTGGAGGTAAGAAACGCTTGAGAAACTCAAAGTTTTCGCAGTTCTGATGCTCGACAAGCATAACTAGAACGGTCTAGGGGAAAAGTACGCATACCGTTGTAATCGGGCGAGTTTCTACTTTCAGATGCAACAGAAATTTTGCGGATTGGTCAATCCGTTCGCGAGATATGGCAGTTTGTAGGTAAGAAACGCTTGAGAAACTCAACATTTTCGCAGTTCTGATGCTCGAAACGAATAACTAGAACGGCCTAGGGGAAAAGTACGCATACCGTTGTAATCGGGCGAGTTTCTACTTTCAGATGCAACAGAAATTTTGCGGATTGAACAATCCGTTCGCGAGATATGGCAGTTTGGAAGTATGAAACACTTGAGATACACAAAATTTTCGCAGTTCTGATGCTCGAAACGAATAACTAGAGCGGCCTAGGGGAAAAGTACGCATACCGTTGCAATCGGGCGAGTTTCTACTTTCAGATGCATCAGAAATTTTGCGGATTGGTCAATCCGTTCGCGAGATACGGCAGGTTGGAAGTAAGAAACGCTTGAGAAACTCAAAATTTTCGCAGTTCTGATGCTCGAAACGATTAACTAGAACGGCCTAGTGGAAAAGTACGCATACCGTTGTAATCGGGCGGGTTTCTACTTTCAGATGCAACAGAAATTTTGCGGATTGGTCAATCCGTTCGCGAGATATGGGAGTTTGTAGGTAAGAAACGCTTGAGAAACTCAAAATTTTCACAGTTCTGATGCTCGAAACGAATAACTAGAACGGCCTAGGGGAAAAGTACGCATACCGTTGTAATCGGGCGAGTTTCTACTTTCAGATGCAACAGAAATTTTGCGGATTGGACAATCCGTTCGCGAGATATGGCAGTTTGGAGGTAAGCAACGCTTGAGAAACCCAAAATTTTCGCAGTTCTCATGCTCGAAACGATTAACTACAACGGCCTAGGGGAAAAGTACGCATACCGTTGTAATCGGGCGAGTTTCTACTTTCAGATGCAACAGAAATTTTGCGGATTGGTCGATCCGTTCGCGAGATATGGCAGTTTGGAGGTAAGAAACGCTTGAGAAACTCAAAATTTTCGCAGTTCTGATGCTCGACAAGCATAACTAGAACGGTCTAGGGGAAAAGTACGCATACCGTTGTAATCGGGCGAGTTTCTACTTTCAGATGCAACAGAAATTTTGCGGATTGGTCAATCCGTTCGCGAGATATGGGCGTTTGTATGTAAGAAACGCTTGAGAAACTCAAAATTTTCACAGTTCTGATGCTCGAAACGAATAACTAGAACGGCCTAGGGGAAAAGTACGCATACCGTTGTAATCGGGCGAGTTTCTACTTTCAGATGCAACAGAAATTTTGCGGATTGGACAATCCGTTCGCGAGATATGGCAGTTTGGATGTAAGCAACGCTTGAGAAACCCAAAATTTTCGCAGTTCTCATGCTCGAAACGAATAACTACAACGGCCTAGGGGAAAGGTACGCATACCGTTGTAATCGGGCGAGTTTCTACTTTCAGATGCAACAGAAATTTTGCGGATTGGTCGATCCGTTCGCGAGATATGGCAGTTTGGAGGTATGAAACGCTTGAGAAACTCAAAGTTTTCGCAGTTCTGATGCTCGACAAGCATAACTAGAACGGCCTAGGGGAAAAGTACGCATACCGTTGTAATCGGGCGAGTTTCTACTTTCAGATGCAACAGAAATTTTGCGGATTGGTCAATCCGTTCGCGAGATATGGGAGTTTGTATGTAAGAAACGCTTGAGAAACTCAAAATTTTCACAGTTCTGATGCTCGAAACGAATAACTAGAACGGCCTAGGGGAAAAGTACGCATACCGTTGTAATCGGGCGAGTTTCTACTTTCAGATGCAACAGAAATTTTGCGGATTGGACAATCCGTTCGCGAGATATGGCAGTTTGGATGTAAGCAACGCTTGAGAAACCCAAAATTTTCGCAGTTCTCATGCTCGACAAGCATAACTAGAACGGTCTAGGGGAAAAGTACGCATACCGTTGTAATCGGGCGAGTTTCTACTTTCAGATGCAACAGAAATTTTGCGGATTGGTCAATCCGTTCGCGAGATATGGGCGTTTGTATGTAAGAAACGCTTGAGAAACTCAAAATTTTCACAGTTCTGATGCTCGAAACGAATAACTAGAACGGCCTAGGGGAAAAGTACGCATACCGTTGTAATCGGGCGAGTTTCTACTTTCAGATGCAACAGAAATTTTGCGGATTGGACAATCCGTTCGCGAGATATGGCAGTTTGGATGTAAGCAACGCTTGAGAAACCCAAAATTTTCGCAGTTCTCATGCTCGAAACGAATAACTACAACGGCCTAGGGGAAAGGTACGCATACCGTTGTAATCGGGCGAGTTTCTACTTTCAGATGCAACAGAAATTTTGCGGATTGGTCGATCCGTTCGCGAGATATGGCAGTTTGGAGGTATGAAACGCTTGAGAAACTCAAAGTTTTCGCAGTTCTGATGCTCGACAAGCATAACTAGAACGGTCTAGGGGAAAAGTACGCATACCGTTGTAATCGGGCGAGTTTCTACTTTCAGATGCAACAGAAATTTTGCGGATTGGTCAATCCGTTCGCGAGATATGGCAGTTTGGAGGTAAGAAACGCTTGAGAAACTCAAAATTTTCGCAGTTCTGATGCTCGAAACGAATAACTAGAACGGCCTAGGGGAAAAGTACGCATACCGTTGTAATCGGGCGAGTTTCTACTTTCAGATGCAACAGAAATTTTGCGGATTGGTCAATCCGTTCGCGAGATATGGGAGTTTGTATGTAAGAAACGCTTGAGAAACTCAAAATTTTCACAGTTCTGATGCTCGAAACGAATAACTAGAACGGCCTAGGGGAAAAGTACGCATACCGTTGTAATCGGGCGAGTTTCTACTTTCAGATGCAACAGAAATTTTGCGGATTGGACAATCCGTTCGCGAGATATGGCAGTTTGGATGTAAGCAACGCTTGAGAAACCCAAAATTTTCGCAGTTCTCATGCTCGAAACGAATAACTACAACGCCCTAGGGGAAAGGTACGCATACCGTTGTAATCGGGCGAGTTTCTACTTTCAGATGCAACAGAAATTTTGCGGATTGGTCGATCCGTTCGCGAGATATGGCAGTTTGGAGGTAAGAAACGCTTGAGAAACTCAAAGTTTTCGCAGTTCTCATGCTCGAAACGATTAACTAGAACGGCCTAGTGGAAAAGTACGCATACCGTTGTAATCGGGCGAGTTTCTACTTTCAGATGCAACAGAAATTTTGCGGATTGGTCAATCCGTTCGCGAGATATGGCAGTTTGTAGGTAAGAAACGCTTGAGAAACTCAACATTTTCGCAGTTCTGATGCTCGAAACGAATAACTAGAACGGCCTAGGGGAAAAGTACGCATACCGTTGTAATCGGGCGAGTTTCTACTTTCAGATGCAACAGAAATTTTGCGGATTGAACAATCCGTTCGCGAGATATGGCAGTTTGGAAGTATGAAACACTTGAGATACACAAAATTTTCGCAGTTCTGATGCTCGAAACGAATAACTAGAGCGGCCTAGGGGAAAAGTACGCATACCGTTGCAATCGGGCGAGTTTCTACTTTCAGATGCATCAGAAATTTTGCGGATTGGTCAATCCGTTCGCGAGATACGGCAGGTTGGAAGTAAGAAACGCTTGAGAAACTCAAAATTTTCGCAGTTCTGATGCTCGAAACGATTAACTAGAACGGCCTAGTGGAAAAGTACGCATACCGTTGTAATCGGGCGGGTTTCTACTTTCAGATGCAACAGAAATTTTGCGGATTGGTCAATCCGTTCGCGAGATATGGGAGTTTGTAGGTAAGAAACGCTTGAGAAACTCAAAATTTTCACAGTTCTGATGCTCGAAACGAATAACTAGAACGGCCTAGGGGAAAAGTACGCATACCGTTGTAATCGGGCGAGTTTCTACTTTCAGATGCAACAGAAATTTTGCGGATTGGACAATCCGTTCGCGAGATATGGCAGTTTGGAGGTAAGCAACGCTTGAGAAACCCAAAATTTTCGCAGTTCTCATGCTCGAAACGATTAACTACAACGGCCTAGGGGAAAAGTACGCATACCGTTGTAATCGGGCGAGTTTCTACTTTCAGATGCAACAGAAATTTTGCGGATTGGTCGATCCGTTCGCGAGATATGGCAGTTTGGAGGTAAGAAACGCTTGAGAAACTCAAAATTTTCGCAGTTCTGATGCTCGACAAGCATAACTAGAACGGTCTAGGGGAAAAGTACGCATACCGTTGTAATCGGGCGAGTTTCTACTTTCAGATGCAACAGAAATTTTGCGGATTGGTCAATCCGTTCGCGAGATATGGGCGTTTGTATGTAAGAAACGCTTGAGAAACTCAAAATTTTCACAGTTCTGATGCTCGAAACGAATAACTAGAACGGCCTAGGGGAAAAGTACGCATACCGTTGTAATCGGGCGAGTTTCTACTTTCAGATGCAACAGAAATTTTGCGGATTGGACAATCCGTTCGCGAGATATGGCAGTTTGGATGTAAGCAACGCTTGAGAAACCCAAAATTTTCGCAGTTCTCATGCTCGAAACGAATAACTACAACGGCCTAGGGGAAAGGTACGCATACCGTTGTAATCGGGCGAGTTTCTACTTTCAGATGCAACAGAAATTTTGCGGATTGGTCGATCCGTTCGCGAGATATGGCAGTTTGGAGGTATGAAACGCTTGAGAAACTCAAAGTTTTCGCAGTTCTGATGCTCGACAAGCATAACTAGAACGGCCTAGGGGAAAAGTACGCATACCGTTGTAATCGGGCGAGTTTCTACTTTCAGATGCAACAGAAATTTTGCGGATTGGTCAATCCGTTCGCGAGATATGGGAGTTTGTATGTAAGAAACGCTTGAGAAACTCAAAATTTTCACAGTTCTGATGCTCGAAACGAATAACTAGAACGGCCTAGGGGAAAAGTACGCATACCGTTGTAATCGGGCGAGTTTCTACTTTCAGATGCAACAGAAATTTTGCGGATTGGACAATCCGTTCGCGAGATATGGCAGTTTGGATGTAAGCAACGCTTGAGAAACCCAAAATTTTCGCAGTTCTCATGCTCGACAAGCATAACTAGAACGGTCTAGGGGAAAAGTACGCATACCGTTGTAATCGGGCGAGTTTCTACTTTCAGATGCAACAGAAATTTTGCGGATTGGTCAATCCGTTCGCGAGATATGGGCGTTTGTATGTAAGAAACGCTTGAGAAACTCAAAATTTTCACAGTTCTGATGCTCGAAACGAATAACTAGAACGGCCTAGGGGAAAAGTACGCATACCGTTGTAATCGGGCGAGTTTCTACTTTCAGATGCAACAGAAATTTTGCGGATTGGACAATCCGTTCGCGAGATATGGCAGTTTGGATGTAAGCAACGCTTGAGAAACCCAAAATTTTCGCAGTTCTCATGCTCGAAACGAATAACTACAACGGCCTAGGGGAAAGGTACGCATACCGTTGTAATCGGGCGAGTTTCTACTTTCAGATGCAACAGAAATTTTGCGGATTGGTCGATCCGTTCGCGAGATATGGCAGTTTGGAGGTATGAAACGCTTGAGAAACTCAAAGTTTTCGCAGTTCTGATGCTCGACAAGCATAACTAGAACGGTCTAGGGGAAAAGTACGCATACCGTTGTAATCGGGCGAGTTTCTACTTTCAGATGCAACAGAAATTTTGCGGATTGGTCAATCCGTTCGCGAGATATGGCAGTTTGGAGGTAAGAAACGCTTGAGAAACTCAAAATTTTCGCAGTTCTGATGCTCGAAACGAATAACTAGAACGGCCTAGGGGAAAAGTACGCATACCGTTGTAATCGGGCGAGTTTCTACTTTCAGATGCAACAGAAATTTTGCGGATTGGTCAATCCGTTCGCGAGATATGGGAGTTTGTATGTAAGAAACGCTTGAGAAACTCAAAATTTTCACAGTTCTGATGCTCGAAACGAATAACTAGAACGGCCTAGGGGAAAAGTACGCATACCGTTGTAATCGGGCGAGTTTCTACTTTCAGATGCAACAGAAATTTTGCGGATTGGACAATCCGTTCGCGAGATATGGCAGTTTGGATGTAAGCAACGCTTGAGAAACCCAAAATTTTCGCAGTTCTCATGCTCGAAACGAATAACTACAACGCCCTAGGGGAAAGGTACGCATACCGTTGTAATCGGGCGAGTTTCTACTTTCAGATGCAACAGAAATTTTGCGGATTGGTCGATCCGTTCGCGAGATATGGCAGTTTGGAGGTAAGAAACGCTTGAGAAACTCAAAGTTTTCGCAGTTCTCATGCTCGAAACGATTAACTAGAACGGCCTAGTGGAAAAGTACGCATACCGTTGTAATCGGGCGAGTTTCTACTTTCAGATGCAACAGAAATTTTGCGGATTGGTCAATCCGTTCGCGAGATATGGCAGTTTGTAGGTAAGAAACGCTTGAGAAACTCAACATTTTCGCAGTTCTGATGCTCGAAACGAATAACTAGAACGGCCTAGGGGAAAAGTACGCATACCGTTGTAATCGGGCGAGTTTCTACTTTCAGATGCAACAGAAATTTTGCGGATTGGTCAATCCGTTCGCGAGATATGGCAGTTTGGAAGTATGAAACACTTGAGAAACACAAAATTTTCGCAGTTCTGATGCTCGAAACGAATAACTAGAGCGGCCTAGGGGAAAAGTACGCATACCGTTGCAATCGGGCGAGTTTCTACTTTCAGATGCATCAGAAATTTTGCGGATTGGTCAATCCGTTCGCGAGATACGGCAGGTTGGAAGTAAGAAACGCTTGAGAAACTCAAAATTTTCGCAGTTCTGATGCTCGAAACGATTAACTAGAACGGCCTAGTGGAAAAGTACGCATCCCGTTGTAATCGGGCGGGTTTCTACTTTCAGATGCAACAGAAATTTTGCGGATTGGTCAATCCGTTCGCGAGATATGGGAGTTTGTAGGTAAGAAACGCTTGAGAAACTCAAAATTTTCACAGTTCTGATGCTCGAAACGAATAACTAGAACGGCCTAGGGGAAAAGTACGCATACCGTTGTAATCGGGCGAGTTTCTACTTTCAGATGCAACAGAAATTTTGCGGATTGGACAATCCGTTCGCGAGATATGGCAGTTTGGAGGTAAGCAACGCTTGAGAAACCCAAAATTTTCGCAGTTCTCATGCTCGAAACGATTAACTACAACGGCCTAGGGGAAAAGTACGCATACCGTTGTAATCGGGCGAGTTTCTACTTTCAGATGCAACAGAAATTTTGCGGATTGGTCGATCCGTTCGCGAGATATGGCAGTTTGGAGGTAAGAAACGCTTGAGAAACTCAAAATTTTCGCAGTTCTGATGCTCGACAAGCATAACTAGAACGGTCTAGGGGAAAAGTACGCATACCGTTGTAATCGGGCGAGTTTCTACTTTCAGATGCAACAGAAATTTTGCGGATTGGTCAATCCGTTCGCGAGATACGGCAGGTTGGAAGTAAGAAACGCTTGAGAAACTCAAAATTTTCGCAGTTCTGTTGCTCGAAACGATTAACTAGAACGGCCTAGTGGAAAAGTACGCATCCCGTTGTAATCGGGCGGGTTTCTACTTTCAGATGCAACAGAAATTTTGCGGATTGGTCAATCCGTTCGCGAGATATGGGAGTTTGTAGGTAAGAAACGCTTGAGAAACTCAAAATTTTCACAGTTCTGATGCTCGAAACGAATAACTAGAACGGCCTAGGGGAAAAGTACGCATACCGTTGTAATCGGGCGAGTTTCTACTTTCAGATGCAACAGAAATTTTGCGGATTGGACAATCCGTTCGCGAGATATGGCAGTTTGGAGGTAAGCAACGCTTGAGAAACCCAAAATTTTCGCAGTTCTCATGCTCGAAACGATTAACTACAACGGCCTAGGGGAAAAGTACGCATACCGTTGTAATCGGGCGAGTTTCTACTTTCAGATGCAACAGAAATTTTGCGGATTGGTCGATCCGTTCGCGAGATATGGCAGTTTGGAGGTAAGAAACGCTTGAGAAACTCAAAATTTTCGCAGTTCTGATGCTCGACAAGCATAACTAGAACGGTCTAGGGGAAAAGTACGCATACCGTTGTAATCAGGCGAGTTTCTACTTTCAGATGCAACAGAAATTTTGCGGATTGGTCAATCCGTTCGCGAGATATGGCAGTTTGTAGGTAAGAAACGCTTGAGAAACTCAACATTTTCGCAGTTCTGATGCTCGAAACGAATAACTAGAACGGCCTAGGGGAAAAGTACGCATACCGTTGTAATCGGGCGAGTTTCTACTTTCAGATGCAACAGAAATTTTGCGGATTGGTCAATCTGTTCGCGAGATATGGCAGTTTGGAGGTAAGAAACGCTTGAGAAACTCGAAATTTTCGCAGTTCTGATGCTCGAAACGAATAACTAGAACGGACTAGGGGAAAAGTACGCATACCGTTGTAATCGGGCGAGTTTCTACTTTCAGATGCAACAGCAATTTTGCGGATTGGTCAATCCGTTCGCGAGATATGGGAGTTTGTATGTAAGAAACGCTTGAGAAACTCAAAATTTTCACAGTTCTGATGCTCGAAACGAATAACTAGAACGGCCTAGGGGAAAAGTACGCATACCGTTGTAATCGGGCGAGTTTCTACTTTCAGATGCAATAGAAATTTTGCGGATTGGTCAATCCGTTCGCGAGATATGGCAGTTTGGAAGTATGAAACACTTGAGAAACACAAAATTTTCGCAGTTCTCATGCTCGAAACGAATAACTAGAACGGCCTAGGGGAAAAGTACGCATACCGTTGTAATCGGGCGAGTTTCTACTGTCAGATGCAACAGAAACTTTTCGGATTGGTCGATCCGTTCGCGAGATATGGGCGTTTGTATGTAAGAAACGCTTGAGAAACTCAAAATTTTCACAGTTCTGATGCTCGAAACGAATAACTAGAACGGCCTAGGGGAAAAGTACGCATACCGTTGTAATCGGGCGAGTTTCTACTTTCAGATGCAACAGAAATTTTGCGGATTGGACAATCCGTTCGCGAGATATGGCAGTTTGGATGTAAGCAACGCTTGAGAAACCCAAAATTTTCGCAGTTCTCATGCTCGAAACGAATAACTACAACGGCCTAGGGGAAAGGTACGCATACCGTTGTAATCGGGCGAGTTTCTACTTTCAGATGCAACAGAAATTTTGCGGATTGGTCGATCCGTTCGCGAGATATGGCAGTTTGGATGTATGAAACGCTTGAGAAACTCAAAGTTTTCGCAGTTCTGATGCTCGACAAGCATAACTAGAACGGTCTAGGGGAAAAGTACGCATACCGTTGTAATCGGGCGAGTTTCTACTTTCAGATGCAACAGAAATTTTGCGGATTGGTCAATCCGTTCGCGAGATATGGCAGTTTGTAGGTAAGAAACGCTTGAGAAACTCAACATTTTCGCAGTTCTGATGCTCGAAACGAATAACTAGAACGGCCTAGGGGAAAAGTACGCATACCGTTGTAATCGGGCGAGTTTCTACTTTCAGATGCAACAGAAATTTTGCGGATTGGTCAATCTGTTCGCGAGATATGGCAGTTTGGAGGTAAGAAACGCTTGAGAAACTCGAAATTTTCGCAGTTCTGATGCTCGAAACGAATAACTAGAACGGACTAGGGGAAAAGTACGCATACCGTTGTAATCGGGCGAGTTTCTACTTTCAGATGCAACAGCAATTTTGCGGATTGGTCAATCCGTTCGCGAGATATGGGAGTTTGTAGGTAAGAAACGCTTGAGAAACTCAAAATTTTCACAGTTCTGATGCTCGAAACGAATAACTAGAACGGCCTAGGGGAAAAGTACGCATACCGTTGTAATCGGGCGAGTTTCTACTTTCAGATGCAACAGAAACTTTTCGGATTGGTCGATCCGTTCGCGAGATATGGGCGTTTGTATGTAAGGAACGCTTGAGAAACTCAAAATTTTCACAGTTCTGATGCTCGAAACGAATAACTAGAACGGCCTAGGGGAAAAGTACGCATACCGTTGTAATCGGGCGAGTTTCTACTTTCAGATGCAACAGAAATTTTGCGGATTGGTCTATCCGTTCGCGAGATATGGCAGTTTGGAAGTATGAAACACTTGAGAAACACAAAATTTTCGCAGTTCTGATGCTCGAAACGAATAACTAGAGCGGCCTAGGGGAAAAGTACGCATACCGTTGCAATCGGGCGAGTTTCTACTTTCAGATGCATCAGAAATTTTGCGGATTGGTCAATCCGTTCGCGAGATACGGCAGGTTGGAAGTAAGTAACGCTTGAGAAACTCAAAATTTTCGCAGTTCTGATGCTCGAAACGATTAACTAGAACGGCCTAGTGGAAAAGTACGCATCCCGTTGTAATCGGGCGGGTTTCTACTTTCAGATGCAACAGAAATTTTGCGGATTGGTCAATCCGTTCGCGAGATATGGGAGTTTGTAGGTAAGAAACGCTTGAGAAACTCAAAATTTTCACAGTTCTGATGCTCGAAACGAATAACTAGAACGGCCTAGGGGAAAAGTACGCATACCGTTGTAATCGGGCGAGTTTCTACTTTCAGATGCAACAGAAATTTTGCGGATTGGACAATCCGTTCGCGAGATATGGCAGTTTGGAGGTAAGCAACGCTTGAGAAACCCAAAATTTTCGCAGTTCTCATGCTCGAAACGATTAACTACAACGGCCTAGGGGAAAAGTACGCATACCGTTGTAATCGGGCGAGTTTCTACTTTCAGATGCAACAGAAATTTTGCGGATTGGTCGATCCGTTCGCGAGATATGGCAGTTTGGAGGTAAGAAACGCTTGAGAAACTCAAAATTTTCGCAGTTCTGATGCTCGACAAGCATAACTAGAACGGTCTAGGGGAAAAGTACGCATACCGTTGTAATCGGGCGAGTTTCTACTTTCAGATGCAACAGAAATTTTGCGGATTGGTCAATCCGTTCGCGAGATACGGCAGGTTGGAAGTAAGAAACGCTTGAGAAACTCAAAATTTTCGCAGTTCTGTTGCTCGAAACGATTAACTAGAACGGCCTAGTGGAAAAGTACGCATCCCGTTGTAATCGGGCGGGTTTCTACTTTCAGATGCAACAGAAATTTTGCGGATTGGTCAATCCGTTCGCGAGATATGGGAGTTTGTAGGTAAGAAACGCTTGAGAAACTCAAAATTTTCACAGTTCTGATGCTCGAAACGAATAACTAGAACGGCCTAGGGGAAAAGTACGCATACCGTTGTAATCGGGCGAGTTTCTACTTTCAGATGCAACAGAAATTTTGCGGATTGGACAATCCGTTCGCGAGATATGGCAGTTTGGAGGTAAGCAACGCTTGAGAAACCCAAAATTTTCGCAGTTCTCATGCTCGAAACGATTAACTACAACGGCCTAGGGGAAAAGTACGCATACCGTTGTAATCGGGCGAGTTTCTACTTTCAGATGCAACAGAAATTTTGCGGATTGGTCGATCCGTTCGCGAGATATGGCAGTTTGGAGGTAAGAAACGCTTGAGAAACTCAAAATTTTCGCAGTTCTGATGCTCGACAAGCATAACTAGAACGGTCTAGGGGAAAAGTACGCATACCGTTGTAATCAGGCGAGTTTCTACTTTCAGATGCAACAGAAATTTTGCGGATTGGTCAATCCGTTCGCGAGATATGGCAGTTTGTAGGTAAGAAACGCTTGAGAAACTCAACATTTTCACAGTTCTGATGCTCGAAACGAATAACTAGAACGGCCTAGGGGAAAAGTACGCATACTGTTGTAATCGGGCGAGTTTCTACTTTCAGATGCAACAGAAATTTTGCGGATTGGTCAATCTGTTCGCGAGATATGGCAGTTTGGAGGTAAGAAACGCTTGAGAAACTCGAAATTTTCGCAGTTCTGATGCTCGAAACGAATAACTAGAACGGACTAGGGGAAAAGTACGCATACCGTTGTAATCGGGCGAGTTTCTACTTTCAGATGCAACAGCAATTTTGCGGATTGGTCAATCCGTTCGCGAGATATGGGAGTTTGTAGGTAAGAAACGCTTGAGAAACTCAAAATTTTCACAGTTCTGATGCTCGAAACGAATAACTAGAACGGCCTAGGGGAAAAGTACGCATACCGTTGTAATCGGGCGAGATTCTACTTTCAGATGCAATAGAAATTTTGCGGATTGGTCAATCCGTTCGCGAGATATGGCAGTTTGGAAGTATGAAACACTTGAGAAACACAAAATTTTCGCAGTTCTCATGCTCGAAACGAATAACTAGAACGGCCTAGGGGAAAAGTACGCATACCGTTGTAATCGGGCGAGTTTCTACTGTCAGATGCAACAGAAACTTTTCGGATTGGTCGATCCGTTCGCGAGATATGGGCGTTTGTATGTAAGAAACGCTTGAGAAACTCAAAATTTTCACAGTTCTGATGCTCGAAACGAATAACTAGAACGGCCTAGGGGAAAAGTACGCATACCGTTGTAATCGGGCGAGTTTCTACTTTCAGATGCAACAGAAATTTTGCGGATTGGACAATCCGTTCGCGAGATATGGCAGTTTGGATGTAAGCAACGCTTGAGAAACCCAAAATTTTCGCAGTTCTCATGCTCGAAACGAATAACTACAACGGCCTAGGGGAAAGGTACGCATACCGTTGTAATCGGGCGAGTTTCTACTTTCAGATGCAACAGAAATTTTGCGGATTGGTCGATCCGTTCGCGAGATATGGCAGTTTGGATGTATGAAACGCTTGAGAAACTCAAAGTTTTCGCAGTTCTGATGCTCGACAAGCATAACTAGAACGGTCTAGGGGAAAAGTACGCATACCGTTGTAATCGGGCGAGTTTCTACTTTCAGATGCAACAGAAATTTTGCGGATTGGTCAATCCGTTCGCGAGATATGGCAGTTTGTAGGTAAGAAACGCTTGAGAAACTCAACATTTTCGCAGTTCTGATGCTCGAAACGAATAACTAGAACGGCCTAGGGGAAAAGTACGCATACCGTTGTAATCGGGCGAGTTTCTACTTTCAGATGCAACAGAAATTTTGCGGATTGGTCAATCTGTTCGCGAGATATGGCAGTTTGGAGGTAAGAAACGCTTGAGAAACTCGAAATTTTCGCAGTTCTGATGCTCGAAACGAATAACTAGAACGGACTAGGGGAAAAGTACGCATACCGTTGTAATCGGGCGAGTTTCTACTTTCAGATGCAACAGCAATTTTGCGGATTGGTCAATCCGTTCGCGAGATATGGGAGTTTGTAGGTAAGAAACGCTTGAGAAACTCAAAATTTTCACAGTTCTGATGCTCGAAACGAATAACTAGAACGGCCTAGGGGAAAAGTACGCATACCGTTGTAATCGGGCGAGTTTCTACTTTCAGATGCAACAGAAACTTTTCGGATTGGTCGATCCGTTCGCGAGATATGGGCGTTTGTATGTAAGGAACGCTTGAGAAACTCAAAATTTTCACAGTTCTGATGCTCGAAACGAATAACTAGAACGGCCTAGGGGAAAAGTACGCATACCGTTGTAATCGGGCGAGTTTCTACTTTCAGATGCAACAGAAATTTTGCGGATTGGTCAATCCGTTCGCGAGATATGGCAGTTTGGAAGTATGAAACACTTGAGAAACACAAAATTTTCGCAGTTCTGATGCTCGAAACGAATAACTAGAGCGGCCTAGGGGAAAAGTACGCATACCGTTGCAATCGGGCGAGTTTCTACTTTCAGATGCATCAGAAATTTTGCGGATTGGTCAATCCGTTCGCGAGATATGGGAGTTTGTAGGTAAGAAACGCTTGAGAAACTCAAAATTTTCACAGTTCTGATGCTCGAAACGAATAACTAGAACGGCCTAGGGGAAAAGTACGCATACCGTTGTAATCGGGCGAGTTTCTACTTTCAGATGCAACAGAAATTTTGCGGATTGGACAATCCGTTCGCGAGATATGGCAGTTTGGAGGTAAGCAACGCTTGAGAAACCCAAAATTTTCGCAGTTCTCATGCTCGAAACGATTAACTACAACGGCCTAGGGGAAAAGTACGCATACCGTTGTAATCGGGCGAGTTTCTACTTTCAGATGCAACAGAAATTTTGCGGATTGGTCGATCCGTTCGCCAGATATGGCAGTTTGGAGGTAAGAAACGCTTGAGAAACTCAAAATTTTCGCAGTTCTGATGCTCGACAAGCATAACTAGAACGGTCTAGGGGAAAAGTACGCATACCGTTGTAATCGGGCGAGTTTCTACTTTCAGATGCAACAGAAATTTTGCGGATTGGTCAATCCGTTCGCGAGATACGGCAGGTTGGAAGTAAGAAACGCTTGAGAAACTCAAAATTTTCGCAGTTCTGATGCTCGAAACGATTAACTAGAACGGCCTAGTGGAAAAGTACGCATACCGTTGTAATCGGGCGGGTTTCTACTTTCAGATGCAACAGAAATTTTGCGGATTGGTCAATCCGTTCGCGAGATACGGCAGGTTGGAAGTAAGAAACGCTTGAGAAACTCAAAATTTTCGCAGTTCTGATGCTCGAAACGATTAACTAGAACGGCCTAGTGGAAAAGTACGCATCCCGTTGTAATCGGGCGGGTTTCTACTTTCAGATGCATCAGAAATTTTGCGGATTGGTCAATCCGTTCGCGAGATATGGGAGTTTGTAGGTAAGAAACGCTTGAGAAACTCAAAATTTTCACAGTTCTGATGCTCGAAACGAATAACTAGAACGGCCTAGGGGAAAAGTACGCATACCGTTGTAATCGGGCGAGTTTCTACTTTCAGATGCAACAGAAATTTTGCGGATTGGACAATCCGTTCGCGAGATATGGCAGTTTGGAGGTAAGCAACGCTTGAGAAACCCAAAATTTTCGCAGTTCTCATGCTCGAAACGATTAACTACAACGGCCTAGGGGAAAAGTACGCATACCGTTGTAATCGGGCGAGTTTCTACTTTCAGATGCAACAGAAATTTTGCGGATTGGTCGATCCGTTCGCGAGATATGGCAGTTTGGAGGTAAGAAACGCTTGAGAAACTCAAAATTTTCGCAGTTCTGATGCTCGACAAGCATAACTAGAACGGTCTAGGGGAAAAGTACGCATACCGTTGTAATCGGGCGAGTTTCTACTTTCAGATGCAACAGAAATTTTGCGGATTGGTCAATCCGTTCGCGAGATATGGCAGTTTGTAGGTAAGAAACGCTTGAGAAACTCAACATTTTCGCAGTTCTGATGCTCGAAACGAATAACTAGAACGGCCTAGGGGAAAAGTACGCATACCGTTGTAATCGGGCGAGTTTCTACTTTCAGATGCAACAGAAATTTTGCGGATTGGTCAATCTGTTCGCGAGATATGGCAGTTTGGAGGTAAGAAACGCTTGAGAAACTCGAAATTTTCGCAGTTCTGATGCTCGAAACGAATAACTAGAACGGACTAGGGGAAAAGTACGCATACCGTTGTAATCGGGCGAGTTTCTACTTTCAGATGCAACAGCAATTTTGCGGATTGGTCAATCCGTTCGCGAGATATGGGAGCTTGTAGGTAAGAAACGCTTGAGAAACTCAAAATTTTCACAGTTCTGATGCTCGAAACGAATAACTAGAACGGCCTAGGGGAAAAGTACGCATACCGTTGTAATCGGGCGAGTTTCTACTTTCAGATGCAATAGAAATTTTGCGGATTGGTCAATCCGTTCGCGAGATATGGCAGTTTGGAAGTATGAAACACTTGAGAAACACAAAATTTTCGCAGTTCTCATGCTCGAAACGAATAACTAGAACGGCCTAGGGGAAAAGTACGCATACCGTTGTAATCGGGCGAGTTTCTACTGTCAGATGCAACAGAAACTTTTCGGATTGGTCGATCCGTTCGCGAGATATGGGCGTTTGTATGTAAGAAACGCTTGAGAAACTCAAAATTTTCACAGTTCTGATGCTCGAAACGAATAACTAGAACGGCCTAGGGGAAAAGTACGCATACCGTTGTAATCGGGCGAGTTTCTACTTTCAGATGCAACAGAAATTTTGCGGATTGGACAATCCGTTCGCGAGATATGGCAGTTTGGATGTAAGCAACGCTTGAGAAACCCAAAATTTTCGCAGTTCTCATGCTCGAAACGAATAACTACAACGGCCTAGGGGAAAAGTACGCATACCGTTGTAATCGGGCGAGTTTCTACTTTCAGATGCAATAGAAATTTTGCGGATTGGTCAATCCGTTCGCGAGATATGGCAGTTTGGATGTATGAAACGCTTGAGAAACTCAAAGTTTTCGCAGTTCTGATGCTCGACAAGCATAACTAGAACGGTCTAGGGGAAAAGTACGCATACCGTTGTAATCGGGCGAGTTTCTACTTTCAGATGCAACAGAAATTTTGCGGATTGGTCAATCCGTTCGCGAGATATGGCAGTTTGTAGGTAAGAAACGCTTGAGAAACTCAACATTTTCGCAGTTCTGATGCTCGAAACGAATAACTAGAACGGCCTAGGGGAAAAGTACGCATACCGTTGTAATCGGGCGAGTTTCTACTTTCAGATGCAACAGAAATTTTGCGGATTGGTCAATCCGTTCGCGAGATATGGGAGTTTGTATGTAAGAAACGCTTGAGAAACTCAAAATTTTCACAGTTCTGATGCTCGAAACGAATAACTAGAACGGCCTAGGGGAAAAGTACGCATACCGTTGTAATCGGGCGAGTTTCTACTTTCAGATGCAACAGAAATTTTGCGGATTGGACAATCCGTTCGCGAGATATGGCAGTTTGGATGTAAGCAACGCTTGAGAAACCCAAAATTTTCGCAGTTCTCATGCTCGAAACGAATAACTACAACGCCCTAGGGGAAAGGTACGCATACCGTTGTAATCGGGCGAGTTTCTACCTTCAGATGCAACAGAAATTTTGCGGACTGGTCGATCCGTTCGCGAGATATGGCAGTTTGGAGGTAAGAAACGCTTGAGAAACTCAAAGTTTTCGCAGTTCTGATGCTCGACAAGCATAACTAGAACGGTCTAGGGGAAAAGTACGCATACCGTTGTAATCGGGCGAGTTTCTACTTTCAGATGCAACAGAAATTTTGCGGATTGGTCAATCCGTTTGCGAGATATGGCAGTTTGTAGGTAAGAAACGCTTGAGAAACTCAACATTTTCGCAGTTCTGATGCTCGAAACGAATAACTAGAACGGCCTAGGGGAAAAGTACGCATCCCGTTGTAATCGGGCGGGTTTCTACTTTCAGATGCAACAGAAATTTTGCGGATTGGTCAATCCGTTCGCGAGATATGGGAGTTTGTAGGTAAGAAACGCTTGAGAAACTCAAAATTTTCACAGGTCTGATGCTCGAAACGAATAACTAGAACGGCCTAGGGGAAAAGTACGCATACCGTTGTAATCGGGCGAGTTTCTACTTTCAGATGCAACAGAAATTTTGCGGATTGGACAATCCGTTCGCGAGATATGGCAGTTTGGAGGTAAGCAACGCTTGAGAAACCCAAAATTTTCGCAGTTCTCATGCTCGAAACGATTAACTACAACGGCCTAGGGGAAAAGTACGCATACCGTTGTAATCGGGCGAGTTTCTACTTTCAGATGCAACAGAAATTTTGCGGATTGGTCGATCCGTTCGCGAGATATGGCAGTTTGGAGGTAAGAAACGCTTGAGAAACTCAAAATTTTCGCAGTTCTGATGCTCGACAAGCATAACTAGAACGGTCTAGGGGAAAAGTACGCATACCGTTGTAATCGGGCGAGTTTCTACTTTCAGATGCAACAGAAATTTTGCGGATTGGTCAATCCGTTCGCGAGATATGGCAGTTTGTAGGTAAGAAACGCTTGAGAAACTCAACATTTTCGCAGTTCTGATGCTCGAAACGAATAACTAGAACAGCCTAGGGGAAAAGTACGCATACCGTTGTAATCGGGCGAGTTTCTACTTTCAGATGCAACAGAAATTTTGCGGATTGGTCAATCTGTTCGCGAGATATGGCAGTTTGGAGGTAAGAAACGCTTGAGAAACTCGAAATTTTCGCAGTTCTGATGCTCGAAACGAATAACTAGAACGGACTAGGGGAAATGTACGCATACCGTTGTAATCGGGCGAGTTTCTACTTTCAGATGCAACAGCAATTTTGCGGATTGGTCAATCCGTTCGCGAGATATGGGAGTTTGTAGGTAAGAAACGCTTGAGAAACTCAAAATTTTCACAGCTCTGATGCTCGAAACGAATAACTAGAACGGCCTAGGGGAAAAGTACGCATACCGTTGTAATCGGGCGAGTTTCTACTTTCAGATGCAATAGAAATTTTGCGGATTGGTCAATCCGTTCGCGAGATATGGCAGTTTGGAAGTATGAAACACTTGAGAAACACAAAATTTTCGCAGTTCTCATGCTCGAAACGAATAACTAGAACGGCCTAGGGGAAAAGTACGCATACCGTTGTAATCGGGCGAGTTTCTACTTTCAGATGCAACAGAAACTTTTCGGATTGGTCGATCCGTTCGCGAGATATGGCAGTTTTGGTGTAAGAAACGCTTGAGAAACTCCAAATTTTCGCAGTTCTGATACTCGAAACGAATAACAAGAACGGTCTAGGGGAAAACTACTCATACCGTTGTAATCGGGCGAGTTTCTACTTTCAGATGCAACAGAAATTTTGCGGATTGGACAATCCGTTCGCGAGATATGGCAGTTTGGATGTAAGCAACGCTTGAGAAACCCAAAATTTTCGCAGTTCTCATGCTCGAAACGAATAACTACAACGCCCTAGGGGAAAGGTACGCATACCGTTGTAATCGGGCGAGTTTCTACCTTCAGATGCAACAGAAATTTTGCGGATTGGTCGATCCGTTCGCGAGATATGGCAGTTTGGAGGTAAGAAACGCTTGAGAAACTCAAAGTTTTCGCAGTTCTGATGCTCGACAAGCATAACTAGAACGGTCTAGGGGAAAAGTACGCATACCGTTGTAATCGGGCGAGTTTCTACTTTCAGATGCAACAGAAATTTTGCGGATTGGTCAATCCGTTCGCGAGATATGGCAGTTTGTAGGTAAGAAACGCTTGAGAAACTCAACATTTTCGCAGTTCTGATGCTCGAAACGATTAACTAGAACGGCCTAGGGGAAAAGTACGCATACCGTTGTAATCGGGCGAGTTTCTACTTTCAGATGCAACAGAAATTTTGCGGATTGGTCAATCCGTTCGCGAGATATGGGAGTTTGTAGGTAAGAAACGCTTGAGAAACTCAAAATTTTCACAGTTCTGATGCTCGAAACGAATAACTAGAACGGCCTAGGGGAAAAGTACGCATACCGTTGTAATCGGGCGAGTTTCTACTTTCAGATGCAACAGAAATTTTGCGGATTGGACAATCCGTTCGCGAGATATGGCAGTTTGGAAGTAAGCAACGCTTGAGAAACCCAAAATTTTCGCAGTTCTCATGCTCGAAACGATTAACTACAACGGCCTAGGGGAAAAGTACGCATACCGTTGTAATCGGGCGAGTTTCTACTTTCAGATGCAACAGAAATTTTGCGGATTGGTCGATCCGTTCGCGAGATATGGCAGTTTGGAGGTAAGAAACGCTTGAGAAACTCAAAATTTTCGCAGTTCTGATGCTCTACAAGCATAACTAGAACGGTCTAGGGGAAAAGTACGCATACCGTTGTAATCGGGCGAGTTTCTACTTTCAGATGCAACAGAAATTTTGCGGATTGGTCAATCCGTTCGCGAGATATGGCAGTTTGTAGGTAAGAAACGCTTGAGAAACTCAACATTTTCGCAGTTCTGATGCTCGAAACGAATAACTAGAACGGCCTAGGGGAAAAGTACGCATACCGTTGTAATCGGGCGAGTTTCTACTTTCAGATGCAACAGAAATTTTGCGGATTGGTCAATCTGTTCGCGAGATATGGCAGTTTGGAGGTAAGAAACGCTTGAGAAACTCGAAATTTTCGCAGTTCTGATGCTCGAAGCGAATAACTAGAACGGACTAGGGGAAAAGTACGCATACCGTTGTAATCGGGCGAGTTTCTACTTTCAGATGCAACAGCAATTTTGCGGATTGGTCAATCCGTTCGCGAGATATGGCAGTTTGGAAGTATGAAACACTTGAGAAACACAAAATTTTCGCAGTTCTGATACTCGAAACGAATAACAAGAACGGTCTAGGGGAAAACTACTCATACCGTTGTAATGGGGCTAGTTTCTACTTTCTGATGCAACAGAAATTTTGCGGATTGGTCAATCCGTTCGCGAGATATGGCAGTTTGGAAGTATGAAACACTTGAGAAACACAAAATTTTCGCAGTTCTGATGCTCGAAACGAATAACTAGAGCGGCATAGAGGAAAAGTACGCATACCGTTGCAATCGGGCGAGTTTCTACTTTCAGATGCATCAGAAATTTTGCGGATTGGTCAATCCGTTCGCGAGATATGGCAGGTTGGAAGTAAGAAACGCTTGAGAAACTCAAAATTTTCGCAGTTCTGATGCTCGAAACGATTAACTAGAACGGCCTAGTGGAAAAGTACGCATACCGTTGTAATCGGGCGAGTTTCTACTTTCAGATGCAACAGAAATTTTGCGGATTGGTCAATCCGTTCGCGAGATATGGCAGTTTGGAGGTAAGAAACGCTTGAGAAACTCAACATTTTCGCAGTTCTGATGCTCGAAACGAATAACTAGAACGGCCTAGGGGAAAAGTACGCACACCGTTGTAATCGGGCGAGTTTCTACTTTCAGATGCAACAGAAATTTTGCGGATTGGTCAATCCGTTCGCGAGATATGGGCGTTTGTATGTAAGAAACGCTTGAGAAACTCAAAATTTTCACAGTTCTGATGCTCGAAACGAATAACTAGAACGGCCTAGGGGAAAAGTACGCATACCGTTGTAATCGGGCGAGTTTCTACTTTCAGATGCAACAGAAATTTTGCGGATTGGACAATCCGTTCGCGAGATATTGCAGTTTGGATGTAAGCAACGCTTGAGAAACCCAAAATTTTCGCAGTTCTCATGCTCGAAACGAATAACTACAACGCCCTAGGGGAAAGGTACGCATACCGTTGTAATCGGGCGAGTTTCTACTTTCAGATGCAACAGAAATTTTGCGGATTGGTCGATCCGTTCGCGAGATATGGCAGTTTGGAGGTAAGAAACGCTTGAGAAACTCAAAATTTTCGCAGTTCTGATGCTCGACAAGCATAACTAGAACGGTCTAGGGGAAAAGTACGCATACCGTTGTAATCGGGCGAGTTTCTACTTTCAGATGCAACAGAAATTTTGCGGATTGGTCAATCCGTTCGCGAGATATGGCAGTTTGTGGGTAAGAAACGCTTGAGAAACTCAACATTTTCGCAGTTCTGATTCTCGAAACGAATAACTAGAACGGCCTAGGGGAAAAGTACGCATACCGTTGTAATCGGGCGAGTTTCTACTTTCAGATGCAACAGAAATTTTGCGGATTGGACAATCCGTTCGCGAGATATGGCAGTTTGGAGGTAAGCAACGCTTGAGAAACCCAAAATTTTCGCAGTTCTCATGCTCGAAACGAATAACTAGAACGGCGTAGGGGAAAAGTACGCATACCGTTGTAATCGGGCGAGTTTCTACTTTCAGATGCAACAGAAACTTTTCGGATTGGTCGATCCGTTCGCGAGATATGGCAGTTTTGGTGTAAGAAACGCTTGAGAAACTCCAAATTTTCGCAGTTCTGATACTCGAAACGAATAACTAGAACGGTCTAGGGGAAAACTACTCATACCGATGTAATGGGGCTAGTTTCTACTTTCTGATGCAACAGAAATTTTGCGGATTGGTCAATCCGTTCGCGAGATATGGCAGTTTGGAAGTATGAAACACTTGAGAAACACAAAATTTTCGCAGTTCTGATGCTCGAAACGAATAACTAGAGCGGCCTAGGGGAAAAGTACGCATACCGTTGCAATCGGGCGAGTTTCTACTTTCAGATGCATCAGAAATTTTCCGGATTGGTCAATCCGTTCGCGAGATGTGGCAGGTTGGAAGTAAGAAACGCTTGAGAAACTCAAAATTTTCGCAGTTCTGATGCTCGAAACGATTAACTAGAACGGCCTAGTGGAAAAGTACGCATACCGTTGTAATCGGGCGAGTTTCTACTTTCAGATGCAACAGAAATTTTGCGGATTGGTCAATCCGTTCGCGAGATATGGCAGTTTGGAGGTAAGAAACGCTTGAGAAACTCAAAATTTTCGCAGTTCTGATGCTCGAAACGAATAACTAGAACGGCCTAGGGGAAAAGTACGCATACCGTTGTAATCGGGCGAGTTTCTACTTTCAGATGCAACAGAAATTTTGCGGATTGGTCAATCCGTTCGCGAGATATGGGCGTTTGTATGTAAGAAACGCTTGAGAAACTCAAAATTTTCACAGTTCTGATGCTCGAAACGAATAACTAGAACGGCCTAGGGGAAAAGTACGCATACCGTTGTAATCGGGCGAGTTTCTACTTTCAGATGCAACAGAAATTTTGCGGATTGGACAATCCGTTCGCGAGATATGGCAGTTTGGATGTAAGCAACGCTTGAGAAACCCAAAATTTTCGCAGTTCTCATGCTCGAAACGAATAACTACAACGGCCTAGGGGAAAGGTACGCATACCGTTGTAATCGGGCGAGTTTCTACTTTCAGATGCAACAGAAATTTTGCGGATTGGTCGATCCGTTCGCGAGATATGGCAGTTTGGATGTATGAAACGCTTGAGAAACTCAAAGTTTTCGCAGTTCTGATGCTCGACAAGCATAACTAGAACGGTCTAGGGGAAAAGTACGCATACCGTTGTAATCGGGCGAGTTTCTACTTTCAGATGCAACAGAAATTTTGCGGATTGGTCAATCCGTTCGCGAGATATGGCAGTTTGGAGGTAAGAAACGCTTGAGAAACTCAAAATTTTCGCAGTTCTGATACTCGAAACGAATAACTAGAACGGTCTAGGGGAAAACTACTCATACCGATGTAATGGGGCTAGTTTCTACTTTCTGATGCAACAGAAATTTTGCGGATTGGTCAATCCGTTCGCGAGATATGGCAGTTTGGAAGTATGAAACACTTGAGAAACACAAAATTTTCGCAGTTCTGATGCTCGAAACGAATAACTAGAGCGGCCTAGGGGAAAAGTACGCATACCGTTGCAATCGGGCGAGTTTCTACTTTCAGATGCATCAGAAATTTTGCGGATTGGTCAATCCGTTCGCGAGATGTGGCAGGTTGGAAGTAAGAAACGCTTGAGAAACTCAAAATTTTCGCAGTTCTGATGCTCGAAACGATTAACTAGAACGGCCTAGTGGAAAAGTACGCATACCGTTGTAATCGGGCGAGTTTCTACTTTCAGATGCAACAGAAATTTTGCGGATTGGTCAATCCGTTCGCGAGATATGGCAGTTTGGAGGTAAGAAACGCTTGAGAAACTCAAAATTTTCGCAGTTCTGATGCTCGAAACGAATAACTAGAACGGCCTAGGGGAAAAGTACGCATACCGTTGTAATCGGGCGAGTTTCTACTTTCAGATGCAACAGAAATTTTGCGGATTGGTCAATCCGTTCGCGAGATATGGGCGTTTGTATGTAAGAAACGCTTGAGAAACTCAAAATTTTCACAGTTCTGATGCTCGAAACGAATAACTAGAACGGCCTAGGGGAAAAGTACGCATACCGTTGTAATCGGGCGAGTTTCTACTTTCAGATGCAACAGAAATTTTGCGGATTGGACAATCCGTTCGCGAGATATGGCAGTTTGGATGTAAGCAACGCTTGAGAAACCCAAAATTTTCGCAGTTCTCATGCTCGAAACGAATAACTACAACGGCCTAGGGGAAAGGTACGCATACCGTTGTAATCGGGCGAGTTTCTACTTTCAGATGCAACAGAAATTTTGCGGATTGGTCGATCCGTTCGCGAGATATGGCAGTTTGGATGTATGAAACGCTTGAGAAACTCAAAGTTTTCGCAGTTCTGATGCTCGACAAGCATAACTAGAACGGTCTAGGGGAAAAGTACGCATACCGTTGTAATCGGGCGAGTTTCTACTTTCAGATGCAACAGAAATTTTGCGGATTGGTCAATCCGTTCGCGAGATATGGCAGTTTGGAGGTAAGAAACGCTTGAGAAACTCAAAATTTTCGCAGTTCTGATGCTCGAAACGAATAACTAGAACGGCCTAGGGGAAAAGTACGCATACCGTTGTAATCGGGCGAGTTTCTACTTTCAGATGCAACAGAAATTTTGCGGATTGGTCAATCCGTTCGCGAGATATGGGAGTTTGTATGTAAGAAACGCTTGAGAAACTCAAAATTTTCACAGTTCTGATGCTCGAAACGAATAACTAGAACGGCCTAGGGGAAAAGTACGCATACCGTTGTAATCGGGCGAGTTTCTACTTTCAGATGCAACAGAAATTTTGCGGATTGGACAATCCGTTCGCGAGATATGGCAGTCTGGAGGTAAGCAACGCTTGAGAAACCCAAAATTTTCGCAGTTCTCATGCTCGAAACGAATAACTAGAACGGCCTAGGGGAAAAGTACGCATACCGTTGTAATCGGGCGAGTTTCTACTTTCAGATGCAACAGAAACTTTTCGGATTGGTCGATCCGTTCGCGAGATATGGGCGTTTGTATGTAAGAAACGCTTGAGAAACTCAAAATTTTCACAGTTCTGATGCTCGAAACGAATAACTAGAACGGCCTAGGGGAAAAGTACGCATACCGTTGTAATCGGGCGAGTTTCTACTTTCAGATGCAACAGAAATTTTGCGGATTGGACAATCCGTTCGCGAGATATGGCAGTTTGGATGTAAGCAACGCTTGAGAAACCCAAAATTTTCGCAGTTCTCATGCTCGAAACGAATAACTACAACGGCCTAGGGGAAAGGTACGCATACCGTTGTAATCGGGCGAGTTTCTACTTTCAGATGCAACAGAAATTTTGCGGATTGGTCGATCCGTTCGCGAGATATGGCAGTTTGGATGTATGAAACGCTTGAGAAACTCAAAGTTTTCGCAGTTCTGATGCTCGACAAGCATAACTAGAACGGTCAAGGGGAAAAGTACGCATACCGTTGTAATCGGGCGAGTTTCTACTTTCAGATGCAACAGAAATTTTGCGGATTGGTCAATCCGTTCGCGAGATATGGCAGTTTGGAGGTAAGAAACGCTTGAGAAACTCAAAATTTTCGCAGTTCTGATGCTCGAAACGAATAACTAGAACGGCCTAGGGGAAAAGTACGCATACCGTTGTAATCGGGCGAGTTTCTACTTTCAGATGCTACAGAAATTTTGCGGATTGGTCAATCCGTTCGCGAGATATGGGAGTTTGTATGTAAGAAACGCTTGAGAAACTCAAAATTTTCACAGTTCTGATGCTCGAAACGAATAACTAGAACGGCCTAGGGGAAAAGTACGCATACCGTTGTAATCGGGCGAGTTTCTACTTTCAGATGCAACAGAAATTTTGCGGATTGGACAATCCGTTCGCGAGATATGGCAGTTTGGATGTAAGCAACGCTTGAGAAACCCAAAATTTTCGCAGTTCTCATGCTCGAAACGAATAACTACAACGCCCTAGGGGAAAGGTACGCATACCGTTGTAATCGGGCGAGTTTCTATCTTCAGATGCAACAGAAATTTTGAGGATTGGTCGATCCGTTCGCGAGATATGGCAGTTTGGAGGTAAGAAACGCTTGAGAAACTCAAAGTTTTCGCAGTTCTGATGCTCGACAAGCATAACTAGAACGGCCTAGGGGAAAAGTACGCATACCGTTGTAATCGGGCGAGTTTCTACTTTCAGATGCAATAGAAATTTTGCGGATTGGTCAATCCGTTCGCGAGATATGGCAGTTTGGAAGTATGAAACACTTGAGAAACACAAAATTTTCGCAGTTCTCATGCTCGAAACGAATAACTAGAACGGCCTAGGGGAAAAGTACGCATACCGTTGTAATCGGGCGAGTTTCTACTTTCAGATGCAACAGAAACTTTTCGGATTGGTCGATCCGTTCGCGAGATATGGGCGTTTGTATGTAAGAAACGCTTGAGAAACTCAAAATTTTCACAGTTCTGATGCTCGAAACGAATAACTAGAACGGCCTAGGGGAAAAGTAAGCATACCGTTGTAATCGGGCGAGTTTCTACTTTCAGATGCAACAGAAATTTTGCGGATTGGTCAATCCGTTCGCGAGATATGGCAGTTTGGAAGTATGAAACACTTGAGAAACACAAAATTTTCGCAGTTCTGATGCTCGAAACGAATAACTAGAGCGGCCTAGGGGAAAATTACGCATACCGTTGCAATCGGGCGAGTTTCTACTTTCAGATGCATCAGAAATTTTGCGGATTGGTCAATCCGTTCGCGAGATACGGCAGGTTGGAAGTAAGAAACGCTTGAGAAACTCAAAATTTTCGCAGTTCTGATGCTCGAAACGATTAACTAGAACGGCCTAGTGGAAAAGTACGCATCCCGTTGTAATCGGGCGGGTTTCTACTTTCAGATGCAACAGAAATTTTGCGGATTGGTCAATCCGTTCGCGAGATATGGGAGTTTGTAGGTAAGAAACGCTTGAGAAACTCAAAATTTTCACAGTTCTGATGCTCGAAACGAATAACTAGAACGGCCTAGGGGAAAAGTACGCATACCGTTGTAATCGGGCGAGTTTCTACTTTCAGATGCAACAGAAATTTTGCGGATTGGACAATCCGTTCGCGAGATATGGCAGTTTGGAGGTAAGCAACGCTTGAGAAACCCAAAATTTTCGCAGTTCTCATGCTCGAAACGATTAACTACAACGGCCTAGGGGAAAAGTACGCATACCGTTGTAATCGGGCGAGTTTCTACTTTCAGATGCAACAGAAATTTTGCGGATTGGTCGATCCGTTCGCGAGATATGGCAGTTTGGAGGTAAGAAACGCTTGAGAAACTCAAAATTTTCGCAGTTCTGATGCTCGACAAGCATAACTAGAACGGTCTAGGGGAAAAGTACGCATACCGTTGTAATCGGGCGAGTTTCTACTTTCAGATGCAACAGAAATTTTGCGGATTGGTCAATCCGTTCGCGAGATATGGCAGTTTGTAGGTAAGAAACGCTTGAGAAACTCAACATTTTCGCAGTTCTGATGCTCGAAACGAATAACTAGAACGGCCTAGGGGAAAAGTACGCATACCGTTGTAATCGGGCGAGTTTGTACTTTCAGATGCAACAGAAATTTTGCGGATTGGTCAATCTGTTCGCGAGATATGGCAGTTTGGAGGTAAGAAACGCTTGAGAAACTCGAAATTTTCGCAGTTCTGATGCTCGAAACGAATAACTAGAACGGACTAGGGGAAAAGTACGCATACCGTTGTAATCGGGCGAGTTTCTACTTTCAGATGCAACAGCAATTTTGCGGATTGGTCAATCCGTTCGCGAGATATGGGAGTTTGTAGGTAAGAAACGCTTGAGAAACTCAAAATTTTCACAGTTCTGATGCTCGAAACGAATAACTAGAACGGCCTAGGGGAAAAGTACGCATACCGTTGTAATCGGGCGAGTTTCTACTTTCAGATGCAATAGAAATTTTGCGGATTGGTCAATCCGTTCGCGAGATATGGCAGTTTGGAAGTATGAAACACTTGAGAAACACAAAATTTTCGCAGTTCTCATGCTCGAAACGAATAACTAGAACGGCCTAGGGGAAAAGTACGCATACCGTTGTAATCGGGCGAGTTTCTACTTTCAGATGCAACAGAAACTTTTCGGATTGGTCGATCCGTTCGCGAGATATGGCAGTTTTGGTGTAAGAAACGCTTGAGAAACTCCAAATTTTCGCAGTTCTGATACTCGAAACGAATAACAAGAACGGTCTAGGGGAAAACTACTCATACCGTTGTAATGGGGCTAGTTTCTACTTTCTGATGCAACAGAAATTTTGCGGATTGGTCAATCCGTTCGCGAGATATGGCAGTTTGGAGGTAAGAAACGCTTGAGAAACTCAAAATTTTCGCAGTTCTGATGCTCGAAACGAATAACTAGAACGGCCTAGGGGAAAAGTACGCACACCGTTGTAATCGGGCGAGTTTCTACTTTCAGATGCAACAGAAATTTTGCGGATTGGTCAATCCGTTCGCGAGATATGGGCGTTTGTATGTAAGAAACGCTTGAGAAACTCAAAATTTTCACAGTTCTGATGCTCGAAACGAATAACTAGAACGGCCTAGGGGAAAAGTACGCATACCGTTGTAATCGGGCGAGTTTCTACTTTCAGATGCAACAGAAATTTTGCGGATTGGACAATCCGTTCGCGAGATATGGCAGTTTGGATGTAAGCAACGCTTGAGAAACCCAAAATTTTCGCAGTTCTCATGCTCGAAACGAATAACTACAACGCCCTAGGGGAAAGGTACGCATACCGTTGTAATCGGGCGAGTTTCTACTTTCAGATGCAACAGAAATTTTGCGGATTGGTCGATCCGTTCGCGAGATATGGCAGTTTGGATGTAAGAAACGCTTGAGAAACTCAAAGTTTTCGCAGTTCTGATGCTGGACAAGCATAACTAGAACGGTCTAGGGGAAAAGTACGCATACCGTTGTAATCGGGCGAGTTTCTACTTTCAGATGCAACAGAAATTTTGCGGATTGGTCAATCCGTTCGCGAGATATGGCAGTTTGTATGTAAGAAACGCTTGAGAAACTCAACATTTTCGCAGTTCTGATGCTCGAAACGAATAACTAGAACGGCCTAGGGGAAAAGTACGCATACCGTTGTAATCGGGCGAGTTTCTACTTTCAGATGCAACAGAAATTTTGCGGATTGGACAATCCGTTCGCGAGATATGGCAGTTTGGAGGTAAGCAACGCTTGAGAAACCCAAAATTTTCGCAGTTCTCATGCTCGAAACGATTAACTACAACGGCCTAGGGGAAAAGTACGCATACCGTTGTAATCGGGCGAGTTTCTACTTTCAGATGCAACAGAAATTTTGCGGATTGGTCGATCCGTTCGCGAGATATGGCAGTTTGGAGGTAAGAAACGCTTGAGAAACTTAAAATTTTCGCAGTTCTGATGCGCGACAAGCATAACTAGAACGGTCTAGGGGAAAAGTACGCATACCGTTGTAATCGGGCGAGTTTCTACTTTCAGATGCAACAGAAATTTTGCGGATTGGTCAATCCGTTCGCGAGATATGGCAGTTTGGAGGTAAGAAACGCTTGAGAAACTCAAAATTTTCGCAGTTCTGATGCTCGAAACGAATAACTAGAACGGACTAGGGGAAAATTACGCATACCGTTGCAATCGGGCGAGTTTCTACTTTCAGATGCATCAGAAATTTTGCGGATTGGTCAATCCGTTCGCGAGATATGGCAGGTTGGAAGTAAGAAACGCTTGAGAAACTCAAAATTTTCGCAGTTCTGATGCTCGAAACGATTAACTAGAACGGCCTAGTGGAAAAGTACGCATACCGTTGTAATCGGGCGAGTTTCTACTTTCAGATGCAACAGAAATTTTGCGGATTGGTCAATCCGTTCGCGAGATATGGCAGTTTGGAGGTAAGAAACGCTTGAGAAACTCAAAATTTTCGCAGTTCTGATGCTCGAAACGAATAACTAGAACGGCCTAGGGGAAAAGTACGCACACCGTTGTAATCGGGCGAGTTTCTACTTTCAGATGCAACAGAAATTTTGCGGATTGGTCAATCCGTTCGCGAGATATGGGCGTTTGTATGTAAGAAACGCTTGAGAAACTCAAAATTTTCACAGTTCTGATGCTCGAAATGAATAACTAGAACGGCCTAGGGGAAAAGTACGCATACCGTTGTAATCGGGCGAGTTTCTACTTTCAGATGCAACAGAAATTTTGCGGATTGGACAATCCTTTCGC
Source organism: Ptiloglossa arizonensis (assembly GCF_051014685.1). NCBI lineage: Eukaryota > Metazoa > Arthropoda > Insecta > Hymenoptera > Colletidae > Ptiloglossa > Ptiloglossa arizonensis. Next base: position 128,489 of record NW_027478650.1, read on the forward strand.
GAGATATTGCAGTTTGGATGTAAGCAACGCTTGAGAAACCCAAAATTTTCGCAGTTCTCATGCTCGAAACGAATAACTACAACGGCCTAGGGGAAAGGTACGCATACCGTTGTAATCGGGCGAGTTTCTACTTTCAGATGCAACAGAAATTTTGCGGATTGGTCGATCCGTTCGCGAGATATGGCAGTTTGGAAGTATGAAACGCTTGAGAAACTCAAAGTTTTCGCAGTTCTGATGCTCGACAAGCATAACTAGAACGGTCTAGGGGAAAAGTACGCATACCGTTGTAATCGGGCGAGTTTCTACTTTCAGATGCAACAGAAATTTTGCGGATTGGTCAATCCGTTCGCGAGATATGGCAGTTTGGAGGTAAGAAACGCTTGAGAATCTCAAAATTTTCGCAGTTCTGATGCTCGAAACGAATAACTAGAACGGCCTAGGGGAAAAGTACGTATACCGTTGTAATCGGGCGAGTTTCTACTTTCAGATGCAACAGAAATTTTGCGGATTGGTCTATCCGTTCGCGAGATATGGGAGTTTGTATGTAAGAAACGCTTGAGAAACTCAAAATTTTCACAGTTCTGATGCTCGAAACGAATAACTAGAACGGCCTAGGGGAAAAGTACGCATACCGTTGTAATCGGGCGAGTTTCTACTTTCAGATGCAACAGAAATTTTGCGGATTGGACAATCCGTTCGCGAGATATGGCAGTTTGGATGTAAGCAACGCTTGAGAAACCCAAAATTTTCGCAGTTCTCATGCTCGAAACGAATAACTACAACGCCCTAGGGGAAAGGTACGCATACCGTTGTAATCGGGCGAGTTTCTACTTTCAGATGCAACAGAAATTTTGCGGATTGGTCGATCCGTTCGCGAGATATGGCAGTTTGGATGTATGAAACGCTTGAGAAACTCAAAGTTTTCGCAGTTCTGATGCTCGACAAGCATAACTAGAACGGTCTAGGAGAAAAGTACGCATACCGTTGTAATCGGGCGAGTTTCTACTTTCAGATGCAACAGAAATTTTGCGGATTGGTCAATCCGTTCGCGAGATATGGCAGTTTGTATGTAAGAAACGCTTGAGAAACTCAACATTTTCGCAGTTCTGATGCTCGAAACGAATAACTAGAACGGCCTAGGGGAAAAGTACGCATACCGTTGTAATCGGGCGAGTTTCTACTTTCAGATGCAACAGAAATTTTGCGGATTGGTCAGTCCGTTCGCGAGATATGGCAGTTTGGAGGTAAGAAACGCTTGAGAAACTCAAAATTTTCGAAGTTCTGATGCTCGAAACGAATAACTAGAGCGGCCTAGGGGAAAAGTACGCATACCGTTGTAATCGGGCGAGTTTCTACTTTCAGATGCATCAGAAATTTTGCGGATTGGTCAGTCCATTCGCGAGATATGGCAGTTTGGAGGTAAGAAACGCTTGAGAAACTCAAAATTTTCGCAGTTCTGATGCTCGAAACGAATAACTAGAACGGCCTAGGGGAAAAGTACGCACACCGTTGTAATCGGGCGAGTTTCTACTTTCAGATGCAACAGAAATTTTGCGGCTTAGTCAATCCGTTCGCGAGATATGGCAGTATGGAGGTAAGAAACGCTTGAGAAACTCAAAATTTTCGCAGTTCTGATGCTCGACAAGCATAACTAGAACGGTCTAGGGGAAAAGTACGCATACCGTTGTAATCGGGCGAGTTTCTACTTTCAGATGCAACAGAAATTTTGCGGATTGGTCAATCCGTTCGCGAGATATGGCAGTTTGGAGGTAAGAAACGCTTGAGAAACTCAAAATTTTCGAAGTTCTGATGCTCGAAACGAATAACTAGAACGGCCTAGGGGAAAAGTACGCATGCCGTTGTAATCGGGCGAGTTTCTACTTTCAGATGCAACAGAAATTTTGCGGATTAGTCAATCCGTTCGCGAGATATGGCAGTTTGGAGGTAAGAAACGCTTGAGAAACTCAAAATTTTCGCAGTTCTGATGCTCGACAAGCATAACTAGAACGGTCTAGGGGAAAAGTACGCATACCGTTGTAATCGGGCGAGTTTCTACTTTCAGATGCCACAGAAATTTTGCGGATTGGTCAATCCGTTCGCGAGATATGGCAGTTTGTAAGTAAGAAACGCTTGAGAAACTCAACATTTTCGCAGTTCTGATGCTCGAAACGAATAACTAGAACGGCCTAGGGGAAAAGTACGCATACCGTTGTAATCGGGTGAGTTTCTAGTTTCAGATGCAACAGAAATTTTGCGGCTTAGTCAATCCGTTCGCGAGATATGGCAGTTCGGAGGTAAGAAACGCTTGAGAAACTCAAAATTTTCCCAGTTCTGATGCTCGACAAGCATAACTAGAACGGTCTAGGGGAAAAGTACGCATACCGTTGTAATCGGGCGAGTTTCTACTTTCAGATGCAACAGAAATTTTGCGGATTGGTCAATCCGTTCGCGAGATATGGCAGTTTGGAGGTAAGAAACGCTTGAGAAACTCAAAATTTTCACAGTTCTGATGCTCGAAACGAATAACTAGAACGGCCTAGGGGAAAAGTACGCATACCGTTGTAATCGGGCGAGCTTCTACTTTCAGATGCAACAGAAATTTTGCGGATTGGACATTCCGTTCGCGAGATATGGCAGTTTGGATGTAAGCAACGCTTGAGAAACCCAAAATTTTCGCAGTTCTCATGCTCGAAACGAATAACTACAACGGCCTAGGGGAAAGGTACGCATACCGTTGTAATCGGGCGAGTTTCTACTTTCAGATGCAACAGAAATTTTGCGGATTGGTCGATCCGTTCGCGAGATATGGCAGTTTGGAGGTATGAAACGCTTGAGAAACTCAAAGTTTTCGCAGCTCTGATGCTCGACAAGCGTAACTAGAACGGTCTAGGGGAAAAGTACGCATACCGTTGTAATCGGGCGAGTTTCTACTTTCAGATGCAACAGAAATTTTGCGGATTGGTCAATCCGTTCGCGAGATATGGCAGTTTGGAGGTAGGAAACGCTTGAGAAACTCAAAATTTTCGCAGTTCTGATGCGCGAAACGAATAACTAGAACGGCCTAGGGGAAAAGTACGCATACCGTTGTAATCGGGCGAGTTTCTACTTTCAGATGCAACAGAAATTTTGCGGATTGGTCAATCCGTTCGCGAGATATGGCTGTTTGGAAGTATAAAACACTTGAGAAACACAAAATTTTCGCAGTTCTGATGCTCGAAACGAATAACTAGAGCGGCCTAGGGGAAAAGTACGCATACCGTTGTAATCGGGCGAGTTTCTACTTTCAGATGCATCAGAAATTTTGCGGATTGGTCAATCCGTTCGCGATATATGGCAGTTTGGAAGTAAGAAACGCTTGAGAAACTCAAAATTTTCGCAGTTCTGATGCTCGAAACGAATAACTAGAACGGTCCAGGGGAAAGCTACTCATACCGTTGTAATCGGGCGAGTTTCTACTTTCAGATGCAACAGAAATTTTGCGGCTTAGTCAATCCGTTCGCGAGATATGGCAGTTTGGAGGTAAGAAACGCTTGAGAAACTCCAAATTTTCGCAGTTCTGATGCTCGAAAGGATTAACTAGAACGGCCTAGGGGAAAAGTACGCATACCGTTGTAATCGGGCGAGTTTCTACTTTCAGATGCAACAGAAATTTTGCGGATTGGTCATTCCGTTCGCGAGATATGGCAGTTTGGAGGTAAGAAACGCTTGAGAAACTCAAAATTTTCGCAGTTCTGATGCTCGAAACGAATAACTAGAACGGACTAGGGGAAAAGTACGCATACAGTTGTAATCGGGCGAGTTTCTACTTTCAGATGCAATAGAAATTTTGCGGATTGGTCAATCCGTTCGCGAGATATGGCAGTTTGTAGGTAAGAAACGCTTGAGAAACTCAACATTTTCGCAGTTCTGATGCTCGAAACGAATAACTAGAACGGCCTAGGGGAAAAGTACGCATACCGTTTCAATTGAGCGAGTTTCTACTTTCAGATGCAACAGAAATTTTGCGCATTGGTCAATCCGTTCGCGAGATATGGCAGTTTGGAGGTAAGAAACGCTTGAGAAACTCAAAATTTTCGCAGTTCTGATGCTCGAAACGAATAACTAGAACAGCCTTTGGGAAAAGTACGCATACCGTTGTAATCGGGCGAGTTTCTACTTTCAGATGCAACAGAAATTTTGGGGATTAGTCAATCCGTTCGCGAGATATGGCAGTTTGGAGGTAAGAAACGCTTGAGAAACTCAAAATTTTCGCAGTTCTGATGCTCGAAACGAATAACTAGAACGGCCTAGGGGAAAAGTACGCACACCGTTGTAATCGGGCGAGTTTCTACTTTCAGATGCAACAGAAATTTTGCGGCTTAGTCAATTCGTTCGCGAGATATGGCAGTATGGAGGTAAGAAACGCTTGAGAAACTCAAAATTTTCGCAGTTCTGATGCTCGACAAGCATAACTAGAACGGTCTAGGGGAAAAGTACGCATACCGTTGTAATCGGGCGAGTTTCTACTTTCAGATGCAACAGAAATTTTGCGGATTGGTCAATCCGTTCGCGAGATATGGCAGTTTGGAGGTAAGAAACGCTTGAGAAACTCAAAATTTTCGCAGTTCTGATGCTCGACAAGCATAACTAGAACGGTCTAGGGGAAAAGTACGCATACCGTTGTAATCGGGCGAGTTTCTACTTTCAGATGCCACAGAAATTTTGCGGATTGGTCAATCCGTTCGCGAGATATGGCAGTTTGTAGGTAAGAAACGCTTGAGAAACTCAACATTTTCGCAGTTCTGATGCTCGAAACGAATAACTAGAACGGCCTAGGGGAAAAGTACGCATACCGTTGTAATCGGGTGAGTTTCTAGTTTCAGATGCAACAGAAATTTTGCGGCTTAGTCAATCCGTTCGCGAGATATGGCAGTTCGGAGGTAAGAAACGCTTGAGAAACTCAAAATTTTCCCAGTTCTGATGCTCGACAAGCATAACTAGAACGGTCTAGGGGAAAAGTACGCATACCGTTGTAATCGGGCGAGTTTCTACTTTCAGATGCAACAGAAATTTTGCGGATTGGTCAATCCGTTCGCGAGATATGGCAGTTTGGAGGTAAGAAACGCTTGAGAAACTCAAAATTTTCGAAGTTCTGATGCTCGAAACGAATAACTAGAACGGCCTAGGGGAAAAGTACGCATGCCGTTGTAATCGGGCGAGTTTCTACTTTCAGATGCAACAGAAATTTTGCGGATTAGTCAATCCGTTCGCGAGATATGGCAGTTTGGAGGTAAGAAACGCTTGAGAAACTCAAAATTTTCGCAGTTCTGATGCTCGACAAGCATAACTAGAACGGTCTAGGGGAAAAGTACGCATACCGTTGTAATCGGGCGAGTTTCTACTTTCAGATGCCACAGAAATTTTGCGGATTGGTCAATCCGTTCGCGAGATATGGCAGTTTGTAAGTAAGAAACGCTTGAGAAACTCAACATTTTCGCAGTTCTGATGCTCGAAACGAATAACTAGAACGGCCTAGGGGAAAAGTACGCATACCGTTGTAATCGGGTGAGTTTCTAGTTTCAGATGCAACAGAAATTTTGCGGCTTAGTCAATCCGTTCGCGAGATATGGCAGTTCGGAGGTAAGAAACGCTAGAGAAACTCAAAATTTTCCCAGTTCTGATGCTCGACAAGCATAACTAGAACGGTCTAGGGGAAAAGTACGCATACCGTTGTAATCGGGCGAGTTTCTACTTTCAGATGCAACAGAAATTTTGCGGATTGGTCAATCCGTTCGCGAGATATGGCAGTTTGGAGGTAAGAAACGCTTGAGAAACTCAAAATTTTCACAGTTCTGATGCTCGAAACGAACAACTAGAACGGCCTAGGGGAAAAGTACGCATACCGTTGTAATCGGGCGAGTTTCTACTTTCAGATGCAACAGAAATTTTGCGGATTGGACATTCCGTTCGCGAGATATGGCAGTTTGGATGTAAGCAACGCTTGAGAAACCCAAAATTTTCGCAGTTCTCATGCTCGAAACGAATAACTACAACGGCCTAGGGGAAAGGTACGCATACCGTTGTAATCGGGCGAGTTTCTACTTTCAGATGCAACAGAAATTTTGCGGATTGGTCGATCCGTTCGCGAGATATGGCAGTTTGGAGGTATGAAACGCTTGAGAAACTCAAAGTTTTCGCAGTTCTGATGCTCGACAAGCGTAACTAGAACGGTCTAGGGGAAAAGTACGCATACCGTTGTAATCGGGCGAGTTTCTACTTTCAGATGCAACAGAAATTTTGCGGATTGGTCAATCCGTTCGCGAGATATGGCAGTTTGGAGGTAGGAAACGCTTGAGAAACTCAAAATTTTCGCAGTTCTGATGCTCGAAACGAATAACTAGAACGGCCTAGGGGAAAAGTACGCATACCGTTGTAATCGGGCGAGTTTCTACTTTCAGATGCAACAGAAATTTTGCGGATTGGTCAATCCGTTCGCGAGATATGGCTGTTTGGAAGTATAAAACACTTGAGAAACACAAAATTTTCGCAGTTCTGATGCTCGAAACGAATAACTAGAGCGGCCTAGGGGAAAAGTACGCATACCGTTGTAATCGGGCGAGTTACTACTTTCAGATGCATCAGAAATTTTGCGGATTGGTCAATCCGTTCGCGATATATGGCAGTTTGGAAGTAAGAAACGCTTGAGAAACTCAAAATTTTCGCAGTTCTGATGCTCGAAACGAATAACTAGAACGGTCTAGGGGAAAGCTACTCATACCGTTGTAATCGGGCGAGTTTCTACTTTCAGATGCAACAGAAATTTTGCGGCTTAGTCAATCCGTTCGCGAGATATGGCAGTTTGGAGGTAAGAAACGCTTGAGAAACTCCAAATTTTCGCAGTTCTGATGCTCGAAAGGATTAACTAGAACGGCCTAGGGGAAAAGTACGCATACCGTTGTAATCGGGCGAGTTTCTACTTTCAGATGCAACAGAAATTTTGCGGATTGGTCATTCCGTTCGCGAGATATGGCAGTTTGGAGGTAAGAAACGCTTGAGAAACTCAAAATTTTCGCAGTTCTGATGCTCGAAACGAATAACTAGAACGGACTAGGGGAAAAGTACGCATACAGTTGTAATCGGGCGAGTTTCTACTTTCAGATGCAACAGAAATTTTGCGGATTGGTCAATCCGTTCGCGAGATATGGCAGTTTGTAGGTAAGAAACGCTTGAGAAACTCAACATTTTCGCAGTTCTGATGCTCGAAACGAATAACTAGAACGGCCTAGGGGAAAAGTACGCATACCGTTTCAATTGAGCGAGTTTCTACTTTCAGATGCAACAGAAATTTTGCGCATTGGTCAATCCGTTCGCGAGATATGGCAGTTTGGAGGTAAGAAACGCTTGAGAAACTCAAAATTTTCGCAGTTCTGATGCTCGAAACGAATAACTAGAACAGCCTTTGGGAAAAGTACGCATACCGTTGTAATCGGGCGAGTTTCTACTTTCAGATGCAACAGAAATTTTGGGGATTAGTCAATCCGTTCGCGAGATATGGCAGTTTGGAGGTAAGAAACGCTTGAGAAACTCAAAATTTTCGCAGTTCTGATGCTCGAAACGAATAACTAGAACGGCCTAGGGGAAAAGTACGCACACCGTTGTAATCGGGCGAGTTTCTACTTTCAGATGCAACAGAAATTTTGCGGCTTAGTCAATCCGTTCGCGAGATATGGCAGTATGGAGGTAAGAAACGCTTGAGAAACTCAAAATTTTCGCAGTTCTGATGCTCGACAAGCATAACTAGAACGGTCTAGGGGAAAAGTACGCATACCGTTGTAATCGGGCGAGTTTCTACTTTCAGATGCAACAGAAATTTTGCGGATTGGTCAATCCGTTCGCGAGATATGGCAGTTTGGAGGTAAGAAACGCTTGAGAAACTCAAAATTTTCGCAGTTCTGATGCTCGACAAGCATAACTAGAACGGTCTAGGGGAAAAGTACGCATACCGTTGTAATCGGGCGAGTTTCTACTTTCAGATGCCACAGAAATTTTGCGGATTGGTCAATCCGTTCGCGAGATATGGCAGTTTGTAGGTAAGAAACGCTTGAGAAACTCAACATTTTCGCAGTTCTGATGCTCGAAACGAATAACTAGAACGGCCTAGGGGAAAAGTACGCATACCGTTGTAATCGGGTGAGTTTCTAGTTTCAGATGCAACAGAAATTTTGCGGCTTAGTCAATCCGTTCGCGAGATATGGCAGTTCGGAGGTAAGAAACGCTTGAGAAACTCAAAATTTTCCCAGTTCTGATGCTCGACAAGCATAACTAGAACGGTCTAGGGGAAAAGTACGCATACCGTTGTAATCGGGCGAGTTTCTACTTTCAGATGCAACAGAAATTTTGCGGATTGGTCAATCCGTTCGCGAGATATGGCAGTTTGGAGGTAAGAAACGCTTGAGAAACTCAACATTTTCGCAGTTCTGATGCTCGAAACGAATAACTAGAACGGCCTAGGGGAAAAGTACGCATACCGTTGTAATCGGGTGAGTTTCTAGTTTCAGATGCAACAGAAATTTTGCGGATTAGTCAATCCGTTCGCGAGATATGGCAGTTTGGACGTAAGAAACGCTTGAGAAACTCAAAATTTTCGCAGTTCTGATGCTCGACAAGCATAACTAGAACGGTCTAGGGGAAAAGTACGCATACCGTTGTAATCGGGCGACTTTCTACTTTCAGATGCAACAGAAATTTTGCGGATTGGTCAATCAGTTCGCGAGATGTGGCAGTTTGTAGGTAAGAAACGCTTGAGAAACTCAAAATTTTCGCAGTTCTGATGCTCGACAAGCATAACAAGAACGGTCTAGGGGAAAAGTACGCATACCGTTGTAATCGGGCGAGTTTCTACTTTCAGATGCAACAGAAATTTTGCGGATTGGTCAATCCGTTCGCGAGATATGGCAGTTTGTAGGTAAGAAACGCTTGAGAAACTCAACATTTTCGCAGTTCTGATACTCGAACCGAATAACTAGAACGGCCTAGGGGAAAAGTACGCATACCGTTGTAATCGGGTGAGTTTCTAGTTTCAGATGCAACAGAAATTTTGCGGCTTAGTCAATCCGTTCGCGAGATATGGCAGTTCGGAGGTAAGAAACGCTTGAGAAACTCAAAATTTTCCCAGTTCTGATGCTCGACAAGCATAACTAGAACGGTCTAGGGGAAAAGTACGCATACCGTTGTAATCGGGCGAGTTTCTACTTTCAGATGCAACAGAAATTTTGCGGATTGGTCAATCCGTTCGCGAGATATGGCAGTTTGGAGGTAAGAAACGCTTGAGAAACTCAAAATTTTCGAAGTTCTGATGCTCGAAACGAATAACCAGAACGGCCTAGGGGAAAAGTACGCATGCCGTTGTAATCGGGCGAGTTTCTACTTTCAGATGCAACAGAAATTTTGCGGATTAGTCAATCCGTTCGCGAGATATGGCAGTTTGGAGGTAAGAAACGCTTGAGAAACTCAAAATTTTCGCAGTTCTGATGCTCGACAAGCATAACTAGAACGGTCTAGGGGAAAAGTACGCATACCGTTGTAATCGGGCGAGTTTCTACTTTCAGATGCAACAGAAATTTTGCGGATTGGTCAATCCGTTCGCGAGATGTGGCAGTTTGTAGGTAAGAAACGCTTGAGAAACTCAAAATTTTCGCAGTTCTGATGCTCAAAAGGAATAACTAGAACGGCCTAGGGGAAAAGTACGCATACCGTTGTAATCGGGCGAGTCTCTGCTTTCAGATGCAACCGAAATTTTGCGGATTGGTCAATCCGTTCGCGAGATATGGCAGTTTGGAGGTAAGAAACGCTTGAGAAACTCAAAATTTTCGCAGTTCTGATGCTCGACAAGCATAACTAGAACGGTCTAGGGGAAAAGTACGCATACCGTTGTAATCGGGCGACTTTCTACTTTCAGATGCAACAGAAATTTTGCGGATTGGTCAATCCGTTCGCGAGATGTGGCAGTTTGTAGGTAAGAAACGCTTGAGAAGCTCAACATTTTCGCAGTTCTGATGCTCGAAACGAATAACTAGAACGGCCTAGGGGAAAAGTACGCATACCGTTGTAATCGGGTGAGTTTCTAGTTTCAGATGCAACAGAAATTTTGCGGCTTAGTCAATCCGTTCGCGAGATATGGCAGTTCGGAGGTAAGAAACGCTTGAGAAACTCAAAATTTTCCCAGTTCTGATGCTCGACAAGCATAACTAGAACGGTCTAGGGGAAAAGTACGCATACCGTTGTAATCGGGCGAGTTTCTACTTTCAGATGCAACAGAAATTTTGCGGATTGGTCAATCCGTTCGCGAGATATGGCAGTTTGGAGGTAAGAAACGCTTGAGAAACTCAAAATTTTCGCAGTTCTGATGCTCGACAAGCATAACTAGAACGGTCTAGGGGAAAAGTACGCATACCGTTGTAATCGGGCGAGTTTCTACTTTCAGATGCCACAGAAATTTTGCGGATTGGTCAATCCGTTCGCGAGATATGGCAGTTTGTAGGTAAGAAACGCTTGAGAAACTCAACATTTTCGCAGTTCTGATGCTCGAAACGAATAACTAGAACGGCCTAGGGGAAAAGTACGCATACCGTTGTAATCGGGTGAGTTTCTAGTTTCAGATGCAACAGAAATTTTGCGGCTTAGTCAATCCGTTCGCGAGATATGGCAGTTCGGAGGTAAGAAACGCTTGAGAAACTCAAAATTTTCCCAGTTCTGATGCTCGACAAGCATAACTAGAACGGTCTAGGGGAAAAGTACGCATACCGTTGTAATCGGGCGAGTTTCTACTTTCAGATGCAACAGAAATTTTGCGGATTGGTCAATCCGTTCGCGAGATATGGCAGTTTGGAGGTAAGAAACGCTTGAGAAACTCAACATTTTCGCAGTTCTGATGCTCGAAACGAATAACTAGAACGGCCTAGGGGAAAAGTACGCATACCGTTGTAATCGGGTGAGTTTCTAGTTTCAGATGCAACAGAAATTTTGCGGATTAGTCAATCCGTTCGCGAGATATGGCAGTTTGGACGTAAGAAACGCTTGAGAAACTCAAAATTTTCGCAGTTCTGATGCTCGACAAGCATAACTAGAACGGTCTAGGGGAAAAGTACGCATACCGTTGTAATCGGGCGACTTTCTACTTTCAGATGCAACAGAAATTTTGCGGATTGGTCAATCCGTTCGCGAGATGTGGCAGTTTGTAGGTAAGAAACGCTTGAGAAACTCAAAATTTTCGCAGTTCTGATGCTCGACAAGCATAACAAGAACGGTCTAGGGGAAAAGTACGCATACCGTTGTAATCGGGCGAGTTTCTACTTTCAGATGCAACAGAAATTTTGCGGATTGGTCAATCCGTTCGCGAGATATGGCAGTTTGTAGGTAAGAAACGCTTGAGAAACTCAACATTTTCGCAGTTCTGATACTCGAACCGAATAACTAGAACGGCCTAGGGGAAAAGTACGCATACCGTTGTAATCGGGTGAGTTTCTAGTTTCAGATGCAACAGAAATTTTGCGGCTTAGTCAATCCGTTCGCGAGATATGGCAGTTCGGAGGTAAGAAACGCTTGAGAAACTCAAAATTTTCCCAGTTCTGATGCTCGACAAGCATAACTAGAACGGTCTAGGGGAAAAGTACGCATACCGTTGTAATCGGGCGGGTTTCTACTTTCAGATGCAACAGAAATTTTGCGGATTGGTCAATCCGTTCGCGAGATATGGCAGTTTGGAGGTAAGAAACGCTTGAGAAACTCAAAATTTTCGAAGTTCTGATGCTCGAAACGAATAACCAGAACGGCCTAGGGGAAAAGTACGCATGCCGTTGTAATCGGGCGAGTTTCTACTTTCAGATGCAACAGAAATTTTGCGGATTAGTCAATCCGTTCGCGAGATATGGCAGTTTGGAGGTAAGAAACGCTTGAGAAACTCAAAATTTTCGCAGTTCTGATGCTCGACAAGCATAACTAGAACGGTCTAGGGGAAAAGTACGCATACCGTTGTAATCGGGCGAGTTTCTACTTTCAGATGCAACAGAAATTTTGCGGATTGGTCAATCCGTTCGCGAGATGTGGCAGTTTGTAGGTAAGAAACGCTTGAGAAACTCAAAATTTTCGCAGTTCTGATGCTCAAAAGGAATAACTAGAACGGCCTAGGGGAAAAGTACGCATACCGTTGTAATCGGGCGAGTCTCTGCTTTCAGATGCAACCGAAATTTTGCGGATTGGTCAATCCGTTCGCGAGATATGGCAGTTTGGAGGTAAGAAACGCTTGAGAAACTCAAAATTTTCGCAGTTCTGATGCTCGACAAGCATAACTAGAACGGTCTAGGGGAAAAGTACGCATACCGTTGTAATCGGGCGACTTTCTACTTTCAGATGCAACAGAAATTTTGCGGATTGGTCAATCCGTTCGCGAGATGTGGCAGTTTGTAGGTAAGAAACGCTTGAGAAGCTCAACATTTTCGCAGTTCTGATGCTCGAAACGAATAACTAGAACGGCCTAGGGGAAAAGTACGCATACCGTTGTAATCGGGTGAGTTTCTAGTTTCAGATGCAACAGAAATTTTGCGGCTTAGTCAATCCGTTCGCGAGATATGGCAGTTCGGAGGTAAGAAACGCTTGAGAAACTCAAAATTTTCCCAGTTCTGATGCTCGACAAGCATAACTAGAACGGTCTAGGGGAAAAGTACGCATACCGTTGTAATCGGGCGAGTTTCTACTTTCAGATGCAACAGAAATTTTGCGGATTGGTCAATCCGTTCGCGAGATATGGCAGTTTGGAGGTAAGAAACGCTTGAGAAACTCAAAATTTTCGAAGTTCTGATGCTCGAAACGAATAACCAGAACGGCCTAGGGGAAAAGTACGCATGCCGTTGTAATCGGGCGAGTTTCTACTTTCAGATGCAACAGAAATTTTGCGGATTAGTCAATCCGTTCGCGAGATATGGCAGTTTGGAGGTAAGAAACGCTTGAGAAACTCAAAATTTTCGCAGTTCTGATGCTCGACAAGCATAACTAGAACGGTCTAGGGGAAAAGTACGCATACCGTCGTAATCGGGCGAGTTTCTACTTTCAGATGCAACAGAAATTTTGCGGATTGGTCAATCCGTTCGCGAGATATGGCAGTTTGTAGGTAAGAAACGCTTGAGAAACTCAACATTTTCGCAGTTCTGATGCTCGAAACGAATAACTAGAACGGCCTAGGGGAAAAGTACGCATACCGTTGTAATCGGGTGAGTTTCTAGTTTCAGATGCAACAGAAATTTTGCGGATTAGTCAATCCGTTCGCGAGATATGGCAGTTTGGACGTAAGAAACGCTTGAGAAACTCAAAATTTTCGCAGTTCTGATGCTCGACAAGCATAACTAGAACGGTCTAGGGGAAAAGTACGCATACCGTTGTAATCGGGCGACTTTCTACTTTCAGATGCAACAGAAATTTTGCGGATTGGTCAATCCGTTCGCGAGATGTGACAGTTTGTAGGTAAGAAACGCTTGAGAAACTCAAAATTTTCGCAGTTCTGTTGCTCAAAAGGAATAACTAGAACGGCCTAGGGGAAAAGTACGCATACCGTTGTAATCGGGCGAGTCTCTGCTTTCAGATGCAACCGAAATTTTGCAGATTGGTTAATCCGTTCGCGAGATATGGCAGTTTGGAAGTAAGAAACGCTTGAGAAACTCAAAATTTTCGCAGTTCTGATGCTCGACAAGCATAACTAGAACGGTCTAGGGGAAAAGTGCGCATACCGTTGTAATCGGGCGACTTTCTACTTTCAGATGCAACAGAAATTTTGCGGATTGGTCAATCCGTTCGCGAGATGTGGCAGTTTGTATGTAAGAAACGCTTGAGAAACTCAAAATTTTCGCAGTTCTGATGCTCAAAAGGAATAACTAGAACGGCCTAGGGGAAAAGTACGCATACCGTTTCAATTGAGCGAGTTTCTACTTTCAGATGCAACAGAAATTTTGCGCATTGGTCAATCCGTTCGCGAGATATGGCAGTTTGGAGGTAAGAAACGCTTGAGAAACTCAAAATTTTCGCAGTTCTGCTGCTCGAAACGAATAACTAGAACGGCCTAGGGGAAAAGTACGCATACCGTTGTAATCGGGCGAGTTTCTACTTTCAGATGCAACAGAAATTTTGCGGATTAGTCAATCCGTTCGCGAGATATGGCAGTTTGGAGGTAAGAAACGCTTGAGAAACTCAAAATTTTCGCAGTTCTGATGCTCGAAACGAATAACTAGAACGGACTAGGGGAAAAGTACGCATACCGTTGTAATCGGGCGAGTTTCTACTTTCAGATGCAACAGAAATTATGCGGATTGGTCAATCCGTTCGCGAGATATGGCAGTTTGGAGGTAAGAAACGCTTGAGAAACTCAAAATTTTCGCAGTTCTGATGCTCGAAACGAATAACTAGAACGGCCTAGGGGAAAAGTACGCATACCGTTGTAATCGGGCGAGTTTCTACTTTCAGATGCAACAGAAATGTTGCGGCTTAGTCAATCCGTTCGCGAGATATGGCAGTTTGGATGTAAGAAACGCTTGAGAAACTCAAAATTTTCGCAGTTCTGATGCTCGACAAGCATAACTAGAACGGTCTAGGGGAAAAGTACGCATACCGTTGTAATCGGGCGAGTATCTACTTTCAGATGCAACAGAAATTTTGCGGATTGGTCAATCCGTTCGCGAGATATGGCAGTTTGGAAGTAAGAAACGCTTGAGAAACTCAAAATTTTCGAAGCTCTGATGCTCGAAACGAATAACTAGAACGGCCTAGGGGAAAAGTACGCATACCGTTGTAATCGGGCGAGTCTCTGCTTTCAGATGCAACCGAAATTTTGCGGATTGGTCAATCCGTTCGCGAGATATGGCAGTTTGGAGGTAAGAAACGCTTGAGAAACTCAAAATTTTCGCAGTTCTGATGCTCGACAAGCATAACTAGAACGGTCTAGGGGAAAAGTACGCATACCGTTGTAATCGGGCGACTTTCTACTTTCAGATGCAACAGAAATTTTGCGGATTGGTCAATCCGTTCGCGAGATGTGGCAGTTTGTAGGTAAGAAACGCTTGAGAAACTCAAAATTTTCGCAGTTCTGATGCTCAAAAGGAATAACTAGAACGGCCTAGGGGAAAAGTACGCATACCGTTTCAATTGGGCGAGTTTCTACTTTCAGATGCAACAGAAATTTTGCGCATTGGTCAATCCGTTCGCGAGATATGGCAGTTTGGAGGTAAGAAACGCTTGAGAAACTCAAAATTTTCGCAGTTCTGCTGCTCGAAACGAATAACTAGAACGGCCTAGGGGAAAAGTACGCATACCGTTGTAATCGGGCGAGTTTCTACTTTCAGATGCAACAGAAATTTTGCGGATTAGTCAATCCGTTCGCGAGATATGGCAGTTTGGAGGTAAGGAACGCTTGAGAAACTCAAAATTTTCGCAGTTCTGATGCTCGAAACGAATAACTAGAACGGTCTAGGGGAAAAGTACGCATACCGTTGTAATCGGGCGAGTATCTACTTTCAGATGCAACAGAAATTTTGCGGATTGGTCAATCCGTTCGCGAGATATGGCAGTTTGGAAGTAAGAAACGCTTGAGAAACTCAAAATTTTCGAAGTTCTGATGCTCGAAACGAATAACTAGAACGGCCTAGGGGAAAAGTACGCATGCCGTTGTAATCGGGCGAGTTTCTACTTTCAGATGCAACAGAAATTTTGCGGATTAGTCAATCCGTTCGCGAGATATGGCAGTTTGGAGGTAAGAAACGCTTGAGAAACTCAAAATTTTCGCAGTTCTGATGCTCGACAAGCATAACTAGAACGGTCTAGGGGAAAAGTACGCATACCGTTGTAATCGGGCGAGTTTCTACTTTCAGATGCAACAGAAATTTTGCGGATTGGTCAATCCGTTCGCGAGATATGGCAGTTTGTAGGTAAGAAACGCTTCAGAAACTCAAAATTTTCGCAGTTCTGATGCTCAAAAGGAATAACTAGAACGGCCTAGGGGAAAAGTACGCATACCGTTGTAATCGGGCGAGTCTCTGCTTTCAGATGCAACAGAAATTTTGCGGATTGGTCAATCCGTTCGCGAGATATGGCAGTTTGGAGGTAAGAAACGCTTGAGAAACTCAAAATTTTCGCAGTTCTGATGCTCGAAACGAATAACTAGAACGGCCTAGGGGAAGAGTACGCATGCCGTTGTAATCGGGCGAGTTTCTACTTTCAGATGCAACAGAAATTTTGCGGATTGGTCAATCCGTTCGCGAGATATGGCAGTTTGGAGGTAAGAAACGCTTGAGAAACTCAAAATTTTCGCAGTTCTGATGCTCGAAACGAATAACTAGAACGGACTAGGGGAAAAGTACGCATACCGTTGTAATCGGGCGAGTTTCTACTTTCAGATGCAACAGAAATTTCGCGGATTGGTCAATCCGTTCGCGAGATATGGCAGATTGGAAGTAAGAAACGCTTAAGAAACTCAAAATTTTCGCAGTTCTGATGCTCGAAACGTATAACTAGAACGGCCTAGGGGAAAAGCTCGCATACCGTTGTAATCGGGCGAGTTTCTACTTTCAGATGCAACAGAAATTTTGCGGATTGGTCAATCCGTTCGCGGGATATGGCAGATTGGAAGTAAGAAACGCTTGAGAAACTCAAAATTTTCGCAGTTCTGATGCTCGAAACGTATAACTAGAACGGCCTAGGGGAAAAGCACGCATACCGTTGTAATCGGGCGAGTTTCTACTTTCAGATGCAACAGAAATTTTGCGGATTAGTCAATCCGTTCGCGAGATATGGCAGATTGGAAGTAAGAAACGCTTGAGAAACACAAAATTTTCGCAGTTCTGATGCTCGAAACGAATAACTAGAACGGCCTAGGGGAAAAGTACGCATGCCGTTGTAATCGGGCGAGTTTCTACTTTCAGATGCAACAGAAATTTTGCGGATTGGTCAATCCGTTCGCGAGAAATGGCAGTTTGGAGGTAAGAAACGCTTGAGAAACTCAAAATTTTCGCAGTTCTGATGCTCGAAACGAATAACTAGAACGGCCTAGGGGAAAAGTACGCATACCGTTGTAATCGGGTGAGTTTCTACTTTCAGATGCAACAGAAATTTTGCGGATTGGTCAATCCGTTCGCGAGATGTGGCAGTTTGTAGGTAAGAAACGCTTGAGAAACTCAAAATTTTCGCAGTTCTGATGCTCGAAACGAATAACTAGAACGGACTAGGGGAAAAGTACGCATACCGTTGTAATCGGGCGAGTTTCTACTTTCAGATGCAACAGGAATTTTGCGCATTGGTCAATCCGTTCGCGAGATATGGCAGTTTGGAGGTAAGAAACGCTTGTGAAACTCAAAATTTTCGCAGTTCTGATGCTCGAAACGAATAACTAGAACGGACTAGGGGAAAAGTACGCATACCGTTGTAATCGGGCGAGTTTCTACTTTCAGATGCAACAGGAATTTTGCGCATTGGTCAATCCGTTCGCGAGATATGGCAGTTTGGAGGTAAGAAACGCTTGTGAAACTCAAAATTTTCGCAGTTCAGATGCACGAAACGAATAACTAGAACGGCCTAGGGGAAAAGTACGCATACCGTTGTAATCGGGCGAGTTTCTACTTTCTGATGCAACAGAAATTTTGCGGATTAGTCAATCCGTTCGCGAGATATGGCAGTTTGGAGGTAAGAAACGCTTGAGAAACTCAAAATTTTCGCAGTTCTGATGCTCGAAACGAATAACTAGAACGGCCTAGGGGAAGAGTACGCATGCCGTTGTAATCGGGCGAGTTTCTACTTTCAGATGCAACAGAAATTTTGCGGATTGGTCAATCCGTTCGCGAGATATGGCAGTTTGGAGGTAAGAAACGCTTGAGAAACTCAAAATTTTCGCAGTTCTGATGCTCGAAACGAATAACTAGAACGGACTAGGGGAAAAGTACGCATACCGTTGTAATCGGGCGAGTTTCTACTTTCAGATGCAACAGAAATTTCGCGGATTGGTCAATCCGTTCGCGAGATATGGCAGATTGGAAGTAAGAAACGCTTAAGAAACTCAAAATTTTCGCAGTTCTGATGCTCGAAACGTATAACTAGAACGGCCTAGGGGAAAAGCTCGCATACCGTTGTAATCGGGCGAGTTTCTACTTTCAGATGCAACAGAAATTTTGCGGATTGGTCAATCCGTTCGCGGGATATGGCAGATTGGAAGTAAGAAACGCTTGAGAAACTCAAAATTTTCGCAGTTCTGATGCTCGAAACGTATAACTAGAACGGCCTAGGGGAAAAGCACGCATACCGTTGTAATCGGGCGAGTTTCTACTTTCAGATGCAACAGAAATTTTGCGGATTAGTCAATCCGTTCGCGAGATATGGCAGATTGGAAGTAAGAAACGCTTGAGAAACACAAAATTTTCGCAGTTCTGATGCTCGAAACGAATAACTAGAACGGCCTAGGGGAAAAGTACGCATGCCGTTGTAATCGGGCGAGTTTCTACTTTCAGATGCAACAGAAATTTTGCGGATTGGTCAATCCGTTCGCGAGAAATGGCAGTTTGGAGGTAAGAAACGCTTGAGAAACTCAAAATTTTCGCAGTTCTGATGCTCGAAACGAATAACTAGAACGGCCTAGGGGAAAAGTACGCATACCGTTGTAATCGGGTGAGTTTCTACTTTCAGATGCAACAGAAATTTTGCGGATTGGTCAATCCGTTCGCGAGATGTGGCAGTTTGGAGGTAAGAAACGCTTGTGAAACTCAAAATTTTCGCAGTTCTGATGCTCGAAACGAATAACTAGAACGGACTAGGGGAAAAGTACGCATACCGTTGTAATCGGGCGAGTTTCTACTTTCTGATGCAACAGAAATTTTGCGGATTAGTCAATCCGTTCGCGAGATATGGCAGTTTGGAGGTAAGAAACGCTTGAGAAACTCAAAATTTTCGCAGTTCTGATGCTCGAAACGAATAACTAGAACGGACTAGGGGAAAAGTACGCATACCGTTGTAATCGGGCGAGTTTCTACTTTCAGATGCAACAGAAATTATGCGGATTGGTCAATCCGTTCGCGAGATATGGCAGTTTGGAGGTAAGAAACGCTTGAGAAACTCAAAATTTTCGCAGTTCTGATGCTCGAAACGAATAACTAGAACGGCCTAGGGGAAAAGTACGCATACCGTTGTAATCGGGCGAGTTTCTGCTTTCAGATGCAACAGAAATTTTGCGGATTGGTCAATCCGTTCGCGAGATATGGCAGTTTGTAGGTAAGAAACGCTTGAGAAACTCAACATTTTCGCAGTTCTGATGCTCGAAACGAATAACTAGAACGGCCTAGGGGAAAAGTACGCATACCGTTGTAATCGGGCGAGTTTCTAGTTTCAGATGCAACAGAAATTTTGCGGATTAGTCAATCCGTTCGCGAGATATGGCAGTTTGGAGGTAAGAAACGCTTGAGAAACTCAAAATTTTCGCAGTTCTGATGCTCGACAAGCATAACTAGAACGGTCTAGGGGAAAAGTACGCATACCGTTGTAATCGGGCGACTTTCTACTTTCAGATGCAACAGAAATTTTGCGGATTGGTCAATCCGTTCGCGAGATGTGGCAGTTTGTAGGTAAGGAACGCTTGAGAAACTCAAAATTTTCGCAGTTCTGATGCTCAAAAGGAATAACTAGAACGGCCTAGGGGAAAAGTACGCATACCGTTGTAATCGGGCGAGTTTCTACTTTCAGATGCAACAGAAATTTTGCGGATTAGTCAATCCGTTCGCGAGATATGGAAGTTTGGAGGTAAGAAACGCTTGAGAAACACAAAATTTTCGCAGTTCTGATGCTCGAAACGAATAACTAGAACGGCCTAGGGGAAAAGTACGCATGCCGTTGTAATCGGGCGAGTTTCTACTTTCAGATGCAACAGAAATTTTGCGCATTGGTCAATCCGTTCGCGAGAAATGGCAGTTTGGAGGTAAGAAACGCTTGAGAAACTCAAAATTTTCGCAGTTCTGATGCTCGAAACGAATAACTAGAACGGACTAGGGGAAAAGTACGCATACCGTTGTAATCGGGCGAGTTTCTACTTTCAGATGCAACAGAAATTTTGCGGATTGGTCAATTCGTTCGCGAGATATGGCAGTTTGGAGGTAAGAAACGCTTGAGAAACTCAAAATTTTCGCAGTTCTGATGCTCGAAACGAATAACTAGAACGGACTAGGGGAAAAGTACGCATACCGTTGTAATCGGGCGAGTTTCTACTTTCAGATGCAACAGAAATTTTGCGGATTGGTCAATCCGTTCGCGAGATATGGCAGTTTGGAGGTAAGAAACGCTTGAGAAACTCAAAATTTTCGCAGTTCTGATGCTCGAAACGAATAACTAGAACGGCCTAGGGGAAAAGTACGCATACCGTTGTAATCGGGCGAGTTTCTAGTTTCAGATGCAACAGAAATTTTGCGGATTAGTCAATCCGTTCGCGAGATATGGCAGTTTGGAGGTATGAAACGCTTTAGAAACTCAAAATTTTCGCAGTTCTGATGCTCGACAAGCATAACTAGAACGGTCTAGGGGAAAAGTACGCATACCGTTGTAATCGGTCGAGTTTCTACTTTCAGATGCAACAGAAATTTTGCGGATTGGTCAATCCGTTCGCGAGATATGGCAGTTTGTAGGTAAGAAACGCTTGAGAAACTCAAAATTTTCGCAGTTCTGATGCTCGAAACGAATAACTAGAACGGCCTAGGGGAAAAGTACGCATACCGTTGTAATCGGGCGAGCTTCTACTTTCAGATGCAACAGAAATGTTGCGGCTTAGTCAATCCGTTCGCGAGATATGGCAGTTTGGATGTAAGAACGCTTGAGAAACTCAAAATTTTCGCAGTTCTGATGCTCGACAAGCATAACTAGAACGGTCTAGGGGAAAAGTACGCATACCGTTGTAATCGGGCGAGTTTCTACTTTCAGATGCAACAGAAATTTTGCGGATTGATCAATCCGTTCGCGAGATATGGCAGTTTGGAGGTAAGAAACGCTTGAGAAACTCAAAATTTTCGAAGTTCTGATGCTCCAAACGAATAACTAGAACGGCCTAGGGGAAAAGTACGCATGCCGTTGTAATCGGGCGAGTTTCTACTTTCAGATGCAACAGAAATTTTGCGGATTAGTCAATCCGTTCGCGAGATATGGCAGTTTGGAGGTAAGAAACGCTTGAGAAACTCAAAATTTTCGCAGTTCTAATGCTCGACAAGCATAACTAGAACGGTCTAGGGGAAAAGTACGCATACCGTTGTAATCGGGCGACTTTCTACTTTCAGATGCAACAGAAATTTTGCGGATTGGTCAATCCGTTCGCGAGATGTGGCAGTTTGTAGGTAAGGAACGCTTGAGAAACTCAAAATTTTCGCAGTTCTGATGCTCAAAAGGAATAACTAGAACGGCCTAGGGGAAAAGTACGCATACCGTTGTAATCGGGCGAGTTTCTACTTTCAGATGCAACAGAAATTTTGCGGATTAGTCAATCCGTTCGCGAGATATGGAAGTTTGGAGGTAAGAAACGCTTGAGAAACACAAAATTTTCGCAGTTCTGATGCTCGTAACGAATAACTAGAACGGCCTAGGGGAAAAGTACGCATGCCGTTGTAATCGGGCGAGTTTCTACTTTCAGATGCAACAGAAATTTTACGCATTGGTCAATCCGTTCGCGAGAAATGGCAGTTTGGAGGTAAGAAACGCTTGAGAAACTCAAAATTTTCGCAGTTCTGATGCTCGAAACGAATAACTAGAACGGCCTAGGGGAAAAGTACGCATACCGTTGTAATCGGGTGAGTTTCTACTTTCAGATGCAACAGAAATTTTGCGGATTGGTCAATCCGTTCGCGAGATGTGGCAGTTTGGAGGTAAGAAACGCTTGTGAAACTCAAAATTTTCGCAGTTCTGATGCTCGAAACGAATAACTAGAACGGACTAGGGGAAAAGTACGCATACCGTTGTAATCGGGCGAGTTTCTACTTTCTGATGCAACAGAAATTTTGCGGATTAGTCAATCCGTTCGCGAGATATGGCAGTTTGGAGGTAAGAAACGCTTGAGAAACTCAAAATTTTCGCAGTTCTGATGCTCGAAACGAATAACTAGAACGGACTAGGGGAAAAGTACGCATACCGTTGTAATCGGGCGAGTTTCTACTTTCAGATGCAACAGAAATTATGCGGATTGGTCAATCCGTTCGCGAGATATGGCAGTTTGGAGGTAAGAAACGCTTGAGAAACTCAAAATTTTCGCAGTTCTGATGCTCGAAACGAATAACTAGAACGGCCTAGGGGAAAAGTACGCATACCGTTGTAATCGGGCGAGTTTCTGCTTTCAGATGCAACAGAAATTTTGCGGATTGGTCAATCCGTTCGCGAGATATGGCAGTTTGTAGGTAAGAAACGCTTGAGAAACTCAACATTTTCGCAGTTCTGATGCTCGAAACGAATAACTAGAACGGCCTAGGGGAAAAGTACGCATACCGTTGTAATCGGGCGAGTTTCTAGTTTCAGATGCAACAGAAATTTTGCGGATTAGTCAATCCGTTCGCGAGATATGGCAGTTTGGAGGTAAGAAACGCTTGAGAAACTCAAAATTTTCGCAGTTCTGATGCTCGACAAGCATAACTAGAACGGTCTAGGGGAAAAGTACGCATACCGTTGTAATCGGGCGACTTTCTACTTTCAGATGCAACAGAAATTTTGCGGATTGGTCAATCCGTTCGCGAGATGTGGCAGTTTGTAGGTAAGGAACGCTTGAGAAACTCAAAATTTTCGCAGTTCTGATGCTCAAAAGGAATAACTAGAACGGCCTAGGGGAAAAGTACGCATACCGTTGTAATCGGGCGAGTTTCTACTTTCAGATGCAACAGAAATTTTGCGGATTAGTCAATCCGTTCGCGAGATATGGAAGTTTGGAGGTAAGAAACGCTTGAGAAACACAAAATTTTCGCAGTTCTGATGCTCGAAACGAATAACTAGAACGGCCTAGGGGAAAAGTACGCATGCCGTTGTAATCGGGCGAGTTTCTACTTTCAGATGCAACAGAAATTTTGCGCATTGGTCAATCCGTTCGCGAGAAATGGCAGTTTGGAGGTAAGAAACGCTTGAGAAACTCAAAATTTTCGCAGTTCTGATGCTCGAAACGAATAACTAGAACGGACTAGGGGAAAAGTACGCATACCGTTGTAATCGGGCGAGTTTCTACTTTCAGATGCAACAGAAATTTTGCGGATTGGTCAATTCGTTCGCGAGATATGGCAGTTTGGAGGTAAGAAACGCTTGAGAAACTCAAAATTTTCGCAGTTCTGATGCTCGAAACGAATAACTAGAACGGACTAGGGGAAAAGTACGCATACCGTTGTAATCGGGCGAGTTTCTACTTTCAGATGCAACAGAAATTTTGCGGATTGGTCAATCCGTTCGCGAGATATGGCAGTTTGGAGGTAAGAAACGCTTGAGAAACTCAAAATTTTCGCAGTTCTGATGCTCGAAACGAATAACTAGAACGGCCTAGGGGAAAAGTACGCATACCGTTGTAATCGGGCGAGTTTCTAGTTTCAGATGCAACAGAAATTTTGCGGATTAGTCAATCCGTTCGCGAGATATGGCAGTTTGGAGGTATGAAACGCTTTAGAAACTCAAAATTTTCGCAGTTCTGATGCTCGACAAGCATAACTAGAACGGTCTAGGGGAAAAGTACGCATACCGTTGTAATCGGTCGAGTTTCTACTTTCAGATGCAACAGAAATTTTGCGGATTGGTCAATCCGTTCGCGAGATATGGCAGTTTGTAGGTAAGAAACGCTTGAGAAACTCAAAATTTTCGCAGTTCTGATGCTCGAAACGAATAACTAGAACGGCCTAGGGGAAAAGTACGCATACCGTTGTAATCGGGCGAGCTTCTACTTTCAGATGCAACAGAAATGTTGCGGCTTAGTCAATCCGTTCGCGAGATATGGCAGTTTGGATGTAAGAACGCTTGAGAAACTCAAAATTTTCGCAGTTCTGATGCTCGACAAGCATAACTAGAACGGTCTAGGGGAAAAGTACGCATACCGTTGTAATCGGGCGAGTTTCTACTTTCAGATGCAACAGAAATTTTGCGGATTGATCAATCCGTTCGCGAGATATGGCAGTTTGGAGGTAAGAAACGCTTGAGAAACTCAAAATTTTCGAAGTTCTGATGCTCCAAACGAATAACTAGAACGGCCTAGGGGAAAAGTACGCATGCCGTTGTAATCGGGCGAGTTTCTACTTTCAGATGCAACAGAAATTTTGCGGATTAGTCAATCCGTTCGCGAGATATGGCAGTTTGGAGGTAAGAAACGCTTGAGAAACTCAAAATTTTCGCAGTTCTAATGCTCGACAAGCATAACTAGAACGGTCTAGGGGAAAAGTACGCATACCGTTGTAATCGGGCGACTTTCTACTTTCAGATGCAACAGAAATTTTGCGGATTGGTCAATCCGTTCGCGAGATGTGGCAGTTTGTAGGTAAGGAACGCTTGAGAAACTCAAAATTTTCGCAGTTCTGATGCTCAAAAGGAATAACTAGAACGGCCTAGGGGAAAAGTACGCATACCGTTGTAATCGGGCGAGTTTCTACTTTCAGATGCAACAGAAATTTTGCGGATTAGTCAATCCGTTCGCGAGATATGGAAGTTTGGAGGTAAGAAACGCTTGAGAAACACAAAATTTTCGCAGTTCTGATGCTCGTAACGAATAACTAGAACGGCCTAGGGGAAAAGTACGCATGCCGTTGTAATCGGGCGAGTTTCTACTTTCAGATGCAACAGAAATTTTACGCATTGGTCAATCCGTTCGCGAGAAATGGCAGT
This sequence comes from Ptiloglossa arizonensis, assembly GCF_051014685.1. Classification (NCBI taxonomy): domain Eukaryota; kingdom Metazoa; phylum Arthropoda; class Insecta; order Hymenoptera; family Colletidae; genus Ptiloglossa; species Ptiloglossa arizonensis. The sequence goes on from NW_027478650.1 coordinate 153,350, forward strand.
TTGGAGGTAAGAAACGCTTGAGAAACTCAAAATTTTCGCAGTTCTGATGCTCGAAACGAATAACTAGAACGGCCTAGGGGAAAAGTACGCATACCGTTGTAATCGGGCGAGTTTCTACTTTCAGATGCAACAGAAATTTTGCGGATTGGTCAATCCGTTCGCGAGATATGGCAGTTTGGAGGTAAGAAACGCTTGAGAAACTCAAAATTTTCGCAGTTCTGATGCTCGAAACGAATAACTAGAACGGTCTAGGGGAAAAGTACGCATACCGTTGTAATCGGGCGACTTTCTACTTTCAGATGCAACAGAAATTTTGCGGATTGGTCAATCCGTTCGCGAGATGTGGCAGTTTGTAGGTAAGGAACGCTTGAGAAACTCAAAATTTTCGCAGTTCTGATGCTCAAAAGGAATAACTAGAACGGCCTAGGGGAAAAGTACGCATACCGTTGTAATCGGGCGAGTTTCTACTTTCAGATGCATCAGAAATTTTGCGGATTAGTCAATCCGTTCGCGAGATATGGCAGTTTGGAGGTAAGAAACGCTTGAGAAACTCAAAATTTTCGCAGTTCTGATGCTCGAAACGAATAACTAGAACGGACTAGGGGAAAAGTACGCATACCGTTGTAATCGGGCGAGTTTCTACTTTCAGATGCAACAGAAATTTTGCGGATTGGTCAATTCGTTCGCGAGATATGGCAGTTTGGAGGTAAGAAACGCTTGAGAAACTCAAAATTTTCGCAGTTCTGATGCTCGAAACGAATAACTAGAACGGACTAGGGGAAAAGTACGCATACCGTTGTAATCGGGCGAGTTTCTACTTTCAGATGCAACAGAAATTTTGCGGATTGGTCAATCCGTTCGCGAGATATGGCAGTTTGGAGGTAAGAAACGCTTGAGAAACTCAAAATTTTCGCAGTTCTGATGCTCGAAAGGAATAACTAGAACGGCCTAGGGGAAAAGTACGCATACCGTTGTAATCGGGCGAGTTTCTACTTTCAGATGCATCAGAAATTTTGCGGATTAGTCAATCCGTTCGCGAGATATGGAAGTTTGGAGGTAAGAAACGCTTGAGAAACACAAAATTTTCGCAGTTCTGATGCTCGAAACGAATAACTAGAACGGCCTAGGGGAAAAGTACGCATGCCGTTGTAATCGGGCGAGTTTCTACTTTCAGATGCAACAGAAATTTTGCGCATTGGTCAATCCGTTCGCGAGAAATGGCAGTTTGGAGGTAAGAAACGCTTGAGAAACTCAAAATTTTCGCAGTTCTGATGCTCGAAACGAATAACTGGAACGGCCTAGGGGAAAAGTACGCATACCGTTGTAATCGGGCGAGTTTCTACTTTCAGATGCAATAGAAATTTTGCGGATTGGTCAATCCGTTCGCGAGATATGGAAGTTTGGAGGTAAGAAACGCTTGAGAAACACAAAATTTTCGCAGTTCTGATGCTCGAAACGAATAACTAGAACGGCCTAGGGGAAAAGTACGCATGCCGTTGTAATCGGGCGAGTTTCTACTTTCAGATGCAACAGAAATTTTGCGCATTGGTCAATCCGTTCGCGAGAAATGGCAGTTTGGAGGTAAGAAACGCTTGAGAAACTCAAAATTTTCGCAGTTCTGATGCTCGAAACGAATAACTAGAACGGCCTAGGGGAAAAGTACGCATACCGTTGTAATCGGGCGAGTTTCTACTTTCAGATGCAACAGAAATTTTGCGGATTGGTCAATCCGTTCGCGAGATATGGCAGTTTGGAGGTAAGAAACGCTTGAGAAACTCAAAATTTTCGCAGTTCTGATGCTCGACAAGCATAACTAGAACGGCCTAGGGGAAAAGTACGCATACCGTTGTAATCGGGCGAGTTTCTACTTTCAGATGCAACAGAAATTTTGCGGATTGGTCAATCCGTTCGCGAGATATGGCAGTTTGGAGGTAAGAAACGCTTGAGAAACTCAAAATTTTCGCTGTTCTGATGCTCGACAAGCATAACTAGAACGGCCTAGGGGAAAAGTACGCATACCGTTGTAATCGGGCGAGTTTCTACTTTCAGATGCAACAGAAATTTTGCGGATTGGTCAATCCGTTCCCGAGATATGGCAGTTTGGAGGTAAGAAACGCTTGAGAAACTCAAAATTTTCGCAGTTCTGATGCTCGAAACGATTAACTAGAACGGACTAGGGGAAAAGTACGCATACCGTTGTAATCGGGCGAGTTTCTACTTTCAGATGCAACAGAAATTTTGCGCATTGGTCAATCCGTTCGCGAGAAATGGCAGTTTGGAGGTAAGAAACGCTTGAGAAACTCAAAATTTTCGCAGTTCTGATGCTCGAAACGAATAACTAGAACGGCCTAGGGGAAAAGTACGCATACCGTTGTAATCGGGCGAGTTTCTACTTTCAGATGCAACAGAAATTTTGCGGATTGGTCAATCCGTTCGCGAGATATGGCAGTTTGGAGGTAAGAAACGCTTGAGAAACTCAAAATTTTCGCTGTTCTGATGCTCGACAAGCATAACTAGAACGGCCTAGGGGAAAAGTACGCATACCGTTGTAATCGGGCGAGTTTCTACTTTCAGATGCAACAGAAATTTTGCGGATTGGTCAATCCGTTCCCGAGATATGGCAGTTTGGAGGTAAGAAACGCTTGAGAAACTCAAAATTTTCGCAGTTCTGATGCTCGAAACGATTAACTAGAACGGACTAGGGGAAAAGTACGCATACCGTTGTAATCGGGCGAGTTTCTACTTTCAGATGCAACAGAAATTTTGCGGATTGTTCAATCCGTTCGCGAGATATGGCAGTTTGGAGGTAAGAAACGCTTGAGAAACTCAAAATTTTCGCAGTTCTGATGCTCGACAAGCATAACTAGAACGGTCTAGGGGAAAAGTACGCATACCGTTGTAATCGGGCGACTTTCTACTTTCAGATGCAACAGAAATTTTGCGGATTGGTCAATCCGTTCGCGAGATATGGCAGTTTGGAGGTAAGAATCGCTTGAGAAACTCAAAATTTTCGCAGTTCTGATGCTCGAAACGAATAACTAGAACGGACTAGGGGAAAAGTACGCATACCGTTGTAATCGGGCGAGTTTCTACGTTCAGATGCAACAGAAATTTTGCGGATTGGTCAATCCGTTCGCGAGATATGGCAGTTTGGAGGTCAGAAACGTTTGAGAAACTCAAAATTTTCACAGTTCTGATGCTCGAAACGAATAAACAGAACGGCCTAGGGGAAAAGTACGCATACCGTTGTAATCGGGCGAGCTTCTACTTTCAGATGCAACAGAAATTTTGCGGATTGGTCAATCCGTTCGCGAGATATGGCAGTTTGGAGGTAAGAAACGCTTGAGAAACTCAAAATTTTCGCAGTTCTGATGCTCGAAACGAATAACTAGAACGGCCTAGGGGAAAAGTACGCATACCGTTGTAATCGGGCGAGTTTCTACTTTCAGATGCAACAGAAATTTTGCGGATTTGTCAATCCGTTCGCGAGATATGGCAGTTTGGAGGTATGAAACGCTTGAGAAACTCAAAATTTTCGCAGTTCTGATGCTCGACAAGCATAACTAGATCGGTCTAGGGGAAAAGTACGCATACCGTTGTAATCGGGCGACTTTCTACTTTCAGATGCAACAGAAATTTTGCGGATTGGTCAATCCGTTCGCGAGATATGGCAGTTTGGAGGTAAGAAACGCTTGAGAAACTCAAAATTTTCGCAGTTCTGATGCTCGACAAGCATAACTAGAACGGCCTAGGGGAAAAGTACGCATACCGTTGTAATCGGGCGAGTTTCTAGTTTCAGATGCAACAGAAATTTTGCGGATTAGTCAATCCGTTCGCGAGATATGGCAGTTTGGAGGTAAGAAACGCTTGAGAAACTCAAAATTTTCGCAGTTCTGATGCTCGACAAGCATAACTAGAACGGTCTAGGGGAAAAGTACGCATACCGTTGTAATCGGGCGACTTTCTACTTTCAGATGCAACAGAAATTTTGCGGATTGGTCAATCCGTTCGCGAGATGTGGCAGTTTGTAGGTAAGGAACGCTTGAGAAACTCAAAATTTTCGCAGTTCTGATGCTCAAAAGGAATAACTAGAACGGCCTAGGGGAAAAGTACGCATACCGTTGTAATCGGGCGAGTTTCTACTTTCAGATGCAACAGAAATTTTGCGGATTAGTCAATCCGTTCGCGAGATATGGAAGTTTGGAGGTAAGAAACGCTTGAGAAACACAAAATTTTCGCAGTTCTGATGCTCGAAACGAATAACTAGAACGGCCTAGGGGAAAAGTACGCATGCCGTTGTAATCGGGCGAGTTTCTACTTTCAGATGCAACAGAAATTTTGCGCATTGGTCAATCCGTTCGCGAGAAATGGCAGTTTGGAGGTAAGAAACGCTTGAGAAACTCAAAATTTTCGCAGTTCTGATGCTCGAAACGAATAACTAGAACGGCCTAGGGGAAAAGTACGCATACCGTTGTAATCGGGCGAGTTTCTACTTTCAGATGCAACAGAAATTTTGCGGATTGGTCAATCCGTTCGCGAGATATGGCAGTTTGGAGGTAAGAAACGCTTGAGAAACTCAAAATTTTCGCAGTTCTGATGCTCGAAACGAATAACTAGAACGGACTAGGGGAAAAGTACGCATACCGTTGTAATCGGGCGAGTTTCTACTTTCAGATGCAACAGAAATTTTGCGGATTGGTCAATCCGTTCGCGAGATATGGCAGTTTGGAGGTAAGAAACGCTTGAGAAACTCAAAATTTTCGCAGTTCTGATGCTCGAAACGAATAACTAGAACGGCCTAGGTCAAAAGTACGCATACCGTTGTAATCGGGCGAGTTTCTACTTTCAGATGCAACAGAAATTTTGCGGATTAGTCAATCCGTTCGCGAGATATGGCAGTTTGGAGGTATGAAACGCTTGAGAAACTCAAAATTTTCGCAGTTCTGATGCTCGACAAGCATAACTAGAACGGTTTAGGGGAAAAGTACGCATACCGTTGTAATCGGTCGAGTTTCTACTTTCAGATGCAACAGAAATTTTGCGGATTGGTCAATCCGTTCGCGAGATATGGCAGTTTGTAGGTAAGAAACGCTTGAGAAACTCAAAATTTTCGCAGTTCTGATGCTCGAAACGAATAACTAGAACGGCCTAGGGGAAAAGTACGCATACCGTTGTAATCGGGCGAGCTTCTACTTTCAGATGCAACAGAAATTTTGCGGATTGGTCAATCCGTTCGCGAGATATGGCAGTTTGGAGGTAAGAAACGCTTGAGAAACTCAAAATTTTCGCAGTTCTGATGCTCAAAAGGAATAACTAGAACGGCCTAGGGGAAAAGTACGCATACCGTTGTAATCGGGCGAGTTTCTACTTTCAGATGCAACAGAAATTTTGCGGATTAGTCAATCCGTTCGCGAGATATGGAAGTTTGGAGGTAAGAAACGCTTGAGAAACACAAAATTTTCGCAGTTCTGATGCTCGAAACGAATAACTAGAACGGCCTAGGGGAAAAGTACGCATGCCGTTGTAATCGGGCGAGTTTCTACTTTTAGATGCAACAGAAATTTTGCGCATTGGTCAATCCGTTCGCGAGAAATGGCTGTTTGGAGGTAAGAAACGCTTGAGAAACTTAAAATTTTCGCAGTTCTGATGCTCGAAACGAATAACTAGAACGGCCTAGGGGAAAAGTACGCATACCGTTGTAATCGGGCGACTTTCTACTTTCAGATGCAACAGAAATTTTGCGGATTGGTCAATCCGTTCGCGAGATATGGCAGTTTGGAGGTAAGAAACGCTTGAGAAACTCAAAATTTTCGCAGTTCTGATGCTCGACAAGCATAACTAGAACGGCCTAGGGGAAAAGTACGCATACCGTTGTAATCGGGCGAGTTTCTAGTTTCAGATGCAACAGAAATTTTGCGGATTAGTCAATCCGTTCGCGAGATATGGCAGTTTGGAGGTAAGAAACGCTTGAGAAACTCAAAATTTTCGCAGTTCTGATGCTCGACAAGCATAACTAGAACGGTCTAGGGGAAAAGTACGCATACCGTTGTAATCGGGCGACTTTCTACTTTCAGATGCAACAGAAATTTTGCGGATTGGTCAATCCGTTCGCGAGATGTGGCAGTTTGTAGGTAAGGAACGCTTGAGAAACTCAAAATTTTCGCAGTTCTGATGCTCAAAAGGAATAACTAGAACGGCCTAGGGGAAAAGTACGCATACCGTTGTAATCGGGCGAGTTTCTACTTTCAGATGCAACAGAAATTTTGCGGATTAGTCAATCCGTTCGCGAGATATGGAAGTTTGGAGGTAAGAAACGCTTGAGAAACACAAAATTTTCGCAGTTCTGATGCTCGAAACGAATAACTAGAACGGCCTAGGGGAAAAGTACGCATGCCGTTGTAATCGGGCGAGTTTCTACTTTCAGATGCAACAGAAATTTTGCGCATTGGTCAATCCGTTCGCGAGAAATGGCAGTTTGGAGGTAAGAAACGCTTGAGAAACTCAAAATTTTCGCAGTTCTGATGCTCGAAACGAATAACTAGAACGGCCTAGGGGAAAAGTACGCATACCGTTGTAATCGGGCGAGTTTCTACTTTCAGATGCAACAGAAATTTTGCGGATTGGTCAATCCGTTCGCGAGATATGGCAGTTTGGAGGTAAGAAACGCTTGAGAAACTCAAAATTTTCGCAGTTCTGATGCTCGAAACGAATAACTAGAACGGACTAGGGGAAAAGTACGCATACCGTTGTAATCGGGCGAGTTTCTACTTTCAGATGCAACAGAAATTTTGCGGATTGGTCAATCCGTTCGCGAGATATGGCAGTTTGGAGGTAAGAAACGCTTGAGAAACTCAAAATTTTCGCAGTTCTGATGCTCGAAACGAATAACTAGAACGGCCTAGGTCAAAAGTACGCATACCGTTGTAATCGGGCGAGTTTCTACTTTCAGATGCAACAGAAATTTTGCGGATTAGTCAATCCGTTCGCGAGATATGGCAGTTTGGAGGTATGAAACGCTTGAGAAACTCAAAATTTTCGCAGTTCTGATGCTCGACAAGCATAACTAGAACGGTTTAGGGGAAAAGTACGCATACCGTTGTAATCGGTCGAGTTTCTACTTTCAGATGCAACAGAAATTTTGCGGATTGGTCAATCCGTTCGCGAGATATGGCAGTTTGTAGGTAAGAAACGCTTGAGAAACTCAAAATTTTCGCAGTTCTGATGCTCGAAACGAATAACTAGAACGGCCTAGGGGAAAAGTACGCATACCGTTGTAATCGGGCGAGCTTCTACTTTCAGATGCAACAGAAATTTTGCGGATTGGTCAATCCGTTCGCGAGATATGGCAGTTTGGAGGTAAGAAACGCTTGAGAAACTCAAAATTTTCGCAGTTCTGATGCTCAAAAGGAATAACTAGAACGGCCTAGGGGAAAAGTACGCATACCGTTGTAATCGGGCGAGTTTCTACTTTCAGATGCAACAGAAATTTTGCGGATTAGTCAATCCGTTCGCGAGATATGGAAGTTTGGAGGTAAGAAACGCTTGAGAAACACAAAATTTTCGCAGTTCTGATGCTCGAAACGAATAACTAGAACGGCCTAGGGGAAAAGTACGCATGCCGTTGTAATCGGGCGAGTTTCTACTTTCAGATGCAACAGAAATTTTGCGCATTGGTCAATCCGTTCGCGAGAAATGGCTGTTTGGAGGTAAGAAACGCTTGAGAAACTTAAAATTTTCGCAGTTCTGATGCTCGAAACGAATAACTAGAACGGCCTAGGGGAAAAGTACGCATACCGTTGTAATCGGGCGAGTTTCTACTTTCAGATGCAACAGAAATTTTGCGGATTGGTCAATCCGTTCGCGAGATATGGCAGTTTGGAGGTAAGAAACGCTTGAGAAACTCAAAATTTTCGCAGTTCTGATGCTCGAAACGAATAACTAGAACGGACTAGGGGAAAAGTACGCATACCGTTGCAATCGGGCGAGTTTCTACTTTCAGATGCAACAGAAATTTTGCGGATTGGTCAATCCGTTCGCGAGATATGGCAGTTTGGAGGTAAGAAACGCTTGAGAAACTCAAAATTTTCGCAGTTCTGATTCTCGAAACGAATAACTAGAACGGCCTAGGGGAAAAGTACGCATACCGTTGTAATCGGGCGAGTTTCTACTTTCAGATGCAACAGAAATTTTGCGGATTAGTCAATCCGTTCGCGAGATATGGCAGTTTGGATGTATGAAACGCTTGAGAAACTCAAAATTTTCGCAGTTCTGATGCTCGACAAGCATAACTAGAACGGTCTAGGGGAAAAGTACGCATACCGTTGTAATCGGTCGAGTTTCTACTTTCAGATGCAACAGAAATTTTGCGGATTGGTAAATCCGTTCGCGAGATATGGCAGTTTGTAGGTAAGAAACGCTTGAGAAACTCAAAATTTTCGCAGTTCTGATGCTCGAAACGAATAACTAGAACGGCCTAGGGGAAAAGTACGCATACCGTTGTAATCGGGCGAGCTTCTACTTTCAGATGCAACAGAAATTTTGCGGATTGGTCAATCCGTTCGCGAGATATGACAGTTTGGAGGTAAGAAACGCTTGAGAAACTCAAAATTTTCGCAGTTCTGATGCACGAAACGAATAACTAGAACGGCCTAGGGGAAAAGTACGCATACCGTTGTAATCGGGCGAGTTTCTACTTTCAGATGCAACAGAAATTTTGCGGATTAGTCAATCCGTTCGCGAGATATGGCAGTTTGGAGGTAAGAAACGCTTGAGAAACTCAAAATTTTCGCAGTTCTGATGCTCGAAACGAATAACTAGAACGGACTAGGGGAAAAGTACGCATACCGTTGTAATCGGGCGAGTTTCTACTTTCAGATGCAACAGAAATTTTGCGGATTGGTCAATCCGTTCGCGAGATATGGCAGTTTGGAGGTAAGCAACGCTTGAGAAACCCAAAACTTTCGCAGTTCTCATGCTCGAAACGAATAACTACAACGGCCTAGGGGAAAAGTACGCATACCGTTGTAATCGGGCGAGTTTCTACTTTCAGATGCAACAGAAATTTTGCGGATTGGTCAATCCGTTCGCGAGATATGGCAGTTTGGAGGTAAGAAACGCTTGAGAAACTCAAAATTTTCGCAGTTCTGATGCTCGAAACGAATAACCAGAACGGCCTAGGGGAAAAGTACGTATACCGTTGTAATCGGTCGAGTTTCTACTTTCAGATGGAACACAAATTTTGCGGATTGGTCAATCCGTTCGCGAGATATGACAGTTTGGAGGTAAGAAACGCTTGAGAAACTCAAAATTTTCGCAGTTCTGATGCACGAAACGAATAACTAGAACGGCCTAGGGGAAAAGTACGCATACCGTTGTAATCGGGCGAGTTTCTACTTTCAGATGCAACAGAAATTTTGCGGATTAGTCAATCCGTTCGCGAGATATGGCAGTTTGGAGGTAAGAAACGCTTGAGAAACTCAAAATTTTCGCAGTTCTGATGCTCGAAACGAATAACTAGAACGGACTAGGGGAAAAGTACGCATACCGTTGTAATCGGGCGAGTTTCTACTTTCAGATGCAACAGAAATTTTGCGGATTGGTCAATCCGTTCGCGAGATATGGCAGTTTGGAGGTAAGCAACGCTTGAGAAACCCAAAACTTTCGCAGTTCTCATGCTCGAAACGAATAACTACAACGGCCTAGGGGAAAAGTACGCATACCGTTGTAATCGGGCGAGTTTCTACTTTCAGATGCAACAGAAATTTTGCGGATTGGTCAATCCGTTCGCGAGATATGGCAGTTTGGAGGTAAGAAACGCTTGAGAAACTCAAAATTTTCGCAGTTCTGATGCTCGAAACGAATAACCAGAACGGCCTAGGGGAAAAGTACGTATACCGTTGTAATCGGTCGAGTTTCTACTTTCAGATGGAACACAAATTTTGCGGATTGGTCAATCCGTTCGCGAGATATGGCAGTTTGTATGTAAGAAACGCTTGAGAAACTCAAAATTTTTGCAGTTCTGATGCTCGAAACGAATAACTAGAACGGCCTAGGGGAAAAGTACGCATACCGTTGTAATCGGGCGAGTTTCTACTTTCAGATGCAACAGAACTTTTGCGGATTGGTCAATCCGTTCGCGAGATATGGCAGTTTGGAGGTAAGCAACGCTTGAGAAACCCAAAATTTTCGCAGTTCTCATGCTCGAAGCGAACAACTAGAACGGCCTAGGGGAAAAGTACGCATACCGTTGTAATCGGGCGAGCTTCTACTTTCAGATGCAACAGAAATTTTGCGGATTGGTCAATCCGTTCGCGAGATATGGCAGTTTGGAGGTAAGAAACGCTTGAGAAACTCAAAATTTTCGCAGTTCTGATGCTCGAAACGAATAACTAGAACGGCCTACGGGAAAAGTACGCATACCGTTGTAATCGGGCGAGTTTCTACTTTCAGATGCAACAGAAATTTTGCGGATTAGTCAATCCGTTCGCGAGATATGGCAGTTTGGAGGTAAGAAACGCTTGAGAAACTCAAAATTTTCGCAGTTCTGATGCTCGAAACGAATAACTAGAACGGACTAGGGGAAAAGTACGCATACCGTTGTAATCGGGCGAGTTTCTACTTTCAGATGCAACAGAAATTTTGCGGATTGGTCAATCCGTTCGCCAGATATGGCAGTTTGGAGGTAAGCAACGCTTGAGAAACCCAAAACTTTCGCAGTTCTCATGCTCGAAACGAATAACTACAACGGCCTAGGGGAAAAGTACGCATACCGTTGTAATCGGGCGAGTTTCTACTTTCAGATGCAACAGAAATTTTGCGGATTGGTCAATCCGTTCGCGAGATATGGCAGTTTGGAGGTAAGAAACGCTTGAGAAACTCAAAATTTTCGCAGTTCTGATGCTCGAAACGAATAACCAGAACGGCCTAGGGGAAAAGTACGCATACCGTTGTAATCGGTCGAGTTTCTACTTTCAGATGGAACAGAAATTTTGCGGATTGGTCAATCCGTTCGCGAGATATGGCAGTTTGTAGGTAAGAAACGCTTGAGAAACTCAAAATTTTCGCAGTTCTGATGCTCGAAACGAATAACTAGAACGGCCTAGGGGAAAAGTACGCATACCGTTGTAATCGGGCGAGTTTCTACTTTCAGATGCAATAGAAATTTTGCGGATTGGTCAATCCGTTCGCGAGATATGGCAGTTTGGAGGTAAGCAACGCTTGAGAAACCCAAAATTTTCGCAGTTCTCATGCTCGAAGCGAATAACTACAACGGCCTAGGGGAAAAGTACGCATACCGTTGTAATCGGTCGAGTATCTACTTTCAGATGGAACAGAAATTTTGCGGATTGGTCAATCCGTTCGCGAGATATGGGAGTTTGGAGGTAAGCAACGCTTGAGAAACCCTAAATTTTCGCAGTTCTCATGCTCGAAGCGAATAACTACAACGGCCTAGGGGAAAAGTACGCATACCGTTGTAATCGGTCGAGTATCTACTTTCAGATGGAACAGAAATTTTGCGGATTGGTCAATCCGTTCGCGAGATATGGCAGTTTGTAGGTAAGAAACGCTTGAGACTCTAAATTTTCGCAGTTCTGATGCTCGAAACGAATAACTAGAACGGCCTAGGGGAAAAGTACGCATACCGTTGTAATCGGGCGAGTTTCTACTTTCAGATGCAACAGAAATTTTGCGGATTAGTCAATCCGTTCGCGAGATATGGCAGTTTGGATGTAAGAAACGCTTGAGAAACTCAAAATTTTCGCAGTTCTGATGCTCGAAACGAATAACTAGAACGGACTAGGGGAAAAGTACGCATACCGTTGTAATCGGGCGAGTTTCTACTTTCAGATGCAACAGAAATTTTGCGGATTGGTCAATCCGTTCGCGAGATATGGCAGTTTGGAGGTAAGCAACGCTTGAGAAACCCAAAACTTTCGCAGTTCTCATGCTCGAAACGAATAACTACAACGGCCTAGGGGAAAAGTACGCATACCGTTGTAATCGGGCGAGTTTCTACTTTCAGATGCAACAGAAATTTTGCGGATTGGTCAATCCGTTCGCGAGATATGGCAGTTTGGAGGTAAGAAACGCTTGAGAAACTCAAAATTTTCGCAGTTCTGATGCTCGAAACGAATAACCAGAACGGCCTAGGGGAAAAGTACGCATACCGTTGTAATCGGTCGAGTTTCTACTTTCAGATGGAACAGAAATTTTGCGGATTGGTCAATCCGTTCGCGAGATATGGCAGTTTGTAGGTAAGAAACGCTTGAGAAACTCAAAATTTTCGCAGTTCTGATGCTCGAAACGAATAACTAGAACGGCCTAGGGGAAAAGTACGCATACCGTTGTAATCGGGCGAGTTTCTACTTTCAGATGCAACAGAAATTTTGCGGATTGGTCAATCCGTTCGCGAGATATGGCAGTTTGGAGGTAAGCAACGCTTGAGAAACCCAAAATTTTCGCAGTTCTCATGCTCGAAGCGAATAACTACAACGGCCTAGGGGAAAAGTACGCATACCGTTGTAATCGGTCGAGTTTCTACTTTCAGATGGAACAGAAATTTTGCGGATTGGTCAATCCGTTCGCGAGATATGGCAGTTTGTAGGTAAGAAACGCTTGAGAAACTCAAAATTTTCGCAGTTCTGATGCTCGAAACGAATAACTAGAACGGCCTAGGGGAAAAGTACGCATACCGTTGTAATCGGGCGAGTTTCTACTTTCAGATGCAACAGAAATTTTGCGGATTAGTCAATCCGTTCGCGAGATATGGCAGTTTGGAGGTAAGAAACGCTTGAGAAACTCAAAATTTTCGCAGTTCTGATGCTCGAAACGAATAACTAGAACGGACTAGGGGAAAAGTACGCACACCGTTGTAATCGGGCGAGTTTCTACTTTCAGATGCAACAGAAATTTTGCGGATTGGTCAATCCGTTCGCGAGATATGGCAGTTTGGAGGTAAGCAACGCTTGAGAAACCCAAAACTTTCGCAGTTCTCATGCTCGAAACGAATAACTACAACGGCCTAGGGGAAAAGTACGCATACCGTTGTAATCGGGCGAGTTTCTACTTTCAGATGCAACAGAAATTTTGCGGACTGGTCAATCCGTTCGCGAGATATGGCAGTTTGGAGGTAAGAAACGCTTGAGCAACTCAAAATTTTCGCAGTTCTGATGCTCGAAACGAATAACCAGAACGGCGTAGGGGAAAAGTACGCATACCGTTGTAATCGGTCGAGTTTCTACTTTCAGATGGAACAGAAATTTTGCGGATTGGTCAATCCGTTCGCGAGATATGGCAGTTTGTAGGTAAGAAACGCTTGAGAAACTCAAAATTTTCGCAGTTCTGATGCTCGAAACGAATAACTAGAACGGCCTAGGGGAAAAGTACGCATACCGTTGTAATCGGTCGAGTTTCTACTTTCAGATGGAACAGAAATTTTGCGGATTGGTCAATCCGTTCGCGAGATATGGAAGTTTGGAGGTAAGCAACGCTTGAGAAACCCAAAATTTTCGCAGTTCTCATGCTCGAAGCGAATAACTACAACGGCCTAGGGGAAAAGTACGCATACCGTTGTAATCGGGCGAGTTTCTACTATCAGATGCAACAGAAATTTTGCGGATTGGTCAATCCGTTCGCGAGATATGGGAGTTTGGAGGTAAGCAACGCTTGAGAAACCCAAAATTTTCGCAGTTCTCATGCTCGAAGCGAATAACTACAACGGCCTAGGGGAAAAGTACGCATACCGTTGTAATCGGTCGAGTTTCTACTTTCAGATGGAACAGAAATTTTGCGGATTGGTCAATCCGTTCGCGAGATATGGCAGTTTGTAGGTAAGAAACGCTTGAGAAACTCAAAATTTTCGCAGTTCTGATGCTCGAAACGAATAACTAGAACGGCCTAGGGGAAAAGTACGCATACCGTTGTAATCGGGCGAGTTTCTACTTTCAGATGCAACAGAAATTTTGCGGATTAGTCAATCCGTTCGCGAGATATGGCAGTTTGGAGGTAAGAAACGCTTGAGAAACTCAAAATTTTCGCAGTTCTGATGCTCGAAACGAATAACTAGAACGGACTAGGGGAAAAGTACGCATACCGTTGTAATCGGGCGAGTTTCTACTTTCAGATGCAACAGAAATTTTGCGGATTGGTCAATCCGTTCGCGAGATATGGCAGTTTGGAGGTAAGCAACGCTTGAGAAACCCAAAACTTTCGCAGTTCTCATGCTCGAAACGAATAACTACAACGGCCTAGGGGAAAAGTACGCATACCATTGTAATCGGGCGAGTTTCTACTTTCAGATGCAACAGAAATTTTGCGGATTGGTCAATCCGTTCGCGAGATATGGCAGTTTGGAGGTAAGAAACGCTTGAGAAACTCAAAATTTTCGCAGTTCTGATGCTCGAAACGAATAACCAGAACGGCCTAGGGGAAAAGTACGCATACCGTTGTAATCGGTCGAGTTTCTACTTTCAGATGGAACAGAAATTTTGCGGATTGGTCAATCCGTTCGCGAGATATGGCAGTTTGTAGGTAAGAAACGCTTGAGAAACTCAAAATTTTCGCAGTTCTGATGCTCGAAACGAATAACTAGAACGGCCTAGGGGAAAAGTACGCATACCGTTGCAATCGGGCGAGTTTCTACTTTCAGATGCAACAGAAATTTTGCGGATTGGTCAATCCGTTCGCGAGATATGGCAGTTTGGAGGTAAGCAACGCTTGAGAAACCCAAAACTTTCGCAGTTCTCATGCTCGAAACGAATAACTACAACGGCCTAGGGGAAAAGTACGCATACCATTGTAATCGGGCGAGTTTCTACTTTCAGATGCAACAGAAATTTTGCGGATTGGTCAATCCGTTCGCGAGATATGGCAGTTTGGAGGTAAGAAACGCTTGAGAAACTCAAAATTTTCGCAGTTCTGATGCTCGAAACGAATAACCAGAACGGCCTAGGGGAAAAGTACGCATACCGTTGTAATCGGTCGAGTTTCTACTTTCAGATGGAACAGAAATTTTGCGGATTGGTCAATCCGTTCGCGAGATATGGCAGTTTGTAGGTAAGAAACGCTTGAGAAACTCAAAATTTTCGCAGTTCTGATGCTCGAAGCGAATAACTACAACGGCCTAGGGGAAAAGTACGCATACCGTTGTAATCGGTCGAGTTTCTACTTTCAGATGGAACAGAAATTTTGCGGATTGGTCAATCCGTTCGCGAGATATGGCAGTTTGGAGGTAAGAAACGCTTGAGAAACTCAAAATTTTCGCAGTTCTGATGCTCGACAAGCATAACTAGAACGGTCTAGGGGAAAAGTACGCATACCGTTGTAATCGGGCGACATTCTACTTTCAGATGCAACAGAAATTTTGCGGATTGGTCAATCCGTTCGCGAGATATGGCAGTTTGGAGGTAAGAAACGGTTGAGAAACTCAAAATTATCACAGTTCTGATGTTCGAAACGAATAACCAGAACGGCCTAGGGGGAAAGTACGCATACCGTTGTAATCGGGCGAGTTTCTACTTTCAGATGCAACAGAAATTTTGCGGATTGGTCAATCCGTTCGCGAGATATGGCAGTTTGGAGGTAAGCAACGCTTGAGAAACCCAAAACTTTCGCAGTTCTCATGCTCGAAACGAATAACTACAACGGCCTAGGGGAAAAGTACGCATACCGTTGTAATCGGGCGAGTTTCTACTTTCAGATGCAACAGAAATTTTGCGGATTGGTCAATCCGTTCGCGAGATATGGCAGTTTGGAGGTAAGAAACGCTTGAGAAACTCAAAATTTTCGCAGTTCTGATGCTCGAAACGAATAACTAGAACGGCCTAGGGGAAAAGTACGCATACCGTTGTAATCGGGCGAGTTTCTACTTTCAGATGCAACAGAAATTTTGCGGATTAGTCAATCCGTTCGCGAAATATGGCAGTTTGGAGGTAAGAAACGCTTGAGAAACTCAAAATTTTCGCAGTTCTGATGCTCGAAACGAATAACTAGAACGGACTAGGGGAAAAGTACGCATACCGTTGTAATCGGGCGAGTTTCTACTTTCAGATGCAACAGAAATTTTGCGGATTGGTCAATCCGTTCGCGAGATATGGCAGTTTGGAGGTAAGCAACGCTTGAGAAACCCAAAACTTTCGCAGTTCTCATGCTCGAAACGAATAACTACAACGGCCTAGGGGAAAAGTACGCATACCGTTGTAATCGGGCGAGTTTCTACTTTCAGATGCAACAGAAATTTTGCGGATTGGTCAATCCGTTCGCGAGATATGGCAGTTTGGAGGTAAGAAACGCTTGAGAAACTCAAAATTTTCGCAGTTCTGATGCTCGAAACGAATAACCAGAACGGCCTAGGGGAAAAGTACGCATACCGTTGTAATCGGTCGAGTTTCTACTTTCAGATGGAACAGAAATTTTGCGGATTGGTCAATCCGTTCGCGAGATATGGCAGTTTGTAGGTAAGAAACGCTTGAGAAACTCAAAATTTTCGCAGTTCTGATGCTCGAAACGAATAACTAGAACGGCCTAGGGGAAAAGTACGCATACCGTTGTAATCGGGCGAGTTTCTACTTTCAGATGCAACAGAAATTTTGCGGATTGGTCAATCCGTTCGCGAGATATGGCAGTTTGGAGGTAAGCAACGCTTGAGAAACCCAAAATTTTCGCAGTTCTCATGCTCGAAGCGAATAACTACAACGGCCTAGGGGAAAAGTACGCATACCGTTGTAATCGGGCGAGTTTCTACTTTCAGATGCAACAGAAATTTTGCGGATTGGTCAATCCGTTCGCGAGATATGGGAGTTTGGAGGTAAGCAACGCTTGAGAAACCCAAAATTTTCGCAGTTCTCATGCTCGAAGCGAATAACTACAACGGCCTAGGGGAAAAGTACGCATACCGTTGTAATCGGTCGAGTTTCTACTTTCAGATGGAACAGAAATTTTGCGGATTGGTCAATCCGTTCGCGAGATATGGCAGTTTGTAGGTAAGAAACGCTTGAGAAACTCAAAATTTTCGCAGTTCTGATGCTCGAAACGAATAACTAGAACGGCCTAGGGGAAAAGTACGCATACCGTTGTAATCGGGCGAGTTTCTACTTTCAGATGCAACAGAAATTTTGCGGATTAGTCAATCCGTTCGCGAGATATGGCAGTTTGGAGGTAAGAAACGCTTGAGAAACTCAAAATTTTCGCAGTTCTGATGCTCGAAACGAATAACTAGAACGGACTAGGGGAAAAGTACGCATACCGTTGTAATCGGGCGAGTTTCTACTTTCAGATGCAACAGAAATTTTGCGGATTGGTCAATCCGTTCGCGAGATATGGCAGTTTGGAGGTAAGCAACGCTTGAGAAACCCAAAACTTTCGCAGTTCTCATGCTCGAAACGAATAACTACAACGGCCTAGGGGAAAAGTACGCATACCATTGTAATCGGGCGAGTTTCTACTTTCAGATGCAACAGAAATTTTGCGGATTGGTCAATCCGTTCGCGAGATATGGCAGTTTGGAGGTAAGAAACGCTTGAGAAACTCAAAATTTTCGCAGTTCTGATGCTCGAAACGAATAACCAGAACGGCCTAGGGGAAAAGTACGCATACCGTTGTAATCGGTCGAGTTTCTACTTTCAGATGGAACAGAAATTTTGCGGATTGGTCAATCCGTTCGCGAGATATGGCAGTTTGTAGGTAAGAAACGCTTGAGAAACTCAAAATTTTCGCAGTTCTGATGCTCGAAACGAATAACTAGAATGGCCTAGGGGAAAAGTACGCATACCGTTGTAATCGGGCGAGTTTCTACTTTCAGATGCAACAGAAATTTTGCGGATTGGTCAATCCGTTCGCGAGATATGGCAGTTTGGAGGTAAGCAACGCTTGAGAAACCCAAAATTTTCGCAGTTCTCATGCTCGAAGCGAATAACTACAACGGCCTAGGGGAAAAGTACGCATACCGTTGTAATCGGGCGAGTTTCTACTTTCAGATGCAACAGAAATTTTGCGGATTGGTCAATCCGTTCGCGAGATATGGGAGTTTGGAGGTAAGCAACGCTTGAGAAACCCAAAATTTTCGCAGTTCTCATGCTCGAAGCGAATAACTACAACGGCCTAGGGGAAAAGTACGCATACCGTTGTAATCGGTCGAGTTTCTACTTTCAGATGGAAGAGAAATTTTGCGGATTGGTCAATCCGTTCGCGAGATATGGCAGTTTGTAGGTAAGAAACGCTTGAGAAACTCAAAATTTTCGCAGTTCTGATGCTCGAAACGAATAACTAGAACGGCCTAGGGGAAAAGTACGCATACCGTTGTAATCGGGCGAGTTTCTACTTTCAGATGCAACAGAAATTTTGCGGATTGGTCAATCCGTTCGCGAGATATGGCAGTTTGGAGGTAAGAAACGCTTGAGAAACTAAAAATTTTCGCAGTTCTGATGCTCGAAACGAATAACTAGAATGGCCTAGGGGAAAAGTACGCATACCGTTGTAATCGGGCGAGTTTCTACTTTCAGATGCAACAGAAATTTTGCGGATTGGTCAATCCGTTCGCGAGATATGGCAGTTTGGAGGTAAGCAACGCTTGAGAAACCCAAAATTTTCGCAGTTCTCATACTCGAAGCGAATAACTACAACGGCCTAGGGGAAAAGTACGCATACCGTTGTAATCGGGCGAGTTTCTACTTTCAGATGCAACAGAAATTTTGCGGATTAGTTAATCCGTTCGCGAGATATGGCAGTTTGGAGGTAAGAAACGCTTGAGAAACTCAAAATTTTCGCAGTTCTGATGCTCGACAAGCATAACTAGAACGGTCTAGGGGAAAAGTACGCATACCGTTGTAATCGGGCGACTTTCTACTTTCAGATGCAACAGAAATTTTGCGGATTGGTCAATCCGTTCGCGAGATATGGCAGTTTGGAGGTAAGAAACGGTTGAGAAACTCAAAATTATCACAGTTCTGATGTTCGAAACGAATAACCAGAACGGCCTAGGGGAAAAGTACGCATACCGTTGTAATCGGGCGAGTTTCTACTTTCAGATGCAACAGAAATTTTGCGGATTGGTCAATCCGTTCGCGAGATATGGCAGTTTGGAGGTAAGAAACGCTTGAGAAACTCAAAATTTTCGCAGTTCTGATGCTCGAAACGAATAACCAGAACGGCCTAGGGGAAAAGTACGCATACCGTTGTAATCGGTCGAGTTTCTACTTTCAGATGGAACAGAAATTTTGCGGATTGGTCAATCCGTTCGCGAGATATGGCAGTTTGTAGGTAAGAAACGCTTGAGAAACTCAAAATTTTCGCAGTTCTGATGCTCGAAACGAATAACTAGAACGGCCTAGGGGAAAAGTACGCATACCGTTGTAATCGGGCGAGTTTCTACTTTCAGATGCAACAGAAATTTTGCGGATTGGTCAATCCGTTCGCGAGATATGGCAGTTTGGAGGTAAGAAACGCTTGAGAAACTAAAAATTTTCGCAGTTCTGATGCTCGAAACGAATAACTAGAACGGCCTAGGGGAAAAGTACGCAGACCGTTGTAAGCGGGCGAGTTTCTACTTTCAGATGCAACAGAAATTTTGCGGATTAGTCAATCCGTTCGCGAGATATGGCAGTTTGGAGGTAAGAAACGCTTGAGAAACTCAAAATTTTCGCAGTTCTGATGCTCGAAACGAATAACTAGAACGGACTAGGGGAAAAGTACGCATACCGTTGTAATCGGGCGAATTTCTACTTTCAGATGCAACAGAAATTTTGCGCATTGGTCAATCCGTTCGCGAGATATGGCAGTTTGGAGGTAAGAAACGCTTGAGAAACTCAAAATTTTCGCAGTTCTGATGCTCGAAACGAATAACTAGAACGGCCTAGGGGAAAAGTACGCATACCGTTGTAATCGGGCGAGTTTCTACTTTCAGATGCAACAGAAATTTTGCGGATTAGTTAATCCGTTCGCGAGATATGGCAGTTTGGAGGTAAGAAACGCTTGAGAAACTCAAAATTTTCGCAGTTCTGATGCTCGACAAGCATAACTAGAACGGTCTAGGGGAAAAGTACGCATACCGTTGTAATCGGGCGACTTTCTACTTTCAGATGCAACAGAAATTTTGCGGATTGGTCAATCCGTTCGCGAGATATGGCAGTTTGGAGGTAAGAAACGGTTGAGAAACTCAAAATTATCACAGTTCTGATGTTCGAAACGAATAACCAGAACGGCCTAGGGGAAAAGTACGCATACCGTTGTAATCGGGCGAGTTTCTACTTTCAGATGCAACAGAAATTTTGCGGATTGGTCAATCCGTTCGCGAGATATGGCAGTTTGGAGGTAAGCAACGCTTGAGAAACCCAAAACTTTCGCAGTTCTCATGCTCGAAACGAATAACTACAACGGCCTAGGGGAAAAGTACGCATACCGTTGTAATCGGGCGAGTTTCTACTTTCAGATGCAACAGAAATTTTGCGGATTGGTCAATCCGTTCGCGAGATATGGCAGTTTGGAGGTAAGAAACGCTTGAGAAACTCAAAATTTTCGCAGTTCTGATGCTCGAAACGAATAACCAGAACGGCCTAGGGGAAAAGTACGCATACCGTTGTAATCGGTCGAGTTTCTACTTTCAGATGGAACAGAGATTTTGCGGATTAGTTAATCCGTTCGCGAGATATGGCAGTTTGGAAGTATGAAACACTTGAGAAACACAAAATTTTCGCAGTTCTGATGTTCGAAACGCATAACTAGTGCGGCCTAGGGGAAAAGTACGCATACCGTTGCAATCGGGCGAGTTTCTACTTTCAGATGCATCAGAAATTTTGCGGATTGGTCAATCCGTTCGCGAGATATGGCAGGTTGGAAGTAAGAAACGCTTGAGAAACTCAAAATTTTCGCAGTTCTGATGCTCGAAACGAATAACTAGAACGGCCTAGGGGAAAAGTACGCATACCGTTGTAATCGGGCGAGTTTCTACTTTCAGATGCAACAGAAATTTTGCGGATTGGTCAATCCGTTCGCGAGATATGGCAGTTTGGAAGTATGAAACACTTGAGAAACACAAAATTTTCGCAGTTCTGATGTTCGAAACGAATAACTAGAGCGGCCTAGGGGAAAAGTACGCATACCGTTGCAATCGGGCGAGTTTCTACTTTCAGATGCATCAGAAATTTTGCGGATTGGTCAATCCGTTCGCGAGATATGGCAGGTCGGAAGTAAGAAACACTTGAGAAACACAAAATTTTCGCAGTTCTGATGCTCGAAACGAATAACTAGAACGGCCTAGGGGAAAAGTTCGCATACCGTTGTAATCGGGCGAGTTTCTACTTTCAGATGCAACAGAAATTTTTCGGATTGGTCAATCCGTTCGCGAGATATGGCAGTTTGGAAGTATGAAACACTTGAGAAACACAAAATTTTCGCAGTTCTGATGCTCGAAACGAATAACTAGAGCGGCCTAGGGGAAAAGTACGCATACCGTTGCAATCGCGCGAGTTTCTACTTTCAGATGCAACAGAAATTTTGCGGATTGGTCGATCCGTTCGCGAGATATGGCAGTTTGGAGGTAAGAAACGCTTGAGAAACTCAAAATTTTCGCAGTTCTGATGCTCGACAAGCATAACTAGAACGGCCTAGGGGAAAAGTACGCATACCGTTGTAATTGGGCGAGTTTCTACTTTCAGATGCAACAGAAATTTTGCGGATTGGTCAATCCGTTCGCGAGATATGGCAGTTTGGAAGTATGAAACACTTGAGAAACACAAAATTTTCGCAGTTCTGATGTTCGAAACGAATAACTAGAGCGGCCTAGGGGAAAAGTACGCATACCGTTGCAATCGGGCGAGTTTCTACTTTCAGATGCATCAGAAATTTTGCGGATTGGTCAATCCGTTCGCGAGATATGGGAGTTTGGAGGTAAGCAACGCTTGAGAAACCCAAAATTTTCGCAGTTCTCATGCTCGAAGCGAATAACTACAACGGCCTAGGGGAAAAGTACGCATACCGTTGTAATCGGTCGAGTTTCTACTTTCAGATGGAACAGAAATTTTGCGGATTGGTCAATCCGTTCGCGAGATATGGCAGATTGTAGGTAAGAAACGCTTGAGAAACTCAAAATTTTCGCAGTTCTGATGCTCGAAACGAATAACTAGAACGGCCTAGGGGAAAAGTACGCATACCGTTGTAATCGGGCGAGTTTCTACTTTCAGATGCAACAGAAATTTTGCGGATTGGTCAATCCGTTCGCGAGATATGGCAGTTTGGAGGTAAGAAACGCTTGAGAAACTCAAAATTTTCGCAGTTCTGATGCTCGAAACGAATAACTAGAACGGCCTAGGGGAAAAGTACGCATACCGTTGTAAGCGGGCGAGTTTCTACTTTCAGATGCAACAGAAATTTTGCGGATTAGTCAATCCGTTCGCGAGATATGGCAGTTTGGAGGTAAGAAACGCTTGAGAAACTCAAAATTTTCGCAGTTCTGATGCTCGAAACGAATAACTAGAAAGGACTAGGGGAAAAGTACGCATACCGTTGTAATCGGGCGAGTTTCTACTTTCAGATGCAACAGAAATTTTGCGCATTGGTCAATCCGTTCGCGAGATATGGCAGTTTGGAGGTAAGAAACGCTTGAGAAACTCAAAATTTTCGCAGTTCTGATGCTCGAAACGAATAACTAGAACGGCCTAGGGGAAAAGTACGCATACCGTTGTAATCGGGCGAGTTTCTACTTTCAGATGCAACAGAAATTTTGCGGATTAGTTAATCCGTTCGCGAGATATGGCAGTTTGGAGGTAAGAAACGCTTGAGAAACTCAAAATTTTCGCAGTTCTGATGCTCGACAAGCATAACTAGAACGGTCTAGGGGAAAAGTACGCATACCGTTGTAATCGGGCGACTTTCTACTTTCAGATGCAACAGAAATTTTGCGGATTGGTCAATCCGTTCACGAGATATGGCAGTTTGGAGGTAAGAAACGGTTGAGAAACTCAAAATTATCACAGTTCTGATGTTCGAAACGAATAACCAGAACGGCCTAGGGGAAAAGTACGCATACCGTTGTAATCGGGCGAGTTTCTACTTTCAGATGCATCAGAAATTTTGCGGATTGGTCAATCCGTTCGCGAGATATGGGAGTTTGGAGGTAAGCAACGCTTGAGAAACCCAAAATTTTCGCAGTTCTCATGCTCGAAGCGAATAACTACAACGGCCTAGGGGAAAAGTACGCATACCGTTGTAATCGGTCGAGTTTCTACTTTCAGATGGAACAGAAATTTTGCGGATTGGTCAATCCGTTCGCGAGATATGGCAGATTGTAGGTAAGAAACGCTTGAGAAACTCAAAATTTTCGCAGTTCTGATGCTCGAAACGAATAACTAGAACGGCCTAGGGGAAAAGTACGCATACCGTTGTAATCGGGCGAGTTTCTACTTTCAGATGCAACAGAAATTTTGCGGATTGGTCAATCCGTTCGCGAGATATGGCAGTTTGGAGGTAAGAAACGCTTGAGAAACTCAAAATTTTCGCAGTTCTGATGCTCGAAACGAATAACTAGAACGGCCTAGGGGAAAAGTACGCATACCGTTGTAAGCGGGCGAGTTTCTACTTTCAGATGCAACAGAAATTTTGCGGATTAGTCAATCCGTTCGCGAGATATGGCAGTTTGGAGGTAAGAAACGCTTGAGAAACTCAAAATTTTCGCAGTTCTGATGCTCGAAACGAATAACTAGAAAGGACTAGGGGAAAAGTACGCATACCGTTGTAATCGGGCGAGTTTCTACTTTCAGATGCAACAGAAATTTTGCGCATTGGTCAATCCGTTCGCGAGATATGGCAGTTTGGAGGTAAGAAACGCTTGAGAAACTCAAAATTTTCGCAGTTCTGATGCTCGAAACGAATAACTAGAACGGCCTAGGGGAAAAGTACGCATACCGTTGTAATCGGGCGAGTTTCTACTTTCAGATGCAACAGAAATTTTGCGGATTAGTTAATCCGTTCGCGAGATATGGCAGTTTGGAGGTAAGAAACGCTTGAGAAACTCAAAATTTTCGCAGTTCTGATGCTCGACAAGCATAACTAGAACGGTCTAGGGGAAAAGTACGCATACCGTTGTAATCGGGCGACTTTCTACTTTCAGATGCAACAGAAATTTTGCGGATTGGTCAATCCGTTCACGAGATATGGCAGTTTGGAGGTAAGAAACGGTTGAGAAACTCAAAATTATCACAGTTCTGATGTTCGAAACGAATAACCAGAACGGCCTAGGGGAAAAGTACGCATACCGTTGTAATCGGGCGAGTTTCTACTTTCAGATGCAACAGAAATTTTGCGGATTGGTCAATCCGTTCGCGAGATATGGGAGTTTGGAGGTAAGCAACGCTTGAGAAACCCAAAACTTTCGCAGTTCTCATGCTCGAAACGAATAACTACAACGGCCTAGGGGAAAAGTACGCATACCGTTGTAATCGGGCGAGTTTCTACTTTCAGATGGAACAGAAATTTTGCGGATTGGTCAATCCGTTCGCGAGATATGGCAGTTTGTAGGTAAGAAACGCTTGAGAAACTCAAAATTTTCGCAGTTCTGATGCTCGAAACGAATAACTAGAACGGCCTAGGGGAAAAGTACGCATACCGTTGTAATCGGGCGAGTTTCTACTTTCAGATGCAACAGAAATTTTGCGGATTGGTCAATCCGTTCGCGAGATATGGCAGTTTGGAGGTAAGAAACGCTTGAGAAACTAAAAATTTTCGCAGTTCTGATGCTCGAAACGAATAACTAGAACGGCCTAGGGGAAAAGTACGCATACCGTTGTAAGCGGGCGAGTTTCTACTTTCAGATGCAACAGAAATTTTGCGGATTAGTCAATCCGTTCGCGAGATATGGCAGTTTGGAGGTAAGAAACGCTTGAGAAACTCAAAATTTTCGCAGTTCTGATGCTCGAAACGAATAACTAGAACGGACTAGGGGAAAAGTACGCATACCGTTGTAATCGGGCGAGTTTCTACTTTCAGATGCAACAGAAATTTTGCGCATTGGTCAATCCGTTCGCGAGATATGGCAGTTTGGAGGTAAGAAACGCTTGAGAAACTCAAAATTTTCGCAGTTCTGATGCTCGAAACGAATAACTAGAACGGCCTAGGGGAAAAGTACGCATACCGTTTTAATCGGGCGAGTTTCTACTTTCAGATGCAACAGAAATTTTGCGGATTAGTTAATCCGTTCGCGAGATATGGCAGTTTGGAGGTAAGAAACGCTTGAGAAACTCAAAATTTTCGCAGTTCTGATGCTCGACAAGCATAACTAGAACGGTCTAGGGGAAAAGTACGCATACCGTTGTAATCGGGCGACTTTCTACTTTCAGATGCAACAGAAATTTTGCGGATTGGTCAATCCGTTCGCGAGATATGGCAGTTTGGAGGTAAGAAACGGTTGAGAAACTCAAAATTATCACAGTTCTGATGTTCGAAACGAATAACCAGAACGGCCTAGGGGAAAAGTACGCATACCGTTGTAATCGGGCGAGTTTCTACTTTCAGATGCAACAGAAATTTTGCGGATTGGTCAATCCGTTCGCGAGATATGGCAGTTTGGAGGTAAGCAACGCTTGAGAAACCCAAAACTTTCGCAGTTCTCATGCTCGAAACGAATAACTACAACGGCCTAGGGGAAAAGTACGCATACCGTTGTAATCGGGCGAGTTTCTACTTTCAGATGCAACAGAAATTTTGCGGATTGGTCAATCCGTTCGCGAGATATGGCAGTTTGGAGGTAAGAAACGCTTGAGAAACTCAAAATTTTCGCAGTTCTGATGCTCGAAACGAATAACCAGAACGGCCTAGGGGAAAAGTACGCATACCGTTGTAATCGGTCGAGTTTCTACTTTCAGATGGAACAGAAATTTTGCGGATTGGTCAATCCGTTCGCGAGATATGGCAGTTTGTAGGTAAGAAACGCTTGAGAAACTCAAAATTTTCGCAGTTCTGATGCTCGAAACGAATAACTAGAACGGCCTAGGGGAAAAGTACGCATACCGTTGTAATCGGGCGAGTTTCTACTTTCAGATGCAACAGAAATTTTGCGGATTGGTCAATCCGTTCGCGAGATATGGGAGTTTGGAGGTAAGCAACGCTTGAGAAACCCAAAATTTTCGCAGTTCTCATGCTCGAAGCGAATAACTACAACGGCCTAGGGGAAAAGTACGCATACCGTTGTAATCGGTCGAGTTTCTACTTTCAGATGGAACAGAAATTTTGCGGATTGGTCAATCCGTTCGCGAGATATGGCAGTTTGTAGGTAAGAAACGCTTGAGAAACTCAAAATTTTCGCAGTTCTGATGCTCGAAACGAATAACTAGAACGGCCTAGGGGAAAAGTACGCATACCGTTGTAATCGGGCGAGTTTCTACTTTCAGATGCAAGAGAAATTTTGCGGATTGGTCAATCCGTTCGCGAGATATGGCAGTTTGGAGGTAAGAAACGCTTGAGAAACTAAAAATTTTCGCAGTTCTGATGCTCGAAACGAATAACTAGAACGGCCTAGGGGAAAAGTACGCATACCGTTGTAAGCGGGCGAGTTTCTACTTTCAGATGCAACAGAAATTTTGCGGATTAGTCAATCCGTTCGCGAGATATGGCAGTTTGGAGGTAAGAAACGCTTGAGAAACTCAAAATTTTCGCAGTTCTGATGCTCGAAACGAATAACTAGAACGGACTAGGGGAAAAGTACGCATACCGTTGTAATCGGGCGAGTTTCTACTTTCAGATGCAACAGAAATTTTGCGCATTGGTCAATCCGTTCGCGAGATATGGCAGTTTGGAGGTAAGAAACGCTTGAGAAACTCAAAATTTTCGCAGTTCTGATGCTCGAAACGAATAACTAGAACGGCCTAGGGGAAAAGTACGCATACCGTTGTAATCGGGCGAGTTTCTACTTTCAGATGCAACAGAAATTTTGCGGATTAGTTAATCCGTTCGCGAGATATGGCAGTTTGGAGGTAAGAAACGCTTGAGAAACTCAAAATTTTCGCAGTTCTGATGCTCGACAAGCATAACTAGAACGGTCTAGGGGAAAAGTACGCATACCGTTGTAATCGGGCGACTTTCTACTTTCAGATGCAACAGAAATTTTGCGGATTGGTCAATCCGTTCGCGAGATATGGCAGTTTGGAGGTAAGAAACGGTTGAGAAACTCAAAATTATCACAGTTCTGATGTTCGAAACGAATAACCAGAACGGCCTAGGGGAAAAGTACGCATACCGTTGTAATCGGGCGAGTTTCTACTTTCAGATGCAACAGAAATTTTGCGGATTGGTCAATCCGTTCGCGAGATATGGCAGTTTGGAGGTAAGCAACGCTTGAGAAACCCAAAACTTTCGCAGTTCTCATGCTCGAAACGAATAACTACAACGGCCTAGGGGAAAAGTACGCATACCGTTGTAATCGGGCGAGTTTCTACTTTCAGATGCAACAGAAATTTTGCGGATTGGTCAATCCGTTCGCGAGATATGGCAGTTTGGAGGTAAGAAACGCTTGAGAAACTCAAAATTTTCGCAGTTCTGATGCTCGAAACGAATAACCAGAACGGCCTAGGGGAAAAGTACGCATACCGTTGTAATCGGTCGAGTTTCTACTTTCAGATGGAACAGAGATTTTGCGGATTAGTTAATCCGTTCGCGAGATATGGCAGTTTGGAAGTATGAAACACTTGAGAAACACAAAATTTTCGCAGTTCTGATGTTCGAAACGCATAACTAGTGCGGCCCAGGGGAAAAGTACGCATACCGTTGCAATCGGGCGAGTTTCTACTTTCAGATGCATCAGAAATTTTGCGGATTGGTCAATCCGTTCGCGAGATATGGCAGGTTGGAAGTAAGAAACACTTGAGAAACACAAAATTTTCGCAGTTCTGATGTTCGAAACGAATAACTAGAGCGGCCTAGGGGAAAAGTACGCATACCGTTGCAATCGGGCGAGTTTCTACTTTCAGATGCATCAGAAATTTTGCGGATTGGTCAATCCGTTCGCGAGATATGGCAGGTTGGAAGTAAGAAACACTTGAGAAACACAAAATTTTCGCAGTTCTGATGTTCGAAACGAATAACTAGAGCGGCCTAGGGGAAAAGTACGCATACCGTTGTAATCGGGCGAGTTTCTACTTTCAGATGCAACAGAAATTTTGCGGATTGGTCAATCCGTTCGCGAGATATGGCAGTTTGGAGGTAAGAAACGCTTGAGAAACTAAAAATTTTCGCAGTTCTGATGCTCGAAACGAATAACTAGAACGGCCTAGGGGAAAAGTACGCATACCGTTGTAAGCGGGCGAGTTTCTACTTTCAGATGCAACAGAAATTTTGCGGATTAGTCAATCCGTTCGCGAGATATGGCAGTTTGGAGGTAAGAAACGCTTGAGAAACTCAAAATTTTCGCAGTTCTGATGCTCGAAACGAATAACTAGAACGGACTAGGGGAAAAGTACGCATACCGTTGTAATCGGGCGAGTTTCTACTTTCAGATGCAACAGAAATTTTGCGCATTGGTCAATCCGTTCGCGAGATATGGCAGTTTGGAGGTAAGAAACGCTTGAGAAACTCAAAATTTTCGCAGTTCTGATGCTCGAAACGAATAACTAGAACGGCCTAGGGGAAAAGTACGCATACCGTTTTAATCGGGCGAGTTTCTACTTTCAGATGCAACAGAAATTTTGCGGATTAGTTAATCCGTTCGCGAGATATGGCAGTTTGGAGGTAAGAAACGCTTGAGAAACTCAAAATTTTCGCAGTTCTGATGCTCGACAAGCATAACTAGAACGGTCTAGGGGAAAAGTACGCATACCGTTGTAATCGGGCGACTTTCTACTTTCAGATGCAACAGAAATTTTGCGGATTGGTCAATCCGTTCGCGAGATATGGCAGTTTGGAGGTAAGAAACGGTTGAGAAACTCAAAATTATCACAGTTCTGATGTTCGAAACGAATAACCAGAACGGCCTAGGGGAAAAGTACGCATACCGTTGTAATCGGGCGAGTTTCTACTTTCAGATGCAACAGAAATTTTGCGGATTGGTCAATCCGTTCGCGAGATATGGCAGTTTGGAGGTAAGCAACGCTTGAGAAACCCAAAACTTTCGCAGTTCTCATGCTCGAAACGAATAACTACAACGGCCTAGGGGAAAAGTACGCATACCGTTGTAATCGGGCGAGTTTCTACTTTCAGATGCAACAGAAATTTTGCGGATTGGTCAATCCGTTCGCGAGATATGGCAGTTTGGAGGTAAGAAACGCTTGAGAAACTCAAAATTTTCGCAGTTCTGATGCTCGAAACGAATAACCAGAACGGCCTAGGGGAAAAGTACGCATACCTTTGTAATCGGTCGAGTTTCTACTTTCAGATGGAACAGAAATTTTGCGGATTGGTCAATCCGTTCGCGAGATATGGCAGTTTGGAGGTAAGAAACGCTTGAGAAACTAAAAATTTTCGCAGTTCTGATGCTCGAAACGAATAACTAGAACGGCCTAGGGGAAAAGTACGCATACCGTTGTAAGCGGGCGAGTTTCTACTTTCAGATGCAACAGAAATTTTGCGGATTAGTCAATCCGTTCGCGAGATATGGCAGTTTGGAGGTAAGAAACGCTTGAGAAACTCAAAATTTTCGCAGTTCTGATGCTCGAAACGAATAACTAGAACGGACTAGGGGAAAAGTACGCATACCGTTGTAATCGGGCGAGTTTCTACTTTCAGATGCAACAGAAATTTTGCGCATTGGTCAATCCGTTCGCGAGATATGGCAGTTTGGAGGTAAGAAACGCTTGAGAAACTCAAAATTTTCGCAGTTCTGATGCTCGAAACGAATAACTAGAACGGCCTAGGGGAAAAGTACGCATACCGTTGTAATCGGGCGAGTTTCTACTTTCAGATGCAACAGAAATTTGGCGGATTAGTTAATCCGTTCGCGAGATATGGCAGTTTGGAGGTAAGAAACGCTTGAGAAACTCAAAATTTTCGCAGTTCTGATGCTCGACAAGCATAACTAGAACGGTCTAGGGGAAAAGTACGCATACCGTTGTAATCGGGCGACTTTCTACTTTCAGATGCAACAGAAATTTTGCGGATTGGTCAATCCGTTCGCGAGATATGGCAGTTTGGAGGTAAGAAACGGTTGAGAAACTCAAAATTATCACAGTTCTGATGTTCGAAACGAATAACCAGAACGGCCTAGGGGAAAAGTACGCATACCGTTGTAATCGGGCGAGTTTCTACTTTCAGATGCAACAGAAATTTTGCGGATTGGTCAATCCGTTCGCGAGATATGGCAGTTTGGAGGTAAGCAACGCTTGAGAAACCCAAAACTTTCGCAGTTCTCATGCTCGAAACGAATAACTACAACGGCCTAGGGGAAAAGTACGCATACCGTTGTAATCGGGCGAGTTTCTACTTTCAGATGCAACAGAAATTTTGCGGATTGGTCAATCCGTTCGCGAGATATGGCAGTTTGGAGGTAAGAAACGCTTGAGAAACTCAAAATTTTCGCAGTTCTGATGCTCGAAACGAATAACCAGAACGGCCTAGGGGAAAAGTACGCATACCGTTGTAATCGGTCGAGTTTCTACTTTCAGATGGAACAGAGATTTTGCGGATTAGTTAATCCGTTCGCGAGATATGGCAGTTTGGAAGTATGAAACACTTGAGAAACACAAAATTTTCGCAGTTCTGATGTTCGAAACGCATAACTAGTGCGGCCTAGGGGAAAAGTACGCATACCGTTGCAATCGGGCGAGTTTCTACTTTCAGATGCATCAGAAATTTTGCGGATTGGTCAATCCGTTCGCGAGATATGGCAGGTTGGAAGTAAGAAACACTTGAGAAACACAAAATTTTCGCAGTTCTGATGTTCGAAACGAATAACTAGAGCGGCCTAGGGGAAAAGTACGCATACCGTTGCAATCGGGCGAGTTTCTACTTTCAGATGCATCAGAAATTTTGCGGATTGGTCAATCCGTTCGCGAGATATGGCAGGTTGGAAGTAAGAAACGCTTGAGAAACTCAAAATTTTCGCAGTTCTGATGCTCGAAACGAATAACTAGAACGGCCTAGGGGAAAAGTACGCATACCGTTGCAATCGGGCGAGTTTCTACTTTCAGATGCATCAGAAATTTTGCGGATTGGTCAATCCGTTCGCGAGATATGGCAGGTTGGAAGTAAGAAACGCTTGAGAAACTCAAAATTTTCGCAGTTCTGATGCTCGAAACGAATAACTAGAACGGCCTACGGGAAAATTACGCATACCGTTGTAATCGGGCGAGTTTCTACTTTCAGATGCAACAGAAATTTTGCGGATTGGTCAATCCGTTCGCGAGATATGGCAGTTTGGAAGTATGAAACACTTGAGAAACACAAAATTTTCGCAGTTCTGATGTTCGAAACGAATAACTAGAGCGGCCTAGGGGAAAAGTACGCATACCGTTGCAATCGGGCGAGTTTCTACTTTCAGATGCATCAGAAATTTTGCGGATTGGTCAATCCGTTCGCGAGATATGGCAGGTTGGAAGTAAGAAACACTTGAGAAACACAAAATTTTCGCAGTTCTGATGCTCGAAACGAATAACTAGAACGGCCTAGGGGAAAAGTTCGCATACCGTTGTAATCGGGCGAGTTTCTACTTTCAGATGCAACAGAAATTTTTCGGATTGGTCAATCCGTTCGCGAGATATGGCAGTTTGGAAGTATGAAACACTTGAGAAACACAAAATTTTCGCAGTTCTGATGCTCGAAACGAATAACTAGAGCGGCCTAGGGGAAAAGTACGCATACCGTTGCAATCGGGCGAGTTTCTACTTTCAGATGCATCAGAAATTTTGCGGATTGGTCAATCCGTTCGCGAGATATGGGAGTTTGGAGGTAAGCAACGCTTGAGAAACCCAAAATTTTCGCAGTTCTCATGCTCGAAGCGAATAACTACAACGGCCTAGGGGAAAAGTACGCATACCGTTGTAATCGGTCGAGTTTCTACTTTCAGATGGAACAGAAATTTTGCGGATTGGTCAATCCGTTCGCGAGATATGGCAGTTTGTAGGTAAGAAACGCTTGAGAAACTCAAAATTTTCGCAGTTCTGATGCTCGAAACGAATAACTAGAACGGCCTAGGGGAAAAGTACGCATACCGTTGTAATCGGGCGAGTTTCTACTTTCAGATGCAACAGAAATTTTGCGGATTGGTCAATCCGTTCGCGAGATATGGCAGTTTGGAGGTAAGAAACGCTTGAGAAACTAAAAATTTTCGCAGTTCTGATGCTCGAAACGAATAACTAGAACGGCCTAGGGGAAAAGTACGCATACCGTTGTAAGCGGGCGAGTTTCTACTTTCAGATGCAACAGAAATTTTGCGGATTAGTCAATCCGTTCGCGAGATATGGCAGTTTGGAGGTAAGAAACGCTTGAGAAACTCAAAATTTTCGCAGTTCTGATGCTCGAAACGAATAACTAGAAAGGACTAGGGGAAAAGTACGCATACCGTTGTAATCGGGCGAGTTTCTACTTTCAGATGCAACAGAAATTTTGCGCATTGGTCAATCCGTTCGCGAGATATGGCAGTTTGGAGGTAAGAAACGCTTGAGAAACTCAAAATTTTCGCAGTTCTGATGCTCGAAACGAATAACTAGAACGGCCTAGGGGAAAAGTACGCATACCGTTGTAATCGGGCGAGTTTCTACTTTCAGATGCAACAGAAATTTTGCGGATTAGTTAATCCGCTCGCGAGATATGGCAGTTTGGAGGTAAGAAACGCTTGAGAAACTCAAAATTTTCGCAGTTCTGATGCTCGACAAGCATAACTAGAACGGTCTAGGGGAAAAGTACGCATACCGTTGTAATCGGGCGACTTTCTACTTTCAGATGCAACAGAAATTTTGCGGATTGGTCAATCCGTTCGCGAGATATGGCAGTTTGGAGGTAAGAAACGGTTGAGAAACTCAAAATTATCACAGTTCTGATGTTCGAAACGAATAACCAGAACGGCCTAGGGGAAAAGTACGCATACCGTTGTAATCGGGCGAGTTTCTACTTTCAGATGCAACAGAAATTTTGCGGATTGGTCAATCCGTTCGCGAGATATGGCAGTTTGGAGGTAAGCAACGCTTGAGAAACCCAAAACTTTCGCAGTTCTCATGCTCGAAACGAATAACTACAACGGCCTAGGGGAAAAGTACGCATACCGTTGTAATCGGGCGAGTTTCTACTTTCAGATGCAACAGAAATTTTGCGGATTGGTCAATCCGTTCGCGAGATATGGCAGTTTGGAGGTAAGAAACGCTTGAGAAACTCAAAATTTTCGCAGTTCTGATGCTCGAAACGAATAACCAGAACGGCCTAGGGGAAAAGTACGCATACCGTTGTAATCGGTCGAGTTTCTACTTTCAGATGGAACAGAAATTTTGCGGATTGGTCAATCCGTTCGCGAGATATGGCAGTTTGTAGGTAAGAAACGCTTGAGAAACTCAAAATTTTCGCAGTTCTGATGCTCGAAACGAATAACTAGAACGGCCTAGGGGAAAAGTACGCATACCGTTGTAATCGGGCGAGTTTCTACTTTCAGATGCAACAGAAATTTTGCGGATTGGTCAATCCGTTCGCGAGATATGGCAGTTTGGAGGTAAGCAACGCTTGAGAAACCCAAAATTTTCGCAGTTCTCATGCTCGAAGCGAATAACTACAACGGCCTAGGGGAAAAGTACGCATACCGTTGTAATCGGGCGAGTTTCTACTTTCAGATGCAACAGAAATTTTGCGGATTGGTCAATCCGTTCGCGAGATATGGGAGTTTGGAGGTAAGCAACGCTTGAGAAACCCAAAATTTTCGCAGTTCTCATGCTCGAAGCGAATAACTAGAACGGCCTAGGGGAAAAGTACGCATACCGTTGTAAGCGGGCGAGTTTCTACTTTCAGATGCAACAGAAATTTTGCGGATTAGTCAATCCGTTCGCGAGATATGGCAGTTTGGAGGTAAGAAACGCTTGAGAAACTCAAAATTTTCGCAGTTCTGATGCTCGAAACGAATAACTAGAACGGACTAGGGGAAAAGTACGCATACCGTTGTAATCGGGCGAGTTTCTACTTTCAGATGCAACAGAAATTTTGCGCATTGGTCAATCCGTTCGCGAGATATGGCAGTTTGGAGGTAAGAAACGCTTGAGAAACTCAAAATTTTCGCAGTTCTGATGCTCGAAACGAATAACTAGAACGGCCTAGGGGAAAAGTACGCATACCGTTGTAATCGGGCGAGTTTCTACTTTCAGATGCAACAGAAATTTTGCGGATTAGTTAATCCGTTCGCGAGATATGGCAGTTTGGAGGTAAGAAACGCTTGAGAAACTCAAAATTTTCGCAGTTCTGATGCTCGACAAGCATAACTAGAACGGTCTAGGGGAAAAGTACGCATACCGTTGTAATCGGGCGACTTTCTACTTTCAGATGCAACAGAAATTTTGCGGATTGGTCAATCCGTTCGCGAGATATGGCAGTTTGGAGGTAAGAAACGGTTGAGAAACTCAAAATTATCACAGTTCTGATGTTCGAAACGAATAACCAGAACGGCCTAGGGGAAAAGTACGCATACCGTTGTAATCGGGCGAGTTTCTACTTTCAGATGCAACAGAAATTTTGCGGATTGGTCAATCCGTTCGCGAGATATGGCAGTTTGGAGGTAAGCAACGCTTGAGAAACCCAAAACTTTCGCAGTTCTCATGCTCGAAACGAATAACTACAACGGCCTAGGGGAAAAGTACGCATACCGTTGTAATCGGGCGAGTTTCTACTTTCAGATGCAACAGAAATTTTGCGGATTGGTCAATCCGTTCGCGAGATATGGCAGTTTGGAGGTAAGAAACGCTTGAGAAACTCAAAATTTTCGCAGTTCTGATGCTCGAAACGAATAACCAGAACGGCCTAGGGGAAAAGTACGCATACCGTTGTAATCGGTCGAGTTTCTACTTTCAGATGGAACAGAGATTTTGCGGATTAGTTAATCCGTTCGCGAGATATGGCAGTTTGGAAGTATGAAACACTTGAGAAACACAAAATTTTCGCAGTTCTGATGTTCGAAACGCATAACTAGTGCGGCCTAGGGGAAAAGTACGCATACCGTTGCAATCGGGCGAGTTTCTACTTTCAGATGCATCAGAAATTTTGCGGATTGGTCAATCCGTTCGCGAGATATGGCAGGTTGGAAGTAAGAAACACTTGAGAAACACGAAATTTTCGCAGTTCTGATGTTCGAAACGAATAACTAGAGCGGCCTAGGGGAAAAGTACGCATACCGTTGCAATCGGGCGAGTTTCTACTTTCAGATGCATCAGAAATTTTGCGGATTGGTCAATCCGTTCGCGAGATATGGCAGGTTGGAAGTAAGAAACACTTGAGAAACACAAAATTTTCGCAGTTCTGATGTTCGAAACGAATAACTAGAGCGGCCTAGGGGAAAAGTACGCATACCGTTGCAATCGGGCGAGTTTCTACTTTCAGATGCATCAGAAATTTTGCGGATTGGTCAATCCGTTCGCGAGATATGGCAGGTTGGAAGTAAGAAACGCTTGAGAAACTCAAAATTTTCGCAGTTCTGATGCTCGAAACGAATAACTAGAACGGCCTAGGGGAAAAGTACGCATACCGTTGCAATCGGGCGAGTTTCTACTTTCAGATGCATCAGAAATTTTGCGGATTGGTCAATCCGTTCGCGAGATATGGCAGGTTGGAAGTAAGAAACGCTTGAGAAACTCAAAATTTTCGCAGTTCTGATGCTCGAAACGAATAACTAGAACGGCCTAGGGGAAAAGTACGCATACCGTTGTAATCGGGCGAGTTTCTACTTTCAGATGCAACAGAAATTTTGCGGATTGGTCAATCCGTTCGCGAGATATGGCAGTTTGGAAGTATGAAACACTTGAGAAACACAAAATTTTCGCAGTTCTGATGTTCGAAACGAATAACTAGAGCGTCCTAGGGGAAAAGTACGCATACCGTTGCAATCGGGCGAGTTTCTACTTTCAGATGCATCAGAAATTTTGCGGATTGGTCAATCCGTTCGCGAGATATGGCAGGTTGGAAGTAAGAAACACTTGAGAAACACAAAATTTTCGCAGTTCTGATGCTCGAAACGAATAACTAGAACGGCCTAGGGGAAAAGTTCGCATACCGTTGTAATCGGGCGAGTTTCTACTTTCAGATGCAACAGAAATTTTTCGGATTGGTCAATCCGTTCGCGAGATATGGCAGTTTGGAAGTATGAAACACTTGAGAAACACAAAATTTTCGCAGTTCTGATGCTCGAAACGAATAACTAGAGCGGCCTAGGGGAAAAGTACGCATACCGTTGCAATCGCGCGAGTTTCTACTTTCAGATGCAACAGAAATTTTGCGGATTGGTCGATCCGTTCGCGAGATATGGCAGTTTGGAGGTAAGAAACGCTTGAGAAACTCAAAATTTTCGCAGTTCTGATGCTCGACAAGC
This sequence comes from Ptiloglossa arizonensis, assembly GCF_051014685.1. Classification (NCBI taxonomy): domain Eukaryota; kingdom Metazoa; phylum Arthropoda; class Insecta; order Hymenoptera; family Colletidae; genus Ptiloglossa; species Ptiloglossa arizonensis. The sequence goes on from NW_027478650.1 coordinate 189,807, forward strand.
ATAACTAGAACGGCCTAGGGGAAAAGTACGCATACCGTTGTAATTGGGCGAGTTTCTACTTTCAGATGCAACAGAAATTTTGCGGATTGGTCAATCCGTTCGCGAGATATGGCAGTTTGGAAGTATGAAACACTTGAGAAACACAAAATTTTCGCAGTTCTGATGTTCGAAACGAATAACTAGAGCGGCCTAGGGGAAAAGTACGCATACCGTTGCAATCGGGCGAGTTTCTACTTTCAGATGCATCAGAAATTTTGCGGATTGGTCAATCCGTTCGCGAGATATGGCAGGTTGGAAGTAAGAAACACTTGAGAAACACAAAATTTTCGCAGTTCTGATGTTCGAAACGAATAACTAGAGCGGCCTAGGGGAAAAGTACGCATACCGTTGCAATCGGGCGAGTTTCTACTTTCAGATGCATCAGAAATTTTGCGGACTGGTCAATCCGTTCGCGAGATATGGCAGGTTGGAAGTAAGAAACGCTTGAGAAACTCAAAATTTTCGCAGTTCTGATGCTCGAAACGAATAACTAGAACGGCCTAGGGGAAAAGTACGCATACCGTTGTAATCGGGCGAGTTTCTACTTTCAGATGCAACAGAAATTTTGCGGATTTGTCAATCCGTTCGCGAGATATGGCAGGTTGGAAGTAAGAAACGCTTGAGAAACTCAAAATTTTCGCAGTTCTGATGCTCGAAACGAATAACTAGAACGGCCTAGGGGAGAAGTACGCATACCGTTGCAATCGGGCGAGTTTCTACTTTCAGATGCATCAGAAATTTTGCGGATTGGTCAATCCGTTCGCGAGATATGGCAGGTTGGAAGTAAGAAACGCTTGAGAAACTCAAAATTTTCGCAGTTCTGATGCTCGAAACGAATAACTAGAACGGCCTAGGGGAAAAGTACGCATACCGTTGTAATCGGGCGAGTTTCTACTTTCAGATGCAACAGAAATTTTGCGGATTGGTCAATCCGTTCGCGAGATATGGCAGTTTGGAAGTATGAAACACTTGAGAAACACAAAATTTTCGCAGTTCTGATGTTCGAAACGAATAACTAGAGCGGCCTAGGGGAAAAGTACGCATACAGTTGTAATTGGGCGAGTTTCTACTTTCAGATGCAACAGAAATTTTGCGGATTGGTCAATCCGTTCGCGAGATATGGCAGTTTGGAAGTATGAAACACTTGAGAAACACAAAATTTTCGCAGTTCTGATGTTCGAAACGAGTAACTAGAGCGGCCTAGGGGAAAAGTACGCATACCGTTGCAATCGGGCGAGTTTCTACTTTCAGATGCATCAGAAGTTTTGCGGATTGGTCAATCCGTTCGCGAGATATGGCAGTTTGTAGGTAAGAAACGCTCAAGAAACTCAAAATTTTCGCAGTACTGATGCTCGAAACGAATAACTAGAACGGCCTAGGGGAAAAGTACGCATACCGTTGTAATCGGGCGAGTTTCTACTTTCAGATGCAACAGAAATTTTGCGGATTGGTCTATCCGTTCGCGAGATATGGCAGTTTGGAAGTATGAAACACTTGAGAAACACAAAATTTTCGCAGTTCTGATGCTCGAAACGAATAACTAGAGCGGCCTAGGGGAAAAGTACGCATACCGTTGCAATCGCGCGAGTTTCTACTTTCAGATGCAACAGAAATTTTGCGGATTGGTCGATCCGTTCGCGAGATATGGCAGTTTGGAGGTAAGAAACGCTTGAGAAACTCAAAATTTTCGCAGTTCTGATGCTCGACAAGCATAACTAGAACGGCCTAGGGGAAAAGTACGCATACCGTTGTAATCGGTCGAGTTTCTACTTTCAGATGGAACAGAGATTTTGCGGATTAGTTAATCCGTTCGCGAGATATGGCAGTTTGGAAGTATGAAACACTTGAGAAACACAAAATTTTCGCAGTTCTGATGTTCGAAACGCATAACTAGTGCGGCCTAGGGGAAAAGTACGCATACCGTTGCAATCGGGCGAGTTTCTACTTTCAGATGCATCAGAAATTTTGCGGATTGGTCAATCCGTTCGCGAGATATGGCAGGTTGGAAGTAAGAAACACTTGAGAAACACAAAATTTTCGCAGTTCTGATTCTCGAAACGAATAACTAGAACGGCCTAGGGGAAAAGTTCGCATACCGTTGTAATCGGGCGAGTTTCTACTTTCAGATGCAACAGAAATTTTTCGGATTGGTCAATCCGTTCGCGAGATATGGCAGTTTGGAAGTATGAAACACTTGAGAAACACAAAATTTTCGCAGTTCTGATGCTCGAAACGAATAACTAGAGCGGCCTAGGGGAAAAGTACGCATACCGTTGCAATCGCGCGAGTTTCTACTTTCAGATGCAACAGAAATTTTGCGGATTGGTCGATCCGTTCGCGAGATATGGCAGTTTGGAGGTAAGAAACGCTTGAGAAACTCAAAATTTTCGCAGTTCTGATGCTCGACAAGCATAACTAGAACGGCCTAGGGGAAAAGTACGCATACCGTTGTAATTGGGCGAGTTTCTACTTTCAGATGCAACAGAAATTTTGCGGATTGGTCAATCCGTTCGCGAGATATGGCAGTTTGGAAGTATGAAACACTTGAGAAACACAAAATTTTCGCAGTTCTGATGTTCGAAACGAATAACTAGAGCGGCCTAGGGGAAAAGTACGCATACCGTTGCAATCGGGCGAGTTTCTACTTTCAGATGCATCAGAAATTTTGCGGATTGGTCAATCCGTTCGCGAGATATGGCAGGTTGGAAGTAAGAAACACTTGAGAAACACAAAATTTTCGCAGTTCTGATGTTCGAAACGAATAACTAGAGCGGCCTAGGGGAAAAGTACGCATACCGTTGCAATCGGGCGAGTTTCTACTTTCAGATGCATCAGAAATTTTGCAGATTGGTCAATCCGTTCGCGAGATATGGCAGGTTGGAAGTAAGAAACGCTTGAGAAACTCAAAATTTTCGCAGTTCTGATGCTCGAAACGAATAACTAGAACGGCCTAGGGGAAAAGTACGCATACCGTTGTAATCGGGCGAGTTTCTACTTTCAGATGCAACAGAAATTTTGCGGATTTGTCAATCCGTTCGCGAGATATGGCAGGTTGGAAGTAAGAAACGCTTGAGAAACTCAAAATTTTCGCAGTTCTGATGCTCGAAACGAATAACTAGAACGGCCTAGGGGGGAAGTACGCATACCGTTGCAATCGGGCGAGTTTCTACTTTCAGATGCATCAGAAATTTTGCGGATTGGTCAATCCGTTCGCGAGATATGGCAGGTTGGAAGTAAGAAACGCTTGAGAAACTCAAAATTTTCGCAGTTCTGATGCTCGAAACGAATAACTAGAACGGCCTAGGGGAAAAGTACGCATACCGTTGTAATCGGGCGAGTTTCTACTTTCAGATGCAACAGAAATTTTGCGGATTGGTCAATCCGTTCGCGAGATATGGCAGTTTGGAAGTATGAAACACTTGAGAAACACAAAATTTTCGCAGTTCTGATGTTCGAAACGAATAACTAGAGCGGCCTAGGGGAAAAGTACGCATACCGTTGTAATTGGGCGAGTTTCTACTTTCAGATGCAACAGAAATTTTGCGGATTGGTCAATCCGTTCGCGAGATATGGCAGTTTGGAAGTATGAAACACTTGAGAAACACAAAATTTTCGCAGTTCTGATGTTCGAAACGAATAACTAGAGCGGCCTAGGGGAAAAGTACGCATACCGTTGCAATCGGGCGAGTTTCTACTTTCAGATGCATCAGAAGCTTTGCGGATTGGTCAATCCGTTCGCGAGATATGGCAGTTTGTAGGTAAGAAACGCTCAAGAAACTCAAAATTTTCGCAGTACTGATGCTCGAAACGAATAACTAGAACGGCCTAGGGGAAAAGTACGCATACCGTTGTAATCGGGCGAGTTTCTACTTTCAGATGCAACAGAAATTTTGCGGATTGGTCAATCCGTTCGCGAGATATGGCAGTTTGGAAGTATGAAACACTTGAGAAACACAAAATTTTCGCAGTTCTGATGCTCGAAACGAATAACTAGAGCGGCCTAGGGGAAAAGTACGCATACCGTTGCAATCGCGCGAGTTTCTACTTTCAGATGCAACAGAAATTTTGCGGATTGGTCGATCCGTTCGCGAGATATGGCAGTTTGGAGGTAAGAAACGCTTGAGAAACTCAAAATTTTCGCAGTTCTGATGCTCGACAAGCATAACTAGAACGGCCTAGGGGAAAAGTACGCATACCGTTGTAATTGGGCGAGTTTCTACTTTCAGATGCAACAGAAATTTTGCGGATTGGTCAATCCGTTCGCGAGATATGGCAGTTTGGAAGTATGAAACACTTGAGAAACACAAAATTTTCGCAGTTCTGATGTTCGAAACGAATAACTAGAGCGGCCTAGGGGAAAAGTACGCATACCGTTGCAATCGGGCGAGTTTCTACTTTCAGATGCATCAGAAATTTTGCAGATTGGTCAATCCGTTCGCGAGATATGGCAGGTTGGAAGTAAGAAACACTTGAGAAACACAAAATTTTCGCAGTTCTGATGTTCGAAACGAATAACTAGAGCGGCCTAGGGGAAAAGTACGCATACCGTTGCAATCGGGCGAGTTTCTACTTTCAGATGCATCAGAAATTTTGCGGATTGGTCAATCCGTTCGCGAGATATGGCAGGTTGGAAGTAAGAAACGCTTGAGAAACTCAAAATTTTCGCAGTTCTGATGCTCGAAACGAATAACTAGAACGGCCTAGGGGAAAAGTACGCATACCGTTGTAATCGGGCGAGTTTCTACTTTCAGATGCAACAGAAATTTTGCGGATTGGTCAATCCGTTCGCGAGATATGGCAGTTTGGAGGTAAGAAACGCTTGAGAAACTCAAAATTTTCGCAGTTCTGATGCTCGACAAGCATAACTAGAACGGTCTAGGGGAAAAGTACGCATACCGTTGTAATCGGGCGAGTTTCTACTTTCAGATGCAACAGAAATTTTGCGGATTGGTCAATCCGTTCGCGAGATATGGCAGTTTGTAGGTAAGAAACGCTTGAGAAACTCAACATTTTCGCAGTTCTGATGCTCGAAACGAATAACTAGAACGGCCTAGGGGAAAAGTACGCATACCGTTGTAATCGGGCGAGTTTCTACTTTCAGATGCAACAGAAATTTTGCGGATTGGTCGATCCGTTCGCGCGATATGGCAGTTTGGAGGTAAGAAACGCTTGAGAAACTCAAAATTTTCGCAGTTCTGATGCTCGACAAGCATAAATAGAACGGTCTAGGGGAAAAGTACGCATACCGTTGTAATCGGGCGAGTTTCTACTTTCAGATGCAATAGAAATTTTGCGGATTGGTCGATCCGTTCGCGAGATATGGCAGTTTGGAGGTAAGAAACGCTTGAGAAACTCAAAATTTTCGCAGTTCTGATGCTCGAAACGAATAACTAGAGCGGCCTAGGGGAAAAGTACGCATACCGTTGTAATTGGGCGAGTTTCTACTTTCAGATGCAACAGAAATTTTGCGGATTGGTCAATCCGTTCGCGAGATATGGCAGTTTGGAAGTATGAAACACTTGAGAAACACAAAATTTTCGCAGTTCTGATGTTCGAAACGAATAACTAGAGCGGCCTAGGGGAAAAGTACGCATACCGTTGCAATCGGGCGAGTTTCTACTTTCAGATGCATCAGAAATTTTGCGGATTGGTCAATCCGTTCGCGAGATATGGCAGTTTGGAGGTAAGCAACGCTTGAGAAACTCAAAATTTTCACAGTTCTGATGCTCGAAACGAATAACTAGAACGGCCTAGGGGAAAAGTACGCATACCGTTGTAATCGGGCGAGTTTCTACTTTCAGATGCAACAGAAATTTTGCGGATTGGACAATCCGTTCGCGAGATATGGCAGTTTGGAGGTAAGCAACGCTTGAGAAACCCAAAATTTTCGCAGTTCTCATGCTCGAAACGATTAACTACAACGGCCTAGGGGAAAAGTACGCATACCGTTGTAATCGGGCGAGTTTCTACTTTCAGATGCAACAGAAATTTTGCGGATTGGTCGATCCGTTCGCGAGATATGGCAGTTTGGAGGTAAGAAACTCTTGAGAAACTCAAAATTTTCGCAGTTCTGATGCTCGACAAGCATAACTAGAACGGTCTAGGGGAAAAGTACGCATACCGTTGTAATCGGGCGAGTTTCTACTTTCAGATGCAACAGAAATTTTGCGGATTGGTCAATCCGTTCGCGAGATATGGCAGTTTGGATGTATGAAACACTTGAGAAACACAAAATTTTCGCAGTTCTGATGTTCGAAACGAATAACTAGAGCGGCCTAGGGGAAAAGTACGCATACCGTTGCAATCGGGCGAGTTTCTACTTTCAGATGCATCAGAAATTTTGCGGATTGGTCAATCCGTTCGCGAGATATGGCAGGTTGGAAGTAAGAAACGCTTGAGAAACTCAAAATTTTCGCAGTTCTGATGCTCGAAACGAATAACTAGAACGGCCTAGGGGAAAAGTACGCATACCGTTGTAATCGGGCGAGTTTCTACTTTCAGATGCAACAGAAATTTTGCGGATTGGTCAATCCGTTCGCGAGATATGGGAGTTTGTAGGTAAGAAACGCTTGAGAAACTCAAAATTTTCACAGTTCTGATGCTCGAAACGAATAACTAGAACGGCCTAGGGGAAAAGTACGCATACCGTTGCAATCGGGCGAGTTTCTACTTTCAGATGCAACAGAAATTTTGCGGATTGGTCAATCCGTTCGCGAGATATGGCAGTTTGGAAGTATGAAACACTTGAGAAACACAAAATTTTCGCAGTTCTGATGTTCGAAACGAATAACTAGAGCGGCCTAGGGGAAAAGTACGCATACCGTTGCAATCGGGCGAGTTTCTACTTTCAGATGCAACAGAAATTTTGCGGATTGGTCGATCCGTTCGCGAGATATGGCTGTTTGGATGTAAGAAACGCTTGAGAAACTCAACATTTTCGCAGTTCTGATGCTCGAAACGAATAACTAGAGCGGCCTAGGGGAAAAGTACGCATACCGTTGTAATTGGGCGAGTTTCTACTTTCAGATGCAACAGAAATTTTGCGGATTGGTCAATCCGTTCGCGAGATATGGCAGTTTGGAAGTATGAAACACTTGAGAAACACAAAATTTTCGCAGTTCTGATGTTCGAAACGAATAACTAGAGCGGCCTAGGGGAAAAGTACGCATACCGTTGCAATCGGGCGAGTTTCTACTTTCAGATGCATCAGAAATTTTGCGGATTGGTCAATCCGTTCGCGAGATATGGCAGGTTGGAAGTAAGAAACACTTGAGAAACACAAAATTTTCGCAGTTCTGATGTTCGAAACGAATAACTAGAGCGGCCTAGGGGAAAAGTACGCATACCGTTGCAATCGGGCGAGTTTCTACTTTCAGATGCATCAGAAATTTTGCGGATTGGTCAATCCGTTCGCGAGATATGGCAGGTTGGAAGTAAGAAACGCTTGAGAAACTCAAAATTTTCGCAGTTCTGATGTTCGAAACGAATAACTAGAACGGCCTAGGGGAAAAGTACGCATACCGTTGTAATCGGGCGAGTTTCTACTTTCAGATGCAACAGAAATTTTGCGGATTGGTCAATCCGTTCGCGAGATATGGCAGGTTGGAAGTAAGAAACGCTTGAGAAACTCAAAATTTTCGCAGTTCTGATGCTCGAAACGAATAACTAGAACGGCCTAGGGGAAAAGTACGCATACCGTTGTAATCGGGCGAGTTTCTACTTTCAGATGCAACAGAAATTTTGCGGATTGGTCAATCCGTTCGCGAGATATGGGAGTTTGTAGGTAAGAAACGCTTGAGAAACTCAAAATTTTCACAGTTCTGATGCTCGAAACGAATAACTAGAACGGCCTAGGGGAAAAGTACGCATACCGTTGCAATCGGGCGAGTTTCTACTTTCAGATGCAACAGAAATTTTGCGGATTGGTCAATCCGTTCGCGAGATATGGCAGTTTGGAGGTAAGAAACGCTTGAGAAACTCAAAATTTTCGCAGTTCTGATGCTCGACAAGCATAACTAGAACGGTCTAGGGGAAAAGTACGCATACCGTTGCAATCGGGCGAGTTTCTACTTTCAGATGCAACAGAAATTTTGCGGATTGGTCGATCCGTTCGCGAGATATGGCAGTTTGGATGTAAGAAACGCTTGAGAAACTCAACATTTTCGCAGTTCTGATGCTCGAAACGAATAACTAGAACGGCCTAGGGGAAAAGTACGCATACCGTTGTAATCGGGCGAGTTTCTACTTTCAGATGCAACAGAAATTTTGCGGATTGGTCAATCCGTTCGCGAGATATGGCAGTTTGGAGGTAAGCAACGCTTGAGAAACTCAAAATTTTCGCAGTTCTGATGCTCGAAACGAATAACTAGAACGGCCTAGGGGAAAAGTACGCATACCGTTGCAATCGGGCGAGTTTCTACTTTCAGATGCAACAGAAATTTTGCGGATTGGACAATCCGTTCGCGAGATATGGCAGTTTGGAGGTAAGCAACGCTTGAGAAACCCAAAATTTTCGCAGTTCTCATGCTCGAAACGATTAACTACAGCGGCCTAGGGGAAAAGTACGCATACCGTTGTAATCGGGCGAGTTTCTACTTTCAGATGCAACAGAAATTTTGCGGTTTGGTCGATCCGTTCGCGAGATATGGCAGTTTGGAGGTAAGAAACGCTTGAGAAACTCAAAATTTTCGCAGTTCTGATGCTCGACAAGCATAACTAGAACGGTCTAGGGGAAAAGTACGCATACCGTTGTAATCGGGCGAGTTTCTACTTTCAGATGCAACAGAAATTTTGCGGATTGGTCAATCCGTTCGCGAGATATGGCAGTTTGTAGGTAAGAAACGCTTGAGAAACTCAACATTTTCGCAGTTCTGATGCTCGAAACGAATAACTAGAACGGCCTGGGGGAAAAGTACGCATACCGTTGTAATCGGGCGAGTTTCTACTTTCAGATGCAACAGAAATTTTGCGGATTGGTCGATCCGTTCGCGCGATATGGCAGTTTGGAGGTAAGAAACGCTTGAGAAACTCAAAATTTTCGCAGTTCTGATGCTCGACAAGCATAACTAGAACGGTCTAGGGGAAAAGTACGCATACCGTTGTAATCGGGCGAGTTTCTACTTTCAGATGCAACAGAAACTTTGCGGATTGGTCGATCCGTTCGCGAGATATGGCAGTTTGGAGGTAAGAAACGCTTGAGAAACTCAAAATTTTCGCAGTTCTGATGCTCGACAAGCATAACTAGAACGGTCTAGGGGAAAAGTACGCATACCGTTGCAATCGGGCGAGTTTCTACTTTCAGATGCATCAGAAATTTTGCGGATTGGTCTATCCGTTCGCGAGATATGGCAGGTTGGAAGTAAGAAACGCTTGAGAAACTCAAAATTTTCGCAGTTCTGATGCTCGAAACGAATAACTAGAACGGCCTAGGGGAAAAGTACGCATACCGTTGTAATCGGGCGAGTTTCTACTTTCAGATGCAACAGAAATTTTGCGGATTGGTCAATCCGTTCGCGAGATATGGCAGTTTGGAAGTATGAAACACTTGAGAAACACAAAATTTTCGCAGTTCTGATGTTCGAAACGAATAACTATACCGGCCTAGGGGAAAAGTACGCATACCGTTGCAATCGGGCGAGTTTCTACTTTCAGATGCATCAGAAATTTTGCGGATTGGTCAATCCGTTCGCGAGATATGGCAGGTTGGAAGTAAGAAACGCTTGAGAAACTCAAAATTTTCGCAGTTCTGATGCTCGAAACGAATAACTAGAACGGCCTAGGGGAAAAGTACGCATACCGTTGTAATCGGGCGAGTTTCTACTTTCAGATGCAACAGAAATTTTGCGGATTGGTCAATCCGTTCGCGAGATATGGCAGTTTGGAAGTATGAAACACTTGAGAAACACAAAATTTTCGCAGTTCTGATGTTCGAAACGAATAACTAGAGCGGCCTAGGGGAAAAGTACGCATACCGTTGCAATCGGGCGAGTTTCTACTTTCAGATGCAACAGAAATTTTGCGGATTGGTCGATCCGTTCGCGAGATATGGCAGTTTGGATGTAAGAAACGCTTGAGAAACTCAAAATTTTCGCAGTTCTGATGCTCGACAAGCATAACTAGAACGGTCTAGGGGAAAAGTACGCATACCGTTGTAATCGGGCGAGTTTCTACTTTCAGATGCAACAGAAATTTTGCGGATTGGTCAATCCGTTCGCGAGATATGGCAGTTTGGAGGTAAGCAACGCTTGAGAAACTCAAAATTTTCACAGTTCTGATGCTCGAAACGAATAACTAGAACGGCCTAGGGGAAAAGTACGCATACCGTTGTAATCGGGCGAGTTTCTACTTTCAGATGCAACAGAAATTTTGCGGATTGGACAATCCGTTCGCGAGATATGGCAGTTTGGAGGTAAGCAACGCTTGAGAAACCCAAAATTTTCGCAGTTCTCATGCTCGAAACGATTAACTACAACGGCCTAGGGGAAAAGTACGCATACCGTTGTAATCGGGCGAGTTTCTACTTTCAGATGCAACAGAAATTTTGCGAATTGGTCAATCCGTTCGCGAGATATGGCAGTTTGTAGGTAAGAAACGCTTGAGAAACTCAACATTTTCGCAGTTCTGATGCTCGAAACGAATAACTAGAACGGCCTAGGGGAAAAGTACGCATACCGTTGTAATCGGGCGAGTTTCTACTTTCAAATGCAACAGAAATTTTGCGGATTGGTCAATCTGTTCGCGAGATATGGCAGTTTGGAGGTAAGAAACGCTTGAGAAACTCAAAATTTTCGCAGTTCTGATGCTCGAAACGAATAACTAGAACGGACTAGGGGAAAAGTACGCATACCGTTGTAATCGGGCGAGTTTCTACTTTCAGATGCAACAGAAATTTTGCGGATTGGTCGATCCGTTCGCGAGATATGGCAGTTTGGAGGTAAGAAACGCTTGAGAAACTCAAAATTTTCGCAGTTCTGATGCTCGACAAGCATAACTAGAACGGTCTAGGGGAAAAGTACGCATACCGTTGTAATCGGGCGAGTTTCTACTTTCAGATGCAACAGAAATTTTATGGATTGGTCAATCCGTTCGCGAGATATGGCAGTTTGTAGGTAAGAAACGCTTGAGAAACTCAACATTTTCGCAGTTCTGATGCTCGAAACGAATAACTAGAACGGCCTAGGGGAAAAGTACGCATACCGTTGTAATCGGGCGAGTTTCTACTTTCAGATGCAACAGAAATTTTGCGGATTGGTCAATCTGTTCGCGAGATATGGCAGTTTGGAGGTAAGAAACGCTTGAGAAACTCAAAATTTTCGCAGTTCTGATGCTCGAAACGAATAACTAGAACGGACTAGGGGAAAAGTACGCATACCGTTGTAATCGGGCGAGTTTCTACTTTCAGATGCAACAGAAATTTTGCGGATTGGTCAATCCGTTCGCGAGATATGGGAGTTTGTAGGTAAGAAACGCTTGAGAAACTCAAAATTTTCACAGTTCTGATGCTCGAAACGAATAACTAGAACGGCCTAGGGGAAAAGTACGCATACCGTTGTAATCGGGCGAGTTTCTACTTTCAGATGCAATAGAAATTTTGCGGATTGGTCAATCCGTTCGCGAGATATGGCAGTTTGGAAGTATGAAACACTTGAGAAACACAAAATTTTCGCAGTTCTGATGCTCGAAACGAATAACTAGAGCGGCCTAGGGGAAAAGTACGCATACCGTTGCAATCGGGCGAGTTTCTACTTTCAGATGCATCAGAAATTTTGCGGATTGGTCAATCCGTTCGCGAGATATGGCAGTTTGGAAGTAAGAAACGCTTGAGAAACTCAAAATTTTCGCAGTTCTGATGCTCGAAACGATTAACTAGAACGGCCTAGTGGAAAAGTACGCATACCGTTGTAATCGGGCGAGTTTCTACTTTCAGATGCAACAGAAATTTTGCGGATTGGTCAATCCGTTCGCGAGATATGGCAGTTTGGAGGTAAGAAACGCTTGAGAAACTCAAAATTTTCGCAGTTCTGATGCTCGACAAGCATAACTAGAACGGTCTAGGGGAAAAGTACGCATACCGTTGTAATCGGGCGAGTTTCTACTTTCAGATGCAACAGAAATTTTGCGGATTGGTCAATCCGTTCGCGAGATATGGCAGTTTGTGGGTAAGAAACGCTTGAGAAACTCAACATTTTCGCAGTTCTGATTCTCGAAACGAATAACTAGAACGGCCTAGGGGAAAAGTACGCATACCGTTGTAATCGGGCGAGTTTCTACTTTCAGATGCAACAGAAATTTTGCGGATTGGACAATCCGTTCGCGAGATATGGCAGTTTGGAGGTAAGCAACGCTTGAGAAACCTAAAATTTTCGCAGTTCTCATGCTCGAAACGAATAACTACAACGGCCTAGGGGAAAAGTACGCATACCGTTGTAATCGGGCGAGTTTCTACTTTCAGATGCAACAGAAACTTTTTGGATTGGTCGATCCGTTCGCGAGATATGGCAGGTTGGAAGTAAGAAACGCTTGAGAAACTCAAAATTTTCGCAGTTCTGATGCTCGAAACGAATAACTAGAACGGCCTAGGGGAAAAGTACGCATACCGTTGTAATCGGGCGAGTTTCTACTTTCAGATGCAACAGAAATTTTGCGGATTGGTCAATCCGTTCGCGAGATATGGCAGTTTGGAAGTATGAAACACTTGAGAAACACAAAATTTTCGCAGTTCTGATGTTCGAAACGAATAACTATAGCGGCCTAGGGGAAAAGTACGCATACCGTTGCAATCGGGCGAGTTTCTACTTTCAGATGCATCAGAAATTTTGCGGATTGGTCAATCCGTTCGCGAGATATGGCAGGTTGGAAGTAAGAAACGCTTGAGAAACTCAAAATTTTCGCAGTTCTGATGCTCGAAACGAATAACTAGAACGGCCTAGGGGAAAAGTACGCATACCGTTGTAATCGGGCGAGTTTCTACTTTCAGATGCAACAGAAATTTTGCGGATTGGTCAATCCGTTCGCGAGATATGGGAGTTTGTAGGTAAGAAACGCTTGAGAAACTCAAAATTTTCACAGTTCTGATGCTCGAAACGAATAACTAGAACGGCCTAGGGGAAAAGTACGCATACCGTTGTAATCGGGCGAGTTTCTACTTTCAGATGCAACAGAAATTTTGCGGATTGGTCGATCCGTTCGCGAGATATGACAGTTTGGAGGTAAGAAACGCTTGAGAAACTCAAAATTTACGCAGTTCTGATGCTCGACAAGCATAACTAGAACGGTCTAGGGGAAAAGTACGCATACCGTTGTAATCGGGCGAGTTTCTACTTTCAGATGCAACAGAAATTTTGCGGATTGGTCAATCCGTTCGCGAGATATGGCAGTTTGTAGGTAAGAAACGCTTGAGAAACTCAACATTTTCGCAGTTCTGATGCTCGAAACGAATAACTAGAACGGCCTAGGGGAAAAGTACGCATACCGTTGTAATCGGGCGAGTTTCTACTTTCAGATGCAACAGAAATTTTGCGGATTGGTCAATCTGTTCGCGAGATATGGCAGTTTGGAGGTAAGAAACGCTTGAGAAACTCAAAATTTTCGCAGTTCTGATGCTCGACAAGCATAACTAGAACGGTCTAGGGGAAAAGTACGCATACCGTTGTAATCGGGCGAGTTTCTACTTTCAGATGCAACAGAAATTTTGCGGATTGGACAATCCGTTCGCGAGATATGGCAGTTTGGAGGTAAGCAACGCTTGAGAAACCCAAAATTTTCGCAGTTCTCATGCTCGAAACGATTAACTACAACGGCCTAGGGGAAAAGTACGCATACCGTTGTAATCGGGCGAGTTTCTACTTTCAGATGCAACAGAAATTTTGCGGATTGGTCGATCCGTTCGCGAGATATGACAGTTTGGAGGTAAGAAACGCTTGAGAAACTCAAAATTTACGCAGTTCTGATGCTCGACAAGCATAACTAGAACGGTCTAGGGGAAAAGTACGCATACCGTTGTAATCGGGCGAGTTTCTACTTTCAGATGCAACAGAAATTTTGCGGATTGGTCAATCCGTTCGCGAGATATGGCAGTTTGTAGGTAAGAAACGCTTGAGAAACTCAACATTTTCGCAGTTCTGATGCTCGAAACGAATAACTAGAACGGCCTAGGGGAAAAGTACGCATACCGTTGTAATCGGGCGAGTTTCTACTTTCAGATGCAACAGAAATTTTGCGGATTGGTCAATCTGTTCGCGAGATATGGCAGTTTGGAGGTAAGAAACGCTTGAGAAACTCAAAATTTTCGCAGTTCTGATGCTCGAAACGAATAACTAGAACGGACTAGCGGAAAAGTACGCATACCGTTGTAATCGGGCGAGTTTCTACTTTCAGATGCAACAGAAATTTTGCGGATTGGCCGATCCGTTCGCGAGATATGGCAGTTTGGAGGTAAGAAACGTTTGAGAAACTCAAAATTTTCGCAGTTCTGATGCTCGACAAGCATAACTAGAACGGTCTAGGGGAAAAGTACGCATACCGTTGTAATCGGGCGAGTTTCTACTTTCAGATGCAACAGAAATTTTGCGGATTGGTCAATCCGTTCGCGAGATATGGCAGTTTGTAGGTAAGAAACGCTTGAGAAACTCAACATTTTCGCAGTTCTGATGCTCGAAACGAATAACTAGAACGGCCTAGGGGAAAAGTACGCATACCGTTGTAATCGGGCGAGTTTCTACTTTCAGATGCAACAGAAATTTTGCGGATTGGTCAATCAGTTCGCGAGATATGGCAGTTTGGAAGTATGAAACACTTGAGAAACACAAAATTTTCGCAGTTCTGATGTTCGAAACGAATAACTAGAGCGGCCTAGGGGAAAAGTACGCATACCGTTGCAATCGGGCGAGCTTCTACTTTCAGATGCAATAGAAATTTTGCGGATTGGACAATCCGTTCGCGAGATATGGCAGTTTGGAACTATGAAACACTTGAGAAACACAAAATTTTCGCAGTTCTGATGCTCGAAACGAATAACTAGAGCGGCCTAGGGGAAAAGAACGCATACCGTTGCAATCGGGCGAGTTTCTACTTTCAGATGCATCAGAAATTTTGCGGATTGGTCAATCCGTTCGCGAGATATGGCAGTTTGGAAGTAAGAAACGCTTGAGAAACTCAAAATTTTCGCAGTTCTGATGCTCGAAACGATTAACTAGAACGGCCTAGTGGAAAAGTACGCATACCGTTGTAATCGGGCGAGTTTCTACTATCAGATGCAACAGAAATTTTGCGGATTGGTCAATCCGTTCGCGAGATATGGCAGTTTGGAGGTAAGCAACGCTTGAGAAACTCAAAATTTTCACAGTTCTGATGCTCGAAACGAATAACTAGAACGGCCTAGGGGAAAAGTACGCATACCGTTGTAATCGGGCGAGTTTCTACTTTCAGATGCAACAGAAATTTTGCGGATTGGACAATCCGTTCGCGAGATATGGCAGTTTGGAGGTAAGCAACGCTTGAGAAACCCAAAATTTTCGCAGTTCTCATGCTCGAAACGATTAACTACAACGGCCTAGGGGAAAAGTACGCATACCGTTGTAATCGGGCGAGTTTCTACTTTCAGATGCAACAGAAATTTTGCGGATTGGTCGATCCGTTCGCGAGATATGACAGTTTGGAGGTAAGAAACGCTTGAGAAACTCAAAATTTACGCAGTTCTGATGCTCGACAAGCATAACTAGAACGGTCTAGGGGAAAAGTACGCATACCGTTGTAATCGGGCGAGTTTCTACTTTCAGATGCAACAGAAATTTTGCGGATTGGTCAATCCGTTCGCGAGATATGGCAGTTTGGAGGTAAGAAGCGCTTGAGAAACTCAACATTTTCGCAGTTCTGATGCTCGAAACGAATAACTAGAACGGCCTAGGGGAAAAGTACGCATACCGTTGTAATCGGGCGAGTTTCTACTTTCAGATGCAACAGAAATTTTGCGGATTGGTCAATCTGTTCGCGAGATATGGCAGTTTGGAGGTAAGAAACGCTTGAGAAACTCAAAATTTTCGCAGTTCTGATGCTCGAAACGAATAACTAGAACGGACTAGGGGAAAAGTACGCATACCGTTGTAATCGGGCGAGTTTCTACTTTCAGATGCAACAGAAATTTTGCGGATTGGCCGATCCGTTCGCGAGATATGGCAGTTTGGAGGTAAGAAACGCTTGAGAAACTCAAAATTTTCGCAGTTCTGATGCTCGACAAGCATAACTAGAACGGTCTAGGGGAAAAGTACGCATACCGTTGTAATCGGGCGAGTTTCTACTTTCAGATGCAACAGAAATTTTGCGGATTGGTCAATCCGTTCGCGAGATATGGCAGTTTGTAGGTAAGAAACGCTTGAGAAACTCAACATTTTCGCAGTTCTGATGCTCGAAACGAATAACTAGAACGGCCTAGGGGAAAAGTACGCATACCGTTGTAATCGGGCGAGTTTCTACTTTCAGATGCAACAGAAATTTTGCGGATTGGTCAATCCGTTCGCGAGATATGGCTGTTTGGAAGTATGAAACACTTGAGAAACACAAAATTTTCGCAGTTCTGATGTTCGAAACGAATAACTAGAACGGCCTAGGGGAAAAGTACGCATACCGTTGCAATCGGGCGAGCTTCTACTTTCAGATGCAACAGAAATTTTGCGGATTGGTCGATCCGTTCGCGAGATATGGCAGTTTGGATGTAAGAAACGCTTGAGAAACTCAAAATTTTCGCAGTTCTGATGCTCGACAAGCATAACTAGAACGGTCTAGGGGAAAAGTACGCATACCGTTGTAATCGGGCGAGTTTCTACTTTCAGATGCAACAGAAATTTTGCGGATTGGTCAATCCGTTCGCGAGATATGGGAGTTTGTAGGTAAGAAACGCTTGAGAAACTCAAAATTTTCACATTTCTGATGCTCGAAACGAATAACTAGAACGGCCTAGAGGAAAAGTACGCATACCGTTGTAATCGGGCGAGTTTCTACTTTCAGATGCAATAGAAATTTTGCGGATTGGACAATCCGTTCGCGAGATATGGCAGTTTGGAACTATGAAACACTTGAGAAACACAAAATTTTCGCAGTTCTGATGCTCGAAACGAATAACTAGAGCGGCCTAGGGGAAAAGAACGCATACCGTTGCAATCGGGCGAGTTTCTACTTTCAGATGCATCAGAAATTTTGCGGATTGGTCAATCCGTTCGCGAGATATGGCAGTTTGGAAGTAAGAAACGCTTGAGAAACTCAAAATTTTCGCAGTTCTGATGCTCGAAACGATTAACTAGAACGGCCTAGTGGAAAAGTACGCATACCGTTGTAATCGGGCGAGTTTCTACTTTCAAATGCAACAGAAATTTTGCGGATTGGTCAATCTGTTCGCGAGATATGGCAGTTTGGAGGTAAGAAACGCTTGAGAAACTCAAAATTTTCGCAGTTCTGATGCTCGAAACGAATAACTAGAACGGACTAGGGGAAAAGTACGCATACCGTTGTAATCGGGCGAGTTTCTACTTTCAGATGCAACAGAAATTTTGCGGATTGGTCGATCCGTTCGCGAGATATGGCAGTTTGGAGGTAAGAAACGCTTGAGAAACTCAAAATTTTCGCAGTTCTGATGCTCGACAAGCATAACTAGAACGGTCTAGGGGAAAAGTACGCATACCGTTGTAATCGGGCGAGTTTCTACTTTCAGATGCAACAGAAATTTTGCGGATTGGTCAATCCGTTCGCGAGATATGGCAGTTTGTAGGTAAGAAACGCTTGAGAAACTCAACATTTTCGCAGTTCTGATGCTCGAAACGAATAACTAGAACGGCCTAGGGGAAAAGTACGCATACCGTTGTAATCGGGCGAGTTTCTACTTTCAGATGCAACAGAAATTTTGCGGATTGGTCAATCTGTTCGCGAGATATGGCAGTTTGGAGGTACGAAACGCTTGAGAAACTCAAAATTTTCGCAGTTCTGATGCTCGAAACGAATAACTAGAACGGACTAGGGGAAAAGTACGCATACCGTTGTAATCGGGCGAGTTTCTACTTTCAGATGCAACAGAAATTTTGCGGATTGGTCAATCCGTTCGCGAGATATGGGAGTTTGTAGGTAAGAAACGCTTGAGAAACTCAAAATTTTCACAGTTCTGATGCTCGAAACGAATAACTAGAACGGCCTAGGGGAAAAGTACGCATACCGTTGTAATCGGGCGAGTTTCTACTTTCAGATGCAATAGAAATTTTGCGGATTGGTCAATCCGTTCGCGAGATATGGCAGTTTGGAAGTATGAAACACTTGAGAAACACAAAATTTACGCAGTTCTGATGCTCGAAACGAATAACTAGAGCGGCCTAGGGGAAAAGTACGCATACCGTTGCAATCGGGCGAGTTTCTACTTTCAGATGCATCAGAAATTTTGCGGATTGGTCAATCCGTTCGCGAGATATGGCAGTTTGGAAGTAAGAAACGCTTGAGAAACTCAAAATTTTCGCAGTTCTGATGCTCGACAAGCATAACTAGAACGGTCTAGGGGAAAAGTACGCATACCGTTGTAATCGGGCGAGTTTCTACTTTCAGATGCAACAGAAATTTTGCGGATTGGTCAATCCGTTCGCGAGATATGGCAGTTTGTGGGTAAGAAACGCTTCAGAAACTCAACATTTTCGCAGTTCTGATTCTCGAAACGAATAACTAGAACGGCCTAGGGGAAAAGTACGCATACCGTTGTAATCGGGCGAGTTTCTACTTTCAGACGCAACAGAAATTTTGCGGATTGGACAATCCGTTCGCGAGATATGGCAGTTTGGAGGTAAGCAACGCTTGAGAAACCTAAAATTTTCGCAGTTCTCATGCTCGAAACGAATAACTACAACGGCCTAGGGGAAAAGTACGCATACCGTTGTAATCGGGCGAGTTTCTACTTTTAGATGCAACAGAAACTTTTCGGATTGGTCGATCCGTTCGCGAGATATGGCAGGTTGGAAGTAAGAAACGCTTGAGAAACTCAAAATTTTCGCAGTTCTGATGCTCGAAACGATTAACTAGAACGGCCTAGTGGAAAAGTACGCATACCGTTGTAATCGGGCGAGTTTCTACTTTCAGATGCAACAGAAATTTTGCGGATTGGTCAATCCGTTCGCGAGATATGGCAGTTTGGAGGTAAGAAACGCTTGAGAAACTCAAAATTTTCGCAGTTCTGATGCTCGACAATCATAACTAGAACGGTCTAGGGGAAAAGTACGCATACCGTTGTAATCGGGCGAGTTTCTACTTTCAGATGCAACAGAAATTTTGCGGATTGTTCAATCCGTTCGCGAGATATGGCAGTTTGTGGGTAAGAAACGCTTGAGAAACTCAACATTTTCGCAGTTCTGATTCTCGAAACGAATAACTAGAACGGCCTAGGGGAAAAGTACGCATACCGTTGTAATCGGGCGAGTTTCTACTTTCAGATGCAACAGAAATTTTGCGGATTGGACAATCCGTTCGCGAGATATGGCAGTTTGGAGGTAAGCAACGCTTGAGAAACCCAAAATTTTCGCAGTTCTCATGCTCGAAACGAATAACTAGAACGGCCTAGGGGAAAAGTACGCATAGCGTTGTAATCGGGCGAGTTTCTACTTTCAGATGCAACAGAAACTTTTCGGATTGGTCGATCCGTTCGCGAGATATGGCAGTTTTGGTGTAAGAAACGCTTGAGAAACTCCAAATTTTCGCAGTTCTGATACTCGAAACGAATAACTAGAACGGTCTAGGGGAAAACTACTCATACCGTTGTAATGGGGCTAGTTTCTACTTTCTGATGCAACAGAAATTTTGCGGATTGGTCAATCCGTTCGCGAGATATGGCAGTTTGGAAGTATGAAACACTTGAGAAACACAAAATTTTCGCAGTTCTGATGCTCGAAACGAATAACTAGAGCGGCCTAGGGGAAAAGTACGCATACCGTTGCAATCGGGCGAGTTTCTACTTTCAGATGCATCAGAAATTTTGCGGATTGGTCAATCCGTTCGCGAGATATGGCAGGTTGGAAGTAAGAAACGCTTGAGAAACTCAAAATTTTCGCAGTTCTGATGCTCGAAACGATTAACTAGAACGGCCTAGTGGAAAAGTACGCATACCGTTGTAATCGGGCGAGTTTCTACTTTCAGATGCAACAGAAATTTTGCGGATTGGTCAATCCGTTCGCGAGATATGGCAGTTTGGAGGTAAGAAACGCTTGAGAAACTCAAAATTTTCGCAGTTCTGATGCTCGAAACGAATAACTAGAACGGCCTAGGGGAAAAGTACGCATACCGTTGTAATCGGGCGAGTTTCTACTTTCAGATGCAACAGAAATTTTGCGGATTGGTCAATCCGTTCGCGAGATATGGCAGTTTGGAGGTAAGAAACGCTTGAGAAACTCAAAATTTTCGCAGTTCTGATGCTCGAAACGAATAACTAGAACGGCCTAGGGGAAAAGTACGCATACCGTTGTAATCGGGCGAGTTTCTACTTTCAGATGCAACAGAAATTTTGCGGATTGGTCAATCCGTTCGCGAGATATGGGCGTTTGTATGTAAGAAACGCTTGAGAAACTCAAAATTTTCACAGTTCTGATGCTCGAAACGAATAACTAGAACGGCCTAGGGGAAAAGTACGCATACCGTTGTAATCGGGCGAGTTTCTACTTTCAGATGCAACAGAAATTTTGCGGATTGGACAATCCGTTCGCGAGATATGGCAGTTTGGATGTAAGCAACGCTTGAGAAACCCAAAATTTTCGCCGTTCTCATGCTCGAAACGAATAACTACAACGGCCTAGGGGAAAGGTACGCATACCGTTGTAATCGGGCGAGTTTCTACTTTCAGATGCAACAGAAATTTTGCGGATTGGTCAATCCGTTCGCGAGATATGGCAGTTTGGAGGTAAGAAACGCTTGAGAAACTCAAAATTTTCGCAGTTCTGATGCTCGAAACGAATAACTAGAACGGCCTAGGGGAAAAGTACGCATACCGTTGTAATCGGGCGAGTTTCTACTTTCAGATGCAACAGAAATTTTGCGGATTGGTCAATCCGTTCGCGAGATATGGGCGTTTGTATGTAAGAAACGCTTGAGAAACTCAAAATTTTCACAGTTCTGATGCTCGAAACGAATAACTAGAACGGCCTAGGGGAAAAGTACGCATACCGTTGTAATCGGGCGAGTTTCTACTTTCAGATGCAACAGAAATTTTGCGGATTGGACAATCCGTTCGCGAGATATGGCAGTTTGGATGTAAGCAACGCTTGAGAAACCCAAAATTTTCGCAGTTCTCATGCTCGAAACGAATAACTACAACGGCCTAGGGGAAAGGTACGCATACCGTTGTAATCGGGCGAGTTTCTACTTTCAGATGCAACAGAAATTTTGCGGATTGGTCGATCCGTTCGCGAGATATGGCAGTTTGGAGGTATGAAACGCTTGAGAAACTCAAAGTTTTCGCAGTTCTGATGCTCGACAAGCATAACTAGAACGGTCTAGGGGAAAAGTACGCATACCGTTGTAATCGGGCGAGTTTCTACTTTCAGATGCAACAGAAATTTTGCGGATTGGTCAATCCGTTCGCGAGATATGGCAGTTTGGAGGTAAGAAACGCTTGAGAAACTCAAAATTTTCGCAGTTCTGATGCTCGAAACGAATAACTAGAACGGCCTAGGGTAAAAGTACGCATACCGTTGTAATTGGGCGAGTTTCTACTTTCAAATGCAACAGAAACTTTTCGGATTGGTCGATCCGTTCGCGAGATATGGCAGTTTTGGTGTAAGAAACGCTTGAGAAACTCCAAATTTTCGCAGTTCTGATACTCGAAACGAATAACTAGAACGGTCTAGGGGAAAACTACTCATACCGTTGTAATGGGGCTAGTTTCTACTTTCTGATGCAAC
Organism: Ptiloglossa arizonensis; assembly: GCF_051014685.1. Taxonomy (NCBI): domain Eukaryota; kingdom Metazoa; phylum Arthropoda; class Insecta; order Hymenoptera; family Colletidae; genus Ptiloglossa; species Ptiloglossa arizonensis. The sequence continues at coordinate 211,754 of NW_027478650.1, forward strand.
AGAAATTTTGCGGATTGGTCAATCCGTTCGCGAGATATGGCAGTTTGGAAGTATGAAACACTTGAGAAACACAAAATTTTCGCAGTTCTGATGCTCGAAACGAATAACTAGAGCGGCCTAGGGGAAAAGTACGCATACCGTTGCAATCGGGCGAGTTTCTACTTTCAGATGCATCAGAAATTTTGCGGATTGGTCAATCCGTTCGCTAGATATGGCAGTTTGGAGGTAAGAAACGCTTGAGAAACTCAAAATTTTCGCAGTTCTGATGCTCGAAACGAATAACTAGAACGGCCTAGGGGAAAAGTACGCATACCGTTGTAATCGGGCGAGTTTCTACTTTCAGATGCAACAGAAATTTTGCGGATTGGTCAATCCGTTCGCGAGATATGGGCGTTTGTATGTAAGAAACGCTTGAGAAACTCAAAATTTTCACAGTTCTGATGCTCGAAACGAATAACTAGAACGGCCTAGGGGAAAAGTACGCATACCGTTGTAATCGGGCGAGTTTCTACTTTCAGATGCAACAGAAATTTTGCGGATTGGACAATCCGTTCGCGAGATATGGCAGTTTGGATGTAAGCAACGCTTGAGAAACCCAAAATTTTCGCAGTTCTCATGCTCGAAACGAATAACTACAACGGCCTAGGGGAAAGGTACGCATACCGTTGTAATCGGGCGAGTTTCTACTTTCAGATGCAACAGAAATTTTGCGGATTGGTCGATCCGTTCGCGAGATATGGCAGTTTGGAGGTATGAAACGCTTGAGAAACTCAAAGTTTTCGCAGTTCTGATGCTCGACAAGCATAACTAGAACGGTCTAGGGGAAAAGTACGCATACCGTTGTAATCGGGCGAGTTTCTACTTTCAGATGCAACAGAAATTTTGCGGATTGGTCAATCCGTTCGCGAGATATGGCAGTTTGGAGGTAAGAAACGCTTGAGAAACTCAAAATTTTCGCAGTTCTGATGCTCGAAACGAATAACTAGAACGGCCTAGGGTAAAAGTACGCATACCGTTGTAATTGGGCGAGTTTCTACTTTCAAATGCAACAGAAACTTTTCGGATTGGTCGATCCGTTCGCGAGATATGGCAGTTTTGGTGTAAGAAACGCTTGAGAAACTCCAAATTTTCGCAGTTCTGATACTCGAAACGAATAACTAGAACGGTCTAGGGGAAAACTACTCATACCGTTGTAATGGGGCTAGTTTCTACTTTCTGATGCAACAGAAATTTTGCGGATTGGTCAATCCGTTCGCGAGATATGGCAGTTTGGAAGTATGAAACACTTGAGAAACACAAAATTTTCGCAGTTCTGATGCTCGAAACGAATAACTAGAGCGGCCTAGGGGAAAAGTACGCATACCGTTGCAATCGGGCGAGTTTCTACTTTCAGATGCATCAGAAATTTTGCGGATTGGTCAATCCGTTCGCTAGATATGGCAGTTTGGAGGTAAGAAACGCTTGAGAAACTCAAAATTTTCGCAGTTCTGATGCTCGAAACGAATAACTAGAACGGCCTAGGGGAAAAGTACGCATACCGTTGTAATCGGGCGAGTTTCTACTTTCAGATGCAACAGAAATTTTGCGGATTGGTCAATCCGTTCGCGAGATATGGGCGTTTGTATGTAAGAAACGCTTGAGAAACTCAAAATTTTCACAGTTCTGATGCTCGAAACGAATAACTAGAACGGCCTAGGGGAAAAGTACGCATACCGTTGTAATCGGGCGAGTTTCTACTTTCAGATGCAACAGAAATTTTGCGGATTGGACAATCCGTTCGCGAGATATGGCAGTTTGGATGTAAGCAACGCTTGAGAAACCCAAAATTTTCGCAGTTCTCATGCTCGAAACGAATAACTACAACGGCCTAGGGGAAAGGTACGCATACCGTTGTAATCGGGCGAGTTTCTACTTTCAGATGCAACAGAAATTTTGCGGATTGGTCAATCCGTTCGCGAGATATGGCAGTTTGGAGGTAAGAAACGCTTGAGAAACTCAAAATTTTCGCAGTTCTGATGCTCGAAACGAATAACTAGAACGGCCTAGGGGAAAAGTACGCATACCGTTGTAATCGGGCGAGTTTCTACTTTCAGATGCAACAGAAATTTTGCGGATTGGTCAATCCGTTCGCGAGATATGGGCGTTTGTATGTAAGAAACGCTTGAGAAACTCAAAATTTTCACAGTTCTGATGCTCGAAACGAATAACTAGAACGGCCTAGGGGAAAAGTACGCATACCGTTGTAATCGGGCGAGTTTCTACTTTCAGATGCAACAGAAATTTTGCGGATTGGACAATCCGTTCGCGAGATATGGCAGTTTGGATGTAAGCAACGCTTGAGAAATCCAAAATTTTCGCAGTTCTCATGCTCGAAACGAATAACTACAACGCCCTAGGGGAAAGGTACGCATACCGTTGTAATCGGGCGAGTTTCTACTTTCAGATGCAACAGAAATTTTGCGGATTGGTCGATCCGTTCGCGAGATATGGCAGTTTGGAGGTAAGAAACGCTTGAGAAACTCAAAGTTTTCGCAGTTCTGATGCTCGACAAGCATAACTAGAACGGTCTAGGGGAAAAGTACGCATACCGTTGTAATCGGGCGAGTTTCTACTTTCAGATGCAACAGAAATTTTGCGGATTGGTCAATCCGTTCGCGAGATATGGGCGTTTGTATGTAAGAAACGCTTGAGAAACTCAAAGTTTTCGCAGTTCTGATGCTCGACAAGCATAACTAGAACGGTCTAGGGGAAAAGTACGCATACCGTTGTAATCGGGCGAGTTTCTACTTTCAGATGCAACAGAAATTTTGCGGATTGGTCAATCCGTTCGCGAGATATGGCAGTTTGGAGGTAAGAAACGCTTGAGAGACTCAAAATTTTCGCAGTTCTGATGCTCGAAACGAATAACTAGAACGGCCTAGGGTAAAAGTACGCATACCGTTGTAATTGGGCGAGTTTCTACTTTCAAATGCAACAGAAACTTTTCGGATTGGTCGATCCGTTCGCGAGATATGGCAGTTTTGGTGTAAGAAACGCTTGAGAAACTCCAAATTTTCGCAGTTCTGATACTCGAAACGAATAACTAGAACGGTCTAGGGGAAAACTACTCATACCGTTGTAATGGGGCTAGTTTCTACTTTCTGATGCAACAGAAATTTTGCGGATTGGTCAATCCGTTCGCGAGATATGGCAGTTTGGAAGTATGAAACACTTGAGAAACACAAAATTTTCGCAGTTCTGATGCTCGAAACGAATAACTAGAGCGGCCTAGGGGAAAAGTACGCATACCGTTACAATCGGGCGAGTTTCTACTTTCAGATGCATCAGAAATTTTGCGGATTGGTCAATCCGTTCGCTAGATATGGCAGGTTGGAAGTAAGAAACCCTTGAGAAACTCAAAATTTTCGCAGTTCTGATGCTCGAAACGAATAACTAGAACGGCCTAGGGGAAAAGTACGCATACCGTTGTAATCGGGCGAGTTTCTACTTTCAGATGCAACAGAAATTTTGCGGATTGGTCAATCCGTTCGCGAGATATGGCAGTTTGGAGGTAAGAAACGCTTGAGAAACTCAAAATTTTCGCAGTTCTGATGCTCGAAACGAATAACTAGAACGGTCTAGGGGAAAACTACTCATACCGTTGTAATGGGGCTAGTTTCTACTTTCTGATGCAACAGAAATTTTGCGGATTGGTCAATCCGTTCGCGAGATATGGCAGTTTGGAAGTATGAAACACTTGAGAAACACAAAATTTTCGCAGTTCTGATGCTCGAAACGATTAACTAGAACGGCCTAGTGGAAAAGTACGCATACCGTTGTAATCGGGCGAGTTTCTACTTTCAGATGCAACAGAAATTTTGCGGATTGGTCAATCCGTTCGCGAGATATGGCAGTTTGGAGGTAAGAAACGCTTGAGAAACTCAAAATTTTCGCAGTTCTGATGCTCGAAACGAATAACTAGAACGGCCTAGGGGAAAAGTACGCATACCGTTGTAATCGGGCGAGTTTCTACTTTCAGATGCAACAGAAATTTTGCGGATTGGTCAATCCGTTCGCGAGATATGGGCGTTTGTATGTAAGAAACGCTTGAGAAACTCAAAATTTTCACAGTTCTGATGCTCGAAACGAATAACTAGAACGGCCTAGGGGAAAAGTACGCACACCGTTGTAATCGGGCGAGTTTCTACTTTCAGATGCAACAGAAATTTTGCGGACTGGACAATCCGTTCGCGAGATATGGCAGTTTGGAGGTAAGCAACGCTTGAGAAACCCAAAATTTTCGCAGTTCTCATGCTCGAAACGATTAACTACAACGGCCTAGGGGAAAAGTACGCATACCGTTGTAATAGGGCGCGTTTCTACTTTCAGATGCAACAGAAATTTTGCGGATTGGTCGATCCGTTCGCGAGATATGGCAGTTTGGAGGTAAGAAACGCTTGAGAAACTCAAAATTTTCGCAGTTCTGATGCTCGAAACGAATAACTAGAACGGCCTAGGGTAAAAGTACGCATACCGTTGTAATCGGGCGAGTTTCTACTTTCAAATGCAACAGAAATTTTGCGGATTGGTCAATCCGTTCGCGAGATATGGGAGTTTGTATGTAAGAAACGCTTGAGAAACTCAAAATTTTCACAGTTCTGATGCTCGAAACGAATAACTAGAACGGCCTAGGGGAAAAGTACGCATACCGTTGTAATCGGGCGAGTTTCTACTTTCAGATGCAACAGAAATTTTGCGGATTGGACAATCCGTTCGCGAGATATGGCAGTTTGGATGTAAGCAACGCTTGAGAAACCCAAAATTTTCGCAGTTCTCATGCTCGAAACGAATAACTACAACGCCCTAGGGGAAAGGTACGCATACCGTTGTAATCGGGCGAGTTTCTACTTTCAGATGCAACAGAAATTTTGCGGATTGGTCGATCCGTTCGCGAGATATGGCAGTTTGTAGGTAAGAAACGCTTGAGAAACTCAACATTTTCGCAGTTCTGATGCTCGACAAGCATAACTAGAACGGCCTAGGGGAAAAGTACGCATACGGTTGTAATCGGGCGACTTTCTACTTTCAGATGCAACAGAAATTTTGCGGATTGGTCAATCCGTTCGCGAGATATGGCAGTTTGGAAGTATGAAACACTTGAGAAACACAAAATTTTCGCAGTTCTGATGCTCGAAACGAATAACTAGAGCGGCCTAGGGGAAAAGTACGCATACCGTTGCAATCGGGCGAGTTTCTACTTTCAGATGCATCAGAAATTTTGCGGATTGGTCAATCCGTTCGCGAGATACGGCAGGTTGGAAGTAAGAAACGCTTGAGAAACTCAAAATTTTCGCAGTTCTGATGCTCGAAACGATTAACTAGAACGGCCTAGTGGAAAAGTACGCATACCGTTGTAATCGGGCGGGTTTCTACTTTCAGATGCAACAGAAATTTTGCGGATTGGTCAATCCGTTCGCGAGATATGGGAGTTTGTAGGTAAGAAACGCTAGAGAAACTCAAAATTTTCACAGTTCTGATGCTCGAAACGAATAACTAGAACGGCCTAGGGGAAAAGTACGCACACCGTTGTAATCGGGCGAGTTTCTACTTTCAGATGCAACAGAAATTTTGCGGACTGGACAATCCGTTCGCGAGATATGGCAGTTTGGAGGTAAGCAACGCTTGAGAAACCCAAAATTTTCGCAGTTCTCATGCTCGAAACGATTAACTACAACGGCCTAGGGGAAAAGTACGCATACCGTTGTAATCGGGCGCGTTTCTACTTTCAGATGCAACAGAAATTTTGCGGATTGGTCGATCCGTTCGCGAGATATGGCAGTTTGGAGGTAAGAAACGCTTGAGAAACTCAAAATTTTCGCAGTTCTGATGCTCGACAAGCATAACTAGAACGGTCTAGGGGAAAAGTACGCATACCGTTGTAATCGGGCGAGTTTCTACTTTCAGATGCAACAGAAATTTTGCGGATTGGTCAATCCGTTCGCGAGATATGGCAGTTTGTAGGTAAGAAACGCTTGAGAAACTCAACATTTTCGCAGTTCTGATGCTCGAAACGAATAACTAGAACGGACTAGGGGAAAAGTACGCATACCTTTGAAATCGGGCGAGTTTCTACTTTCAGATGCAACAGAAATTTTGCGGATTGGTCAATCCGTTCGCGAGATATGGGAGTTTGTAGGTAAGAAACGCTTGAGAAACTCAAAATTTTCACAGTTCTGATGCTCGAAACGAATAACTAGAACGGCCTAGGGGAAAAGTACGCATACCGTTGTAATCGGGCGAGTTTCTACTTTCAGATGCAATAGAAATTTTGAGGATTGGTCAATCCGTTCGCGAGATATGGCAGTTTGGAAGTATGAAACACTTGAGAAACACAAAATTTTCGCAGTTCTGATGCTCGAAACGAATAACTAGAGCGGCCTAGGGGAAAAGTACGCATACCGTTGCAATCGGGCGAGTTTCTACTTTCAGATGCATCAGAAATTTTGCGGATTGGTCAATCCGTTCGCGAGATATGGCAGTTTGGAAGTAAGAAACGCTTGAGAAACTCAACATTTTCGCAGTTCTGATGCTCGAAACGAATAACTAGAACGGCCTAGGGGAAAAGTACGCATACGGTTGTAATCGGGCGACTTTCTACTTTCAGATGCAACAGAAATTTTGCGGATTGGTCAATCCGTTCGCGAGATATGGCAGTTTGGAAGTATGAAACACTTGAGAAAAACAAAATTTTCGCAGTTCTGATGCTAGAAACGAATAACTAGAGCGGCCTAGGGGAAAAGTACGCATACCGTTGCAATCGGGCGAGTTTCTACTTTCAGATGCATCAGAAATTTTGCGGATTGGTCAATCCGTTCGCGAGATACGGCAGGTTGGAAGTAAGAAACGCTTGAGAAACTCAAAATTTTCGCAGTTCTGATGCTCGAAACGATTAACTAGAACGGCCTAGTGGAAAAGTACGCATACCGTTGTAATCGGGCGGGTTTCTACTTTCAGATGCAACAGAAATTTTGCGGATTGGTCAATCCGTTCGCGAGATATGGGAGTTTGTAGGTAAGAAACGCTTGAGAAACTCAAAATTTTCACAGTTCTGATGCTCGAAACGAATAACTAGAACGGCCTAGGGGAAAAGTACGCATACCGTTGTAATCGGGCGAGTTTCTACTTTCAGATGCAACAGAAATTTTGCGGATTGGACAATCCGTTCGCGAGATATGGCAGTTTGGAGGTAAGCAACGCTTGAGAAACCCAAAATTTTCGCAGTTCTCATGCTCGAAACGATTAACTACAACGGCCTAGGGGAAAAGTACGCATACCGTTGTAATCGGGCGCGTTTCTACTTTCAGATGCAACAGAAATTTTGCGGATTGGTCGATCCGTTCGCGAGATATGGCAGTTTGGAGGTAAGAAACGCTTGAGAAACTCAAAATTTTCGCAGTTCTGATGCTCGACAAGCATAACTAGAACGGTCTAGGGGAAAAGTACGCATACCGTTGTAATCGGGCGAGTTTCTACTTTCAGATGCAACAGAAATTTTGCGGATTGGTCAATCCGTTCGCGAGATATGGCAGTTTGTAGGTAAGAAACGCTTGAGAAACTCAACATTTTCGCAGTTCTGATGCTCGAAACGAATAACTAGAACGGACTAGGGGAAAAGTACGCATACCTTTGAAATCGGGCGAGTTTCTACTTTCAGATGCAACAGAAATTTTGCGGATTGGTCAATCCGTTCGCGAGATATGGGAGTTTGTAGGTAAGAAACGCTTGAGAAACTCAAAATTTTCACAGTTCTGATGCTCGAAACGAATAACTAGAACGGCCTAGGGGAAAAGTACGCATACCGTTGTAATCGGGCGAGTTTCTACTTTCAGATGCAATAGAAATTTTGCGGATTGGTCAATCCGTTCGCGAGATATGGCAGTTTGGAAGTATGAAACACTTGAGAAACACAAAATTTTCGCAGTTCTGATGCTCGAAACGAATAACTAGAGCGGCCTAGGGGAAAAGTACGCATACCGTTGCAATCGGGCGAGTTTCTACTTTCAGATGCATCAGAAATTTTGCGGATTGGTCAATCCGTTCGCGAGATATGGCAGTTTGGAAGTAAGAAACGCTTGAGAAACTCAACATTTTCGCAGTTCTGATGCTCGAAACGAATAACTAGAACGGCCTAGGGGAAAAGTACGCATACGGTTGTAATCGGGCGACTTTCTACTTTCAGATGCAACAGAAATTTTGCGGATTGGTCAATCCGTTCGCGAGATATGGCAGTTTGGAAGTATGAAACACTTGAGAAAAACAAAATTTTCGCAGTTCTGATGCTAGAAACGAATAACTAGAGCGGCCTAGGGGAAAAGTACGCATACCGTTGCAATCGGGCGAGTTTCTACTTTCAGATGCATCAGAAATTTTGCGGATTGGTCAATCCGTTCGCGAGATACGGCAGGTTGGAAGTAAGAAACGCTTGAGAAACTCAAAATTTTCGCAGTTCTGATGCTCGAAACGATTAACTAGAACGGCCTAGTGGAAAAGTACGCATACCGTTGTAATCGGGCGGGTTTCTACTTTCAGATGCAACAGAAATTTTGCGGATTGGTCAATCCGTTCGCGAGATATGGGAGTTTGTAGGTAAGAAACGCTTGAGAAACTCAAAATTTTCACAGTTCTGATGCTCGAAACGAATAACTAGAACGGCCTAGGGGAAAAGTACGCATACCGTTGTAATCGGGCGAGTTTCTACTTTCAGATGCAACAGAAATTTTGCGGATTGGACAATCCGTTCGCGAGATATGGCAGTTTGGAGGTAAGCAACGCTTGAGAAACCCAAAATTTTCGCAGTTCTCATGCTCGAAACGATTAACTACAACGGCCTAGGGGAAAAGTACGCATACCGTTGTAATCGGGCGCGTTTCTACTTTCAGATGCAACAGAAATTTTGCGGATTGGTCGATCCGTTCGCGAGATATGGCAGTTTGGAGGTAAGAAACGCTTGAGAAACTCAAAATTTTCGCAGTTCTGATGCTCGACAAGCATAACTAGAACGGTCTAGGGGAAAAGTACGCATACCGTTGTAATCGGGCGAGTTTCTACTTTCAGATGCAACAGAAATTTTGCGGATTGGTCAATCCGTTCGCGAGATATGGCAGTTTGTAGGTAAGAAACGCTTGAGAAACTCAACATTTTCGCAGTTCTGATGCTCGAAACGAATAACTAGAACGGACTAGGGGAAAAGTACGCATACCTTTGAAATCGGGCGAGTTTCTACTTTCAGATGCAACAGAAATTTTGCGGATTGGTCAATCCGTTCGCGAGATATGGGAGTTTGTAGGTAAGAAACGCTTGAGAAACTCAAAATTTTCACAGTTCTGATGCTCGAAACGAATAACTAGAACGGCCTAGGGGAAAAGTACGCATACCGTTGTAATCGGGCGAGTTTCTACTTTCAGATGCAATAGAAATTTTGCGGATTGGTCAATCCGTTCGCGAGATATGGCAGTTTGGAAGTATGAAACACTTGAGAAACACAAAATTTTCGCAGTTCTGATGCTCGAAACGAATAACTAGAGCGGCCTAGGGGAAAAGTACGCATACCGTTGCAATCGGGCGAGTTTCTACTTTCAGATGCATCAGAAATTTTGCGGATTGGTCAATCCGTTCGCGAGATATGGCAGTTTGGAAGTAAGAAACGCTTGAGAAACTCAAAATTTTCGCAGTTCTGATGCTCGAAACGATTAACTAGAACGGCCTAGTGGAAAAGTACGCATACCGTTGTAATCGGGCGAGTTTCTACTTTCAGATGCAACAGAAATTTTGCGGATTGGTCGATCCGTTCGCGAGATATGGCAGTTTGGAGGTATGAAACGCTTGAGAAACTCAAAGTTTTCGCAGTTCTGATGCTCGACAAGCATAACTAGAACGGTCTAGGGGAAAAGTACGCATACCGTTGTAATCGGGCGAGTTTCTACTTTCAGATGCAATAGAAATTTTGCGGATTGGTCAATCCGTTCGCGAGATATGGCAGTTTGGAAGTATGAAACACTTGAGAAACACAAAATTTTCGCAGTTCTGATGCTCGAAACGAATAACTAGAGCGGCCTAGGGGAAAAGTACGCATACCGTTGCAATCGGGCGAGTTTCTACTTTCAGATGCATCAGAAATTTTGCGGATTGGTCAATCCGTTCGCGAGATATGGCAGTTTGGAAGTATGAAACACTTGAGAAACACAAAATTTTCGCAGTTCTGATGCTCGAAACGAATAACTAGAGCGGCCTAGGGGAAAAGTACGCATACCGTTGCAATCGGGCGAGTTTCTACTTTCAGATGCATCAGAAATTTTGCGGATTGGTCAATCCGTTCGCGAGATATGGCAGTTTGGAAGTAAGAAACGCTTGAGAAACTCAAAATTTTCGCAGTTCTGATGCTCGAAACGATTAACTAGAACGGCCTAGTGGAAAAGTACGCATACCGTTGTAATCGGGCGAGTTTCTACTTTCAGATGCAACAGAAATTTTGCGGATTGGTCGATCCGTTCGCGAGATATGGCAGTTTGGAGGTATGAAACGCTTGAGAAACTCAAAGTTTTCGCAGTTCTGATGCTCGACAAGCATAACTAGAACGGTCTAGGGGAAAAGTACGCATACCGTTGTAATCGGGCGAGTTTCTACTTTCAGATGCAACAGAAATTTTGCGGATTGGTCAATCCGTTCGCGAGATATGGCAGTTTGGAGGTAAGAAACGCTTGAGAAACTCAAAATTTTCGCAGTTCTGATGCTCGAAACGAATAACTAGAACGGCCTAGGGTAAAAGTACGCATACCGTTGTAATCGGGCGAGTTTCTACTTTCAAATGCAACAGAAATTTTGCGGATTGGTCAATCCGTTCGCGAGATATGGGAGTTTGTATGTAAGAAACGCTTGAGAAACTCAAAATTTTCACAGTTCTGATGCTCGAAACGAATAACTAGAACGGCCTAGGGGAAAAGTACGCATACCGTTGTAATCGGGCGAGTTTCTACTTTCAGATGCAACAGAAATTTTGCGGATTGGACAATCCGTTCGCGAGATATGGCAGTTTGGATGTAAGCAACGCTTGAGAAACCCAAAATTTTCGCAGTTCTCATGCTCGAAACGAATAACTACAACGCCCTAGGGGAAAGGTACGCATACCGTTGTAATCGGGCGAGTTTCTACTTTCAGATGCAACAGAAATTTTGCGGATTGGTCGATCCGTTCGCGAGATATGGCAGTTTGGAGGTAAGAAACGCTTGAGAAACTCAAAGTTTTCGCAGTTCTGATGCTCGACAAGCATAACTAGAACGGTCTAGGGGAAAAGTACGCATACCGTTGTAATCGGGCGAGTTTCTACTTTCAGATGCAACAGAAATTTTGCGGATTGGTCAATCCGTTCGCGAGATATGGCAGTTTGTAGGTAAGAAACGCTTGAGAAACTCAACATTTTCGCAGTTCTGATGCTCGAAACGAATAACTAGAACGGCCTAGGGGAAAACTACGCATACGGTTGTAATCGGGCGACTTTCTACTTTCAGATGCAACAGAAATTTTGCGGATTGGTCAATCCGTTCGCGAGATATGGCAGTTTGGAAGTATGAAACACTTGAGAAACACAAAATTTTCGCAGTTCTGATGCTCGAAACGAATAACTAGAGCGGCCTAGGGGAAAAGTACGCATACCGTTGTAATCGGGCGAGTTTCTACTTTCAGATGCAACAGAAATTTTGCGGATTGGACAATCCGTTCGCGAGATATGGCAGTTTGGAGGTAAGCAACGCTTGAGAAACCCAAAATTTTCGCAGTTCTCATGCTCGAAACGATTAACTACAACGGCCTAGGGGAAAAGTACGCATACCGTTGTAATCGGGCGCGTTTCTACTTTCAGATGCAACAGAAATTTTGCGGATTGGTCGATCCGTTCGCGAGATATGGCAGTTTGGAGGTAAGAAACGCTTGAGAAACTCAAAATTTTCGCAGTTCTGATGCTCGACAAGCATAACTAGAACGGTCTAGGGGAAAAGTACGCATACCGTTGTAATCGGGCGAGTTTCTACTTTCAGATGCAACAGAAATTTTGCGGATTGGTCAATCCGTTCGCGAGATATGGCAGTTTGTAGGTAAGAAACGCTTGAGAAACTCAACATTTTCGCAGTTCTGATGCTCGAAACGAATAACTAGAACGGCCTAGGGGAAAAGTACGCATACGGTTGTAATCGGGCGACTTTCTACTTTCAGATGCAACAGAAATTTTGCGGATTGGTCAATCCGTTCGCGAGATATGGGAGTTTGTAGGTAAGAAACGCTTGAGAAACTCAAAATTTTCACAGTTCTGATGCTCGAAACGAATAACTAGAACGGCCTAGGGGAAAAGTACGCATACCGTTGTAATCGGGCGAGTTTCTACTTTCAGATGCAATAGAAATTTTGCGGATTGGTCAATCCGTTCGCGAGATATGGCAGTTTGGAAGTATGAAACACTTGAGAAACACAAAATTTTCGCAGTTCTGATGCTCGAAACGAATAACTAGAGCGGCCTAGGGGAAAAGTACGCATACCGTTGCAATCGGGCGAGTTTCTACTTTCAGATGCATCAGAAATTTTGCGGATTGGTCAATCCGTTCGCGAGATATGGCAGTTTGGAAGTAAGAAACGCTTGAGAAACTCAACATTTTCGCAGTTCTGATGCTCGAAACGAATAACTAGAACGGCCTAGGGGAAAAGTACGCATACGGTTGTAATCGGGCGACTTTCTACTTTCAGATGCAACAGAAATTTTGCGGATTGGTCAATCCGTTCGCGAGATATGGCAGTTTGGAAGTATGAAACACTTGAGAAACACAAAATTTTCGCAGTTCTGATGCTCGAAACGAATAACTAGAGCGGCCTAGGGGAAAAGTACGCATACCGTTGCAATCGGGCGAGTTTCTACTTTCAGATGCATCAGAAATTTTGCGGATTGGTCAATCCGTTCGCGAGATACGGCAGGTTGGAAGTAAGAAACGCTTGAGAAACTCAAAATTTTCGCAGTTCTGATGCTCGAAACGATTAACTAGAACGGCCTAGTGGAAAAGTACGCATACCGTTGTAATCGGGCGGGTTTCTACTTTCAGATGCAACAGAAATTTTGCGGATTGGTCAATCCGTTCGCGAGATGTGGGAGTTTGTAGGTAAGAAACGCTTGAGAAACTCAAAATTTTCACAGTTCTGATGCTCGAAACGAATAACTAGAACGGCCTAGGGGAAAAGTACGCATACCGTTGTAATCGGGCGAGTTTCTACTTTCAGATGCAACAGAAATTTTGCGGATTGGACAATCCGTTCGCGAGATATGGCAGTTTGGAGGTAAGCAACGCTTGAGAAACCCAAAATTTTCGCAGTTCTCATGCTCGAAACGATTAACTACAACGGCCTAGGGGAAAAGTACGCATACCGTTGTAATCGGGCGCGTTTCTACTTTCAGATGCAACAGAAATTTTGCGGATTGGTCGATCCGTTCGCGAGATATGGCAGTTTGGAGGTAAGAAACGCTTGAGAAACTCAAAATTTTCGCAGTTCTGATGCTCGACAAGCATAACTAGAACGGTCTAGGGGAAAAGTACGCATACCGTTGTAATCGGGCGAGTTTCTACTTTCAGATGCAACAGAAATTTTGCGGATTGGTCAATCCGTTCGCGAGATATGGCAGTTTGGAGGTAAGAAACGCTTGAGAAACTCAAAATTTTCGCAGTTCTGATGCTCGACAAGCATAACTAGAACGGTCTAGGGGAAAAGTAGGCATACCGTTGTAATCGGGCGAGTTTCTACTTTCAGATGCAACAGAAATTTTGCGGATTGGTCAATCCGTTCGCGAGATATGGCAGTTTGTGGGTAAGAAACGCTTGAGAAACTCAACATTTTCGCAGTTCTGATTCTCGAAACGAATAACTAGAACGGCCTAGGGGAAAAGTACGCATACCGTTGTAATCGGGCGAGTTTCTACTTTCAGATGCAACAGAAATTTTGCGGATTGGACAATCCGTTCGCGAGATATGGCAGTTTGGAGGTAAGCAACGCTTGAGAAACCCAAAATTCTCGCAGTTCTCATGCTCGAAACGAATAACTACAACGGCCTAGGGGAAAAGTACGCATACCGTTGTAATCGGGCGAGTTTCTACTTTCAGATGCAACAGAAACTTTTCGGATTGGTCGATCCGTTCGCGAGATATGGCAGTTTTGGTGTAAGAAACGCTTGAGAAACTCCAAATTTTCGCAGTTCTGATACTCGAAACGAATAACTAGAACGGTCTAGGGGAAAACTACTCATACCGTTGTAATGGGGCTAGTTTCTACTTTCTGATGCAACAGAAATTTTGCGGATTGGTCAATCCGTTCGCGAGATATGGCAGTTTGGAAGTATGAAACACTTGAGAAACACAAAATTTTCGCAGTTCTGATGCTCGAAACGAATAACTAGAGCGGCCTAGGGGAAAAGCACGCATACCGTTGCAATCGGGCGAGTTTCTACTTTCAGATGCATCAGAAATTTTGCGGATTGGTCAATCCGTTCGCGAGATATGGCAGGTTGGAAGTAAGAAACGCTTGAGAAACTCAAAATTTTCGCAGTTCTGATGCTCGAAACGATTAACTAGAACGGCCTAGTGGAAAAGTACGCATACCGTTGTAATCGGGCGAGTTTCTACTTTCAGATGCAACAGAAATTTTGCGGATTGGTCAATCCGTTCGCGAGATATGGGCGTTTGTATGTAAGAAACGCTTGAGAAACTCAAAATTTTCACAGTTCTGATGCTCGAAACGAATAACTAGAACGGCCTAGGGGAAAAGTACGCATACCGTTGTAATCGGGCGAGTTTCTACTTTCAGATGCAACAGAAATTTTGCGGATTGGACAAACCGTTCGCGTGATATGGCAGTTTGGATGTAAGCAACGCTTGAGAAACCCAAAATTTTCGCAGTTCTCATGCTCGAAACGAATAACCACAACGGCCTAGGGGAAAGGTACGCATACCGTTGTAATCGGGCGAGTTTCTACTTTCAGATGCAACAGAAATTTTGCGGATTGGTCAATCCGTTCGCGAGATATGGCAGTTTGGAGGTAAGAAACGCTTGAGAAACTCAAAATTTTCGCAGTTCTGATGCTCGAAACGAATAACTAGAACGGCCTAGGGGAAAAGTACGCATACCGTTGTAATCGGGCTAGTTTCTACTTTCAGATGCAACAGAAATTTTGCGGATTGGTCAATCCGTTCGCGAGATATGGGCGTTTGTATGTAAGAAACGCTTGAGAAACTCAAAATTTTCACAGTTCTGATGCTCGAAACGAATAACTAGAACGGCCTAGGGGAAAAGTACGCATACCGTTGTAATCGGGCGAGTTTCTACTTTCAGATGCAACAGAAATTTTGCGGATTGGACAATCCGTTCGCGAGATATGGCAGTTTGGATGTAAGCAACGCTTGAGAAACCCAAAATTTTCGCAGTTCTCATGCTCGAAACGAATAACTACAACGGCCTAGGGGAAAGGTACGCATACCGTTGTAATCGGGCGAGTTTCTACTTTCAGATGCAACAGAAATTTTGCGGATTGGTCGATCCGTTCGCGAGATATGGCAGTTTGGAGGTATGAAACGCTTGAGAAACTCAAAGTTTTCGCAGTTCTGATGCTCGACAAGCATAACTAGAACGGTCTAGGGGAAAAGTACGCATACCGTTGTAATCGGGCGAGTTTCTACTTTCAGATGCAACAGAAATTTTGCGGATTGGTCAATCCGTTCGCGAGATATGGCAGTTTGGAGGTAAGAAACGCTTGAGAAACTCAAAATTTTCGCAGTTCTGATGCTCGAAACGAATAACTAGAACGGCCTAGGGTAAAAGTACGCATACCGTTGTAATCGGGCGAGTTTCTACTTTCAAATGCAACAGAAATTTTGCGGATTGGTCAATCCGTTCGCGAGATATGGGAGTTTGTATGTAAGAAACGCTTGAGAAACTCAAAATTTTCACAGTTCTGATGCTCGAAACGAATAACTAGAACGGCCTAGGGGAAAAGTACGCATACCGTTGTAATCGGGCGAGTTTCTACTTTCAGATGCAACAGAAATTTTGCGGATTGGACAATCCGTTCGCGAGATATGGCAGTTTGGATGTAAGCAACGCTTGAGAAACCCAAAATTTTCGCAGTTCTCATGCTCGAAACGAATAACTACAACGCCCTAGGGGAAAGGTACGCATACCGTTGTAATCGGGCGAGTTTCTACTTTCAGATGCAACAGAAATTTTGCGGATTGGTCGATCCGTTCGCGAGATATGGCAGTTTGGAGGTAAGAAACGCTTGAGAAACTCAAAGTTTTCGCAGTTCTGATGCTCGACAAGCATAACTAGAACGGTCTAGGGGTAAAGTACGCATACCGTTGTAATCGGGCGAGTTTCTACTTTCAGATGCAACAGAAATTTTGCGGATTGGTCAATCCGTTCGCGAGATATGGCAGTTTGTAGGTAAGAAACGCTTGAGAAACTCAACATTTTCGCAGTTCTGATGCTCGAAACGAATAACTAGAACGGCCTAGGGGAAAAGTACGCATACGGTTGTAATCGGGCGAATTTCTACTTTCAGATGCAACAGAAATTTTGCGGATTGGTCAATCCGTTCGCGAGATATGGCAGTTTGGAAGTATGAAACACTTGAGAAACACAAAATTTTCGCAGTTCTGATGCTCGAAACGAATAACTAGAGCGGCCTAGGGGAAAAGTACGCATACCGTTGTAATCGGGCGAGTTTCTACTTTTAGATGCATCAGAAATTTTGCGGATTGGTCAATCCGTTCGCGAGATACGGCAGGTTGGAAGTAAGAAACGCTTGAGAAACTCAAAATTTTCGCAGTTCTGATGCTCGAAACGATTAACTAGAACGGCCTAGTGGAAAAGTACGCATACCGTTGTAATCGGGCGGGTTTCTACTTTCAGATGCAACAGAAATTTTGCGGATTGGTCAATCCGTTCGCGAGATATGGGAGTTTGTAGGTAAGAAACGCTTGAGAAACTCAAAATTTTCACAGTTCTGATGCTCGAAACGAATAACTAGAACGGCCTAGGGGAAAAGTACGCATACGGTTGTAATCGGGCGAATTTCTACTTTCAGATGCAACAGAAATTTTGCGGATTGGTCAATCCGTTCGCGAGATATGGCAGTT
This sequence comes from Ptiloglossa arizonensis, assembly GCF_051014685.1. Classification (NCBI taxonomy): domain Eukaryota; kingdom Metazoa; phylum Arthropoda; class Insecta; order Hymenoptera; family Colletidae; genus Ptiloglossa; species Ptiloglossa arizonensis. The sequence goes on from NW_027478650.1 coordinate 228,949, forward strand.
TGGAAGTATGAAACACTTGAGAAACACAAAATTTTCGCAGTTCTGATGCTCGAAACGAATAACTAGAGCGGCCTAGGGGAAAAGTACGCATACCGTTGTAATCGGGCGAGTTTCTACTTTTAGATGCATCAGAAATTTTGCGGATTGGTCAATCCGTTCGCGAGATACGGCAGGTTGGAAGTAAGAAACGCTTGAGAAACTCAAAATTTTCGCAGTTCTGATGCTCGAAACGATTAACTAGAACGGCCTAGTGGAAAAGTACGCATACCGTTGTAATCGGGCGGGTTTCTACTTTCAGATGCAACAGAAATTTTGCGGATTGGTCAATCCGTTCGCGAGATATGGGAGTTTGTAGGTAAGAAACGCTTGAGAAACTCAAAATTTTCACAGTTCTGATGCTCGAAACGAATAACTAGAACGGCCTAGGGGAAAAGTACGCATACGGTTGTAATCGGGCGAATTTCTACTTTCAGATGCAACAGAAATTTTGCGGATTGGTCAATCCGTTCGCGAGATATGGCAGTTTGGAAGTATGAAACACTTGAGAAACACAAAATTTTCGCAGTTCTGATGCTCGAAACGAATAACTAGAGCGGCCTAGGGGAAAAGTACGCATACCGTTGCAATCGGGCGAGTTTCTACTTTTAGATGCATCAGAAATTTTGCGGATTGGTCAATCCGTTCGCGAGATACGGCAGGTTGGAAGTAAGAAACGCTTGAGAAACTCAAAATTTTCGCAGTTCTGATGCTCGAAACGATTAACTAGAACGGCCTAGTGGAAAAGTACGCATACCGTTGTAATCGGGCGGGTTTCTACTTTCAGATGCAACAGAAATTTTGCGGATTGGTCAATCCGTTCGCGAGATATGGGAGTTTGTAGGTAAGAAACGCTTGAGAAACTCAAAATTTTCACAGTTCTGATGCTCGAAACGAATAACTAGAACGGCCTAGGGGAAAAGTACGCATACCGTTGTAATCGGGCGAGTTTCTACTTTCAGATGCAACAGAAATTTTGCGGATTGGACAATCCGTTCGCGAGATATGGCAGTTTGGAGGTAAGCAACGCTTGAGAAACCCAAAATTTTCGCAGTTCTCATGCTCGAAACGATTAACTACAACGGCCTAGGGGAAAAGTACGCATACCGTTGTAATCGGGCGAGTTTCTACTTTCAGATGCAACAGAAATTTTGCGGATTGGTCGATCCGTTCGCGAGATATGGCAGTTTGGAGGTAAGAAACGCTTGAGAAACTCAAAATTTTCGCAGTTCTGATGCTCGACAAGCATAACTAGAACGGTCTAGGGGAAAAGTACGCATACCGTTGTAATCGGGCGAGTTTCTACTTTCAGATGCAACAGAAATTTTGCGGATTGGTCAATCCGTTCGCGAGATATGGCAGTTTGTAGGTAAGAAACGCTTGAGAAACTCAACATTTTCGCAGTTCTGATGCTCGAAACGAATAACTAGAACGGACTAGGGGAAAAGTACGCATACCTTTGAAATCGGGCGAGTTTCTACTTTCAGATGCAACAGAAATTTTGCGGATTGGTCAATCCGTTCGCGAGATATGGGAGTTTGTAGGTAAGAAACGCTTGAGAAACTCAAAATTTTCACAGTTCTGATGCTCGAAACGAATAACTAGAACGGCCTAGGGGAAAAGTACGCATACCGTTGTAATCGGGCGAGTTTCTACTTTCAGATGCAATAGAAATTTTGCGGATTGGTCAATCCGTTCGCGAGATATGGCAGTTTGGAAGTATGAAACACTTGAGAAACACAAAATTTTCGCTGTTCTGATGCTCGAAACGAATAACTAGAGCGGCCTAGGGGAAAAGTACGCATACCGTTGCAATCGGGCGAGTTTCTACTTTCAGATGCATCAGAAATTTTGCGGATTGGTCAATCCGTTCGCGAGATATGGCAGTTTGGAAGTAAGAAACGCTTGAGAAACTCAAAATTTTCGCAGTTCTGATGCTCGAAACGATTAACTAGAACGGCCTAGTGGAAAAGTACGCATACCGTTGTAATCGGGCGAGTTTCTACTTTCAGATGCAACAGAAATTTTGCGGATTGGTCAATCCGTTCGCGAGATATGGCAGTTTGGAGGTAAGAAACGCTTGAGAAACTCAAAATTTTCGCAGTTCTGATGCTCGACAAGCATAACTAGAACGGTCTAGGGGAAAAGTAGGCATACCGTTGTAATCGGGCGAGTTTCTACTTTCAGATGCAACAGAAATTTTGCGGATTGGTCAATCCGTTCGCGAGATATGGCAGTTTGTGGGTAAGAAACGCTTGAGAAACTCAACATTTTCGCAGTTCTGATTCTCGAAACGAATAACTAGAACGGCCTAGGGGAAAAGTACGCATACCGTTGTAATCGGGCGAGTTTCTACTTTCAGATGCAACAGAAACTTTTCGGATTGGTCGATCCGTTCGCGAGATATGGCAGTTTTGGTGTAAGAAACGCTTGAGAAACTCCAAATTTTCGCAGTTCTGATACTCGAAACGAATAACTAGAACGGTCTAGGGGAAAACTACTCATACCGTTGTAATGGGGCTAGTTTCTACTTTCTGATGCAACAGAAATTTTGCGGATTGGTCAATCCGTTCGCGAGATATGGCAGTTTGGAAGTATGAAACACTTGAGAAACACAAAATTTTCGCAGTTCTGATGCTCGAAACGAATAACTAGAGCGGCCTAGGGGAAAAGCACGCATACCGTTGCAATCGGGCGAGTTTCTACTTTCAGATGCATCAGAAATTTTGCGGATTGGTCAATCCGTTCGCGAGATATGGCAGGTTGGAAGTAAGAAACGCTTGAGAAACTCAAAATTTTCGCAGTTCTGATGCTCGAAACGATTAACTAGAACGGCCTAGTGGAAAAGTACGCATACCGTTGTAATCGGGCGAGTTTCTACTTTCAGATGCAACAGAAATTTTGCGGATTGGTCAATCCGTTCGCGAGATATGGCAGTTTGGAGGTAAGACACGCTTGAGAAACTCAAAATTTTCGCAGTTCTGATGCTCGACAAGCATAACTAGAACGGTCTAGGGGAAAAGTACGCATACCGTTGTAATCGGGCGAGTTTCTACTTTCAGATGCAACAGAAATTTTGCGGATTGGTCAATCCGTTCGCGAGATATGGCAGTTTGTGGGTAAGAAACGCTTGAGAAACTCAACATTTTCGCAGTTCTGATTCTCGAAACGAATAACTAGAACGGCCTAGGGGAAAAGTACGCATACCGTTGTAATCGGGCGAGTTTCTACTTTCAGATGCAACAGAAATTTTGCGGATTGGACAATCCGTTCGCGAGATATGGCAGTTTGGAGGTAAGCAACGCTTGAGAAACCCAAAATTTTCGCAGTTCTCATGCTCGAAACGAATAACTAGAACGGCCTAGGGGAAAAGTACGCATACCGTTGTAATCGGGCTAGTTTCTACTTTCAGATGCAACAGAAACTTTTCGGATTGGTCGATCCGTTCGCGAGATATGGCAGTTTTGGTGTAAGAAACGCTTGAGAAACTCCAAATTTTCGCAGTTCTGATACTCGAAACGAATAACTAGAACGGTCTAGGGGAAAACTACTCATACCGTTGTAATGGGGCTAGTTTCTACTTTCTGATGCAACAGAAATTTTGCGGATTGGTCAATCCGTTCGCGAGATATGGCAGTTTGGAAGTATGAAACACTTGAGAAACACAAAATTTTCGCAGTTCTGATGCTCGAAACGAATAACTAGAGCGGCCTAGGGGAAAAGTACGCATACCGTTGCAATCGGGCGAGTTTCTACTTTCAGATGCATCAGAAATTTTGCGGATTGGTCAATCCGTTCGCGAGATATGGCAGGTTGGAAGTAAGAAACGCTTGAGAAACTCAAAATTTTCGCAGTTCTGATGCTCGAAACGATTAACTAGAACGGCCTAGTGGAAAAGTACGCATACCGTTGTAATCGGGCGAGTTTCTACTTTCAGATGCAACAGAAATTTTGCGGATTGGTCAATCCGTTCGCGAGATATGGCAGTTTGGAGGTAAGAAACGCTTGAGAAACTCAAAATTTTCGCAGTTCTGATGCTCGAAACGAATAACTAGAACGGCCTAGGGGAAAAGTACGCATACCGTTGTAATCGGGCGAGTTTCTACTTTCAGATGCAACAGAAATTTTGCGGATTGGTCAATCCGTTCGCGAGATATGGGCGTTTGTATGTAAGAAACGCTTGAGAAACTCAAAATTTTCACAGTTCTGATGCTCAAAAAAAATAACTAGAACGGCCTAGGGGAAAAGTACGCATACCGTTGTAATCGGGCGAGTTTCTACTTTCAGATGCAACAGAAATTTTGCGGATTGGACAATCCGTTCGCGAGATATGGCAGTTTGGATGTAAGCAACGCTTGAGAAACCCAAAATTTTCGCAGTTCTCATGCTCGAAACGAATAACTACAACGGCCTAGGGGAAAAGTACGCATACCGTTGCAATCGGGCGAGTTTCTACTTTCAGATGCATCAGAAATTTTGCGGATTGGTCAATCCGTTCGCGAGATATGGCAGTTTGTGGGTAAGAAACGCTTGAGAAACTCAACATTTTCGCAGTTCTGATTCTCGAAACGAATAACTAGAACGGCCTAGGGGAAAAGTACGCATACCGTTGTAATCGGGCGAGTTTCTACTTTCAGATGCAACAGAAACTTTTCGGATTGGTCGATCCGTTCGCGAGATATGGCAGTTTTGGTGTAAGAAACGCTTGAGAAACTCCAAATTTTCGCAGTTCTGATACTCGAAACGAATAACTAGAACGGTCTAGGGGAAAACTACTCATACCGTTGTAATGGGGCTAGTTTCTACTTTCTGATGCAACAGAAATTTTGCGGATTGGTCAATCCGTTCGCGAGATATGGCAGTTTGGAAGTAAGAAACGCTTGAGAAACTCAAAATTTTCGCAGTTCTGATGCTCGAAACGATTAACTAGAACGGCCTAGTGGAAAAGTACGCATACCGTTGTAATCGGGCGAGTTTCTACTTTCAGATGCAACAGAAATTTTGCGGATTGGTCAATCCGTTCGCGAGATATGGCAGTTTGGAGGTAAGACACGCTTGAGAAACTCAAAATTTTCGCAGTTCTGATGCTCGACAAGCATAACTAGAACGGTCTAGGGGAAAAGTACGCATACCGTTGTAATCGGGCGAGTTTCTACTTTCAGATGCAACAGAAATTTTGCGGATTGGTCAATCCGTTCGCGAGATATGGCAGTTTGTGGGTAAGAAACGCTTGAGAAACTCAACATTTTCGCAGTTCTGATTCTCGAAACGAATAACTAGAACGGCCTAGGGGAAAAGTACGCATACCGTTGTAATCGGGCGAGTTTCTACTTTCAGATGCAACAGAAATTTTGCGGATTGGACAATCCGTTCGCGAGATATGGCAGTTTGGAAGTAAGCAACGCTTGAGAAACCCAAAATTTTCGCAGTTCTCATGCTCGAAACGAATAACTAGAACGGCCTAGGGGAAAAGTACGCATACCGTTGTAATCGGGCGAGTTTCTACTTTCAGATGCAACAGAAACTTTTCGGATTGGTCGATCCGTTCGCGAGATATGGCAGTTTTGGTGTAAGAAACGCTTGAGAAACTCCAAATTTTCGCAGTTCTGATACTCGAAACGAATAACTAGAACGGTCTAGGGGAAAACTACTCATACCGTTGTAATGGGGCTAGTTTCTACTTTCTGATGCAACAGAAATTTTGCGGATTGGTCAATCCGTTCGCGAGATATGGCAGTTTGGAAGTATGAAACACTTGAGAAACACAAAATTTTCGCAGTTCTGATGCTCGAAACGAATAACTAGAGCGGCCTAGGGGAAAAGTACGCATACCGTTGCAATCGGGCGAGTTTCTACTTTCAGATGCATCAGAAATTTTGCGGATTGGTCAATCCGTTCGCGAGATATGGCAGGTTGGAAGTAAGAAACGCTTGAGAAACTCAAAATTTTCGCAGTTCTGATGCTCGAAACGATTAACTAGAACGGCCTAGTGGAAAAGTACGCATACCGTTGTAATCGGGCGAGTTTCTACTTTCAGATGCAACAGAAATTTTGCGGATTGGTCAATCCGTTCGCGAGATATGGCAGTTTGGAGGTAAGAAACGCTTGAGAAACTCAAAATTTTCGCAGTTCTGATGCTCGAAACGAATAACTAGAACGGCCTAGGGGAAAAGTACGCATACCGTTGTAATCGGGCGAGTTTCTACTTTCAGATGCAACAGAAATTTTGCGGATTGGTCAATCCGTTCGCGAGATATGGGCGTTTGTATGTAAGAAACGCTTGAGAAACTCAAAATTTTCACAGTTCTGATGCTCGAAACGAATAACTAGAACGGCCTAGGGGAAAAGTACGCATACCGTTGTAATCGGGCGAGTTTCTACTTTCAGATGCAACAGAAATTTTGCGGATTGGACAATCCGTTCGCGAGATATGGCAGTTTGTATGTAAGCAACGCTTGAGAAACCCAAAATTTTCGCAGTTCTCATGCTCGAAACGAATAACTACAACGGCCTAGGGGAAAAGTACGCATACCGTTGCAATCGGGCGAGTTTCTACTTTCAGATGCATCAGAAATTTTGCGGATTGGTCAATCCGTTCGCGAGATATGGCAGTTTGTGGGTAAGAAACGCTTGAGAAACTCAACATTTTCGCAGTTCTGATTCTCGAAACGAATAACTAGAACGGCCTAGGGGAAAAGTACGCATACCGTTGTAATCGGGCGAGTTTCTACTTTCAGATGCAACAGAAACTTTTCGGATTGGTCGATCCGTTCGCGAGATATGGCAGTTTTGGTGTAAGAAACGCTTGAGAAACTCCAAATTTTCGCAGTTCTGATACTCGAAACGAATAACTAGAACGGTCTAGGGGAAAACTACTCATACCGTTGTAATAGGGCTAGTTTCTACTTTCTGATGCAACAGAAATTTTGCGGATTGGTCAATCCGTTCGCGAGATATGGCAGTTTGGAAGTATGAAACACTTGAGAAACACAAAATTTTCGCAGTTCTGATGCTCGAAACGAATAACTAGAGCGGCCTAGGGGAAAAGCACGCATACCGTTGCAATCGGGCGAGTTTCTACTTTCAGATGCATCAGAAATTTTGCGGATTGGTCAATCCGTTCGCGAGATATGGCAGGTTGGAAGTAAGAAACGCTTGAGAAACTCAAAATTTTCGCAGTTCTGATGCTCGAAACGATTAACTAGAACGGCCTAGTGGAAAAGTACGCATACCGTTGTAATCGGGCGAGTTTCTACTTTCAGATGCAACAGAAATTTTGCGGATTGGTCAATCCGTTCGCGAGATATGGCAGTTTGGAGGTAAGACACGCTTGAGAAACTCAAAATTTTCGCAGTTCTGATGCTCGACAAGCATAACTAGAACGGTCTAGGGGAAAAGTACGCATACCGTTGTAATCGGGCGAGTTTCTACTTTCAGATGCAACAGAAATTTTGCGGATTGGTCAATCCGTTCGCGAGATATGGCAGTTTGTGGGTAAGAAACGCTTGAGAAACTCAACATTTTCGCAGTTCTGATTCTCGAAACGAATAACTAGAACGGCCTAGGGGAAAAGTACGCATACCGTTGTAATCGGGCGAGTTTCTACTTTCAGATGCAACAGAAATTTTGCGGATTGGACAATCCGTTCGCGAGATATGGCAGTTTGGAGGTAAGCAACGCTTGAGAAACCCAAAATTTTCGCAGTTCTCATGCTCGAAACGAATAACTAGAACGGCCTAGGGGAAAAGTACGCATACCGTTGTAATCGGGCGAGTTTCTACTTTCAGATGCAACAGAAACTTTTCGGATTGGTCGATCCGTTCGCGAGATATGGCAGTTTTGGTGTAAGAAACGCTTGAGAAACTCCAAATTTTCGCAGTTCTGATACTCGAAACGAATAACTAGAACGGTCTAGGGGAAAACTACTCATACCGTTGTAATGGGGCTAGTTTCTACTTTCTGATGCAACAGAAATTTTGCGGATTGGTCAATCCGTTCGCGAGATATGGCAGTTTGGAAGTATGAAACACTTGAGAAACACAAAATTTTCGCAGTTCTGATGCTCGAAACGAATAACTAGAGCGGCCTAGGGGAAAAGTACGCATACCGTTGCAATCGGGCGAGTTTCTACTTTCAGATGCATCAGAAATTTTGCGGATTGGTCAATCCGTTCGCGAGATATGGCAGGTTGGAAGTAAGAAACGCTTGAGAAACTCAAAATTTTCGCAGTTCTGATGCTCGAAACGATTAACTAGAACGGCCTAGTGGAAAAGTACGCATACCGTTGTAATCGGGCGAGTTTCTACTTTCAGATGCAACAGAAATTTTGCGGATTGGTCAATCCGTTCGCGAGATATGGCAGTTTGGAGGTAAGAAACGCTTGAGAAACTCAAAATTTTCGCAGTTCTGATGCTCGAAACGAATAACTAGAACGGCCTAGGGGAAAAGTACGCATACCGTTGTAATCGGGCGAGTTTCTACTTTCAGATGCAACAGAAATTTTGCGGATTGGTCAATCCGTTCGCGAGATATGGGCGTTTGTATGTAAGAAACGCTTGAGAAACTCAAAATTTTCACAGTTCTGATGCTCGAAACGAATAACTAGAACGGCCTAGGGGAAAAGTACGCAAACCGTTGTAATCGGGCGAGTTTCTACTTTCAGATGCAACAGAAATTTTGCGGATTGGACAATCCGTTCGCGAGATATGGCAGTTTGTATGTAAGCAACGCTTGAGAAACCCAAAATTTTCGCAGTTCTCATGCTCGAAACGAATAACTACAACGGCCTAGGGGAAAAGTACGCATACCGTTGCAATCGGGCGAGTTTCTACTTTCAGATGCATCAGAAATTTTGCGGATTGGTCAATCCGTTCGCGAGATATGGCAGTTTGTGGGTAAGAAACGCTTGAGAAACTCAACATTTTCGCAGTTCTGATTCTCGAAACGAATAACTAGAACGGCCTAGGGGAAAAGTACGCATACCGTTGTAATCGGGCGAGTTTCTACTTTCAGATGCAACAGAAACTTTTCGGATTGGTCGATCCGTTCGCGAGATATGGCAGTTTTGGTGTAAGAAACGCTTGAGAAACTCCAAATTTTCGCAGTTCTGATACTCGAAACGAATAACTAGAACGGTCTAGGGGAAAACTACTCATACCGTTGTAATGGGGCTAGTTTCTACTTTCTGATGCAACAGAAATTTTGCGGATTGGTCAATCCGTTCGCGAGATATGGCAGTTTGGAAGTATGAAACACTTGAGAAACACAAAATTTTCGCAGTTCTGATGCTCGAAACGAATAACTAGAGCGGCCTAGGGGAAAAGCACGCATACCGTTGCAATCGGGCGAGTTTCTACTTTCAGATGCATCAGAAATTTTGCGGATTGGTCAATCCGTTCGCGAGATATGGCAGGTTGGAAGTAAGAAACGCTTGAGAAACTCAAAATTTTCGCAGTTCTGATGCTCGAAACGATTAACTAGAACGGCCTAGTGGAAAAGTACGCATACCGTTGTAATCGGGCGAGTTTCTACTTTCAGATGCAACAGAAATTTTGCGGATTGGTCAATCCGTTCGCGAGATATGGCAGTTTGGAGGTAAGACACGCTTGAGAAACTCAAAATTTTCGCAGTTCTGATGCTCGACAAGCATAACTAGAACGGTCTAGGGGAAAAGTACGCATACCGTTGTAATCGGGCGAGTTTCTACTTTCAGATGCAACAGAAATTTTGCGGATTGGTCAATCCGTTCGCGAGATATGGCAGTTTGTGGGTAAGAAACGCTTGAGAAACTCAACATTTTCGCAGTTCTGATTCTCGAAACGAATAACTAGAACGGCCTAGGGGAAAAGTACGCATACCGTTGTAATCGGGCGAGTTTCTACTTTCAGATGCAACAGAAATTTTGCGGATTGGACAATCCGTTCGCGAGATATGGCAGTTTGGAGGTAAGCAACGCTTGAGAAACCCAAAATTTTCGCAGTTCTCATGCTCGAAACGAATAACTAGAACGGCCTAGGGGAAAAGTACGCATACCGTTGTAATCGGGCGAGTTTCTACTTTCAGATGCAACAGAAACTTTTCGGATTGGTCGATCCGTTCGCGAGATATGGCAGTTTTGGTGTAAGAAACGCTTGAGAAACTCCAAATTTTCGCAGTTCTGATACTCGAAACGAATAACTAGAACGGTCTAGGGGAAAACTACTCATACCGTTGTAATGGGGCTAGTTTCTACTTTCTGATGCAACAGAAATTTTGCGGATTGGTCAATCCGTTCGCGAGATATGGCAGTTTGGAAGTATGAAACACTTGAGAAACACAAAATTTTCGCAGTTCTGATGCTCGAAACGAATAACTAGAGCGGCCTAGGGGAAAAGTACGCATACCGTTGCAATCGGGCGAGTTTCTACTTTCAGATGCATCAGAAATTTTGCGGATTGGTCAATCCGTTCGCGAGATATGGCAGGTTGGAAGTAAGAAACGCTTGAGAAACTCAAAATTTTCGCAGTTCTGATGCTCCAAACGATTAACTAGAACGGCCTAGTGGAAAAGTACGCATACCGTTGTAATCGGGCGAGTTTCTACTTTCAGATGCAACAGAAATTTTGCGGATTGGTCAATCCGTTCGCGAGATATGGCAGTTTGGAGGTAAGAAACGCTTGAGAAACTCAAAATTTTCGCAGTTCTGATGCTCGAAACGAATAACCTGAACGGCCTAGGGGAAAAGTACGCATACCGTTGTAATCGGGCGAGTTTCTACTTTCAGATGCAACAGAAATTTTGCGGATTGGTCAATCCGTTCGCGAGATATGGGCGTTTGTATGTAAGAAACGCTTGAGAAACTCAAAATTTTCACAGTTCTGATGCTCGAAACGAATAACTAGAACGGCCTAGGGGAAAAGTACGCATACCGTTGTAATCGGGCGAGTTTCTACTTTCAGATGCAACAGAAATTTTGCGGATTGGACAATCCGTTCGCGAGATATGGCAGTTTGGATGTAAGCAACGCTTGAGAAACCCAAAATTTTCGCAGTTCTCATGCTCGAAACGAATAACTACAACGGCCTAGGGGAAAGGTACGCACACCGTTGTAATCGGGCGAGTTTCTACTTTCAGATGCAACAGAAATTTTGCGGATTGGTCGATCCGTTCGCGAGATATGGCAGTTTGGAGGTATGAAACGCTTGAGAAACTCAAAGTTTTCGCAGTTCTGATGCTCGACAAGCATAACTAGTACGGTCTAGGGGAAAAGTACGCATACCGTTGTAATCGGGCGAGTTTCTACTTTCAGATGCAACAGAAATTTTGCGGATTGGTCAATCCGTTCGCGAGATATGGCAGTTTGGAGGTAAGAAACGCTTGAGAAACTCAAAATTTTCGCAGTTCTGATGCTCGAAACGAATAACTAGAACGGCCTAGGGGAAAAGTACGCATACCGTTGTAATCGGGCGAGTTTCTACTTTCAGATGCAACAGAAATTTTGCGGATTGGTCAATCCGTTCGCGAGATATGGGAGTTTGTATGTAAGAAACGCTTGAGAAACTCAAAATTTTCACAGTTCTGATGCTCGAAACGAATAACTAGAACGGCCTAGGGGAAAAGTACGCATACCGTTGTAATCGGGCGAGTTTCTACTTTCAGATGCAACAGAAATTTTGCAGATTGGACAATCCGTTCGCGAGATATGGCAGTTTGGATGTAAGCAACGCTTGCGAAACCCAAAATTTTCGCAGTTCTCATGCTCGAAACGAATAACTACAACGCCCTAGGGGAAAGGTACGCATACCGTTGTAATCGGGCGAGTTTCTACTTTCAGATGCAACAGAAATTTTGCGGATTGGTCGATCCGTTCGCGAGATATGGCAGTTTGGAGGTATGAAACGCTTGAGAAACTCAAAGTTTTCGCAGTTCTGATGCTCGACAAGCATAACTAGAACGGTCTAGGGGAAAAGTACGCATACCGTTGTAATCGGGCGAGTTTCTACTTTCAGATGCAACAGAAATTTTGCGGATTGGTCAATCCGTTCGCGAGATATGGCAGTTTGTAGGTAAGAAACGCTTGAGAAACTCAAAATTTTCGCAGTTCTGATGCTCGAAACGAATAACTAGAACGGCCTAGGGGAAAAGTACGCATACCGTTGTAATCGGGCGAGTTTCTACTTTCAGATGCAACAGAAATTTTGCGGATTGGTCAATCCGTTCGCGAGATATGGGAGTTTGTATGTAAGAAACGCTTGAGAAACTCAAAATTTTCACAGTTCTGATGCTCGAAACGAATAAATAGAACGGCCTAGGGGAAAAGTACGCATACCGTTGTAATCGGGCGAGTTTCTACTTTCAGATGCAACAGAAATTTTGCGGATTGGACAATCCGTTCGCGAGATATGGCAGTTTGGATGTAAGCAACGCTTGAGAAACCCAAAATTTTCGCAGTTCTCATGCTCGAAACGAATAACTACAACGGCCTAGGGGAAAGGTACGCATACCGTTGTAATCGGGCGAGTTTCTACTTTCAGATGCAACAGAAATTTTGCGGATTGGTCGATCCGTTCGCGAGATATGGCAGTTTGGAGGTATGAAACGCTTGAGAAACTCAAAGTTTTCGCAGTTCTGATGCTCGACAAGCATAACTAGAACGGTCTAGGGGAAAAGTACGCATACCGTTGTAATCGGGCGAGTTTCTACTTTCAGATGCAACAGAAATTTTGCGGATTGGTCAATCCGTTCGCGAGATATGGCAGTTTGTAGGTAAGAAACGCTTGAGAAACTCAAAATTTTCGCAGTTCTGATGCTCGAAACGAATAACTAGAACGGCCTAGGGGAAAAGTACGCATACCGTTGTAATCGGGCGAGTTTCTACTTTCAGATGCAACAGAAATTTTGCGGATTGGTCAATCCGTTCGCGAGATATGGGAGTTTGTATGTAAGAAACGCTTGAGAAACTCAAAATTTTCACAGTTCTGATGCTCGAAACGAATAACTAGAACGGCCTAGGGGAAAAGTACGCATACCGTTGTAATCGGGCGAGTTTCTACTTTCAGATGCAACAGAAATTTTGCGGATTGGACAATCCGTTCGCGAGATATGGCAGTTTGGATGTAAGCAACGCTTGAGAAACCCAAAATTTTCGCAGTTCTCATGCTCGAAACGAATAACTACAACGCCCTAGGGGAAAGGTACGCATAGCGTTGTAATCGGGCGAGTTTCTACTTTCAGATGCAACAGAAATTTTGCGGATTGGTCGATCCGTTCGCGAGATATGGCAGTTTGGAGGTAAGAAACGCTTGAGAAACTCAAAGTTTTCGCAGTTCTGATGCTCGACAAGCATAACTAGAACGGTCTAGGGGAAAAGTACGCATACCGTTGTAATCGGGCGAGTTTCTACTTTCAGATGCAACAGAAATTTTGCGGATTGGTCAATCCGTTCGCGAGATATGGCAGTTTGTAGGTAAGAAACGCTTGAGAAACTCAACATTTTCGCAGTTCTGATGCTCGAAACGAATAACTAGAACGGCCTAGGGGAAAAGTACGCATACCGTTGTAATCGGGCGAGTTTCTACTTTCAGATGCAACAGAAATTTTGCGGATTGGTCAATCCGTTCGCGAGATATGGCAGTTTGGAAGTATGAAACACTTGAGAAACACAGAATTTTCGCAGTTCTGATGCTCGAAACGAATAACTAGAGCGGCCTAGGGGAAAAGTACGCATACCGTTGCAATCGGGCGAGTTTCTACTTTCAGATGCATCAGAAATTTTGCGGATTGGTCAATCCGTTCGCGAGATACGGCAGGTTGGAAGTAAGAAACGCTTGAGAAACTCAAAATTTTCGCAGTTCTGATGCTCGAAACGATTAACTAGAACGGCCTAGTGGAAAAGTACGCATACCGTTGCAATCGGGCGAGTTTCTACTTTCAGATGCAACAGAAATTTTGCGGATTGGTCAATACGTTCGCGAGATATGGGCGTTTGTATGTAAGAAACGCTTGAGAAACTCAAAATTTTCACAGTTCTGATGCTCGAAACGAATAACTAGAACGGCCTAGGGGAAAAGTACGCATACCGTTGTAATCGGGCGAGTTTCTACTTTCAGATGCAACAGAAATTTTGCGGATTGGTCAATCCGTTCGCGAGATATGGGAGTTTGTATGTAAGAAACGCTTGAGAAACTCAAAATTTTCACAGTTCTGATGCTCGAAACGAATAAATAGAACGGCCTAGGGGAAAAGTACGCATACCGTTGTAATCGGGCGAGTTTCTACTTTCAGATGCAACAGAAATTTTGCGGATTGGACAATCCGTTCGCGAGATATGGCAGTTTGGATGTAAGCAACGCTTGAGAAACCCAAAATTTTCGCAGTTCTCATGCTCGAAACGAATAACTACAACGGCCTAGGGGAAAGGTACGCATACCGTTGTAATCGGGCGAGTTTCTACTTTCAGATGCAACAGAAATTTTGCGGATTGGTCGATCCGTTCGCGAGATATGGCAGTTTGGAGGTATGAAACGCTTGAGAAACTCAAAGTTTTCGCAGTTCTGATGCTCGACAAGCATAACTAGAACGGTCTAGGGGAAAAGTACGCATACCGTTGTAATCGGGCGAGTTTCTACTTTCAGATGCAACAGAAATTTTGCGGATTGGTCAATCCGTTCGCGAGATATGGCAGTTTGTAGGTAAGAAACGCTTGAGAAACTCAAAATTTTCGCAGTTCTGATGCTCGAAACGAATAACTAGAACGGCCTAGGGGAAAAGTACGCATACCGTTGTAATCGGGCGAGTTTCTACTTTCAGATGCAACAGAAATTTTGCGGATTGGTCAATCCGTTCGCGAGATATGGGAGTTTGTATGTAAGAAACGCTTGAGAAACTCAAAATTTTCACAGTTCTGATGCTCGAAACGAATAACTAGAACGGCCTAGGGGAAAAGTACGCATACCGTTGTAATCGGGCGAGTTTCTACTTTCAGATGCAACAGAAATTTTGCGGATTGGACAATCCGTTCGCGAGATATGGCAGTTTGGATGTAAGCAACGCTTGAGAAACCCAAAATTTTCGCAGTTCTCATGCTCGAAACGAATAACTACAACGCCCTAGGGGAAAGGTACGCATAGCGTTGTAATCGGGCGAGTTTCTACTTTCAGATGCAACAGAAATTTTGCGGATTGGTCGATCCGTTCGCGAGATATGGCAGTTTGGAGGTAAGAAACGCTTGAGAAACTCAAAGTTTTCGCAGTTCTGATGCTCGACAAGCATAACTAGAACGGTCTAGGGGAAAAGTACGCATACCGTTGTAATCGGGCGAGTTTCTACTTTCAGATGCAACAGAAATTTTGCGGATTGGTCAATCCGTTCGCGAGATATGGCAGTTTGTAGGTAAGAAACGCTTGAGAAACTCAACATTTTCGCAGTTCTGATGCTCGAAACGAATAACTAGAACGGCCTAGGGGAAAAGTACGCATACCGTTGTAATCGGGCGAGTTTCTACTTTCAGATGCAACAGAAATTTTGCGGATTGGTCAATCCGTTCGCGAGATATGGCAGTTTGGAAGTATGAAACACTTGAGAAACACAGAATTTTCGCAGTTCTGATGCTCGAAACGAATAACTAGAGCGGCCTAGGGGAAAAGTACGCATACCGTTGCAATCGGGCGAGTTTCTACTTTCAGATGCATCAGAAATTTTGCGGATTGGTCAATCCGTTCGCGAGATACGGCAGGTTGGAAGTAAGAAACGCTTGAGAAACTCAAAATTTTCGCAGTTCTGATGCTCGAAACGATTAACTAGAACGGCCTAGTGGAAAAGTACGCATACCGTTGCAATCGGGCGAGTTTCTACTTTCAGATGCAACAGAAATTTTGCGGATTGGTCAATCCGTTCGCGAGATATGGGCGTTTGTATGTAAGAAACGCTTGAGAAACTCAAAATTTTCACAGTTCTGATGCTCGAAACGAATAACTAGAACGGCCTAGGGGAAAAGTACGCATACCGTTGTAATCGGGCGAGTTTCTACTTTCAGATGCAACAGAAATTTTGCGGATTGGTCAATCCGTTCGCGAGATATGGCAGTTTGGAGGTAAGAAACGCTTGAGAAACTCAAAATTTTCGCAGTTCTGATGCTCGAAACGAATAACTAGAACGGCCTAGGGGAAAAGTACGCATACCGTTGTAATCGGGCGAGTTTCTACTTTCAGATGCAACAGAAATTTTGCGGATTGGTCAATCCGTTCGCGAGATATGGGCGTTTGTATGTAAGAAACGCTTGAGAAACTCAAAATTTTCACAGTTCTGATGCTCGAAACGAATAACTAGAACGGCCTAGGGGAAAAGTACGCATACCGTTGTAATCGGGCGAGTTTCTACTTTCAGATGCAACAGAAATTTTGCGGATTGGTCGATCCGTTCGCGAGATATGGCAGTTTGGAGGTATGAAACGCTTGAGAAACTCAAAGTTTTCGCAGTTCTGATGCTCGACAAGCATAACTAGAACGGTCTAGGGGAAAAGTACGCATACCGTTGTAATCGGGCGAGTTTCTACTATCAGATGCAACAGAAATTTTGCGGATTGGTCAATCCGTTCTCGAGATATGGCAGTTTGTAGGTAAGAAACGCTTGAGAAACTCAAAATTTTCGCAGTTCTGATGCTCGAAACGAATAACTAGAACGGCCTAGGGGAAAAGTACGCATACCGTTGTAATCGGGCGAGTTTCTACTTTCAGATGCAACAGAAATTTTGCGGATTGGTCAATCCGTTCGCGAGATATGGGAGTTTGTATGTAAGAAACGCTTGAGAAACTCAAAATTTTCACAGTTCTGATGCTCGAAACGAATAACTAGAACGGCCTAGGGGAAAAGTACGCATACCGTTGTAATCGGGCGAGTTTCTACTTTCAGATGCAACAGAAATTTTGCGGATTGGACAATCCGTTCGCGAGATATGGCAGTTTGGATGTAAGCAACGCTTGAGAAACTCAAAGTTTTCGCAGTTCTGATGCTCGACAAGCATAACTAGAACGGTCTAGGGGAAAAGTACGCATACCGTTGTAATCGGGCGAGTTTCTACTTTCAGATGCAACAGAAATTTTGCGGATTGGTCAATCCGTTCGCGAGATATGGCAGTTTGTAGGTAAGAAACGCTTGAGAAACTCAACATTTTCGCAGTTCTGATGCTCGAAACGAATAACTAGAACGGCCTAGGGGAAAAGTACGCATACCGTTGTAATCGGGCGAGTTTCTACTTTCAGATGCAACAGAAATTTTGCGGATTGGTCAATCCGTTCGCGAGATATGGCAGTTTGGAAGTATGAAACACTTGAGAAACACAGAATTTTCGCAGTTCTGATGCTCGAAACGAATAACTAGAGCGTCCTAGGGGAAAAGTACGCATACCGTTGCAATCGGGCGAGTTTCTACTTTCAGATGCATCAGAAATTTTGCGGATTGGTCAATCCGTTCGCGAGATACGGCAGGTTGGAAGTAAGAAACGCTTGAGAAACTCAAAATTTTCGCAGTTCTGATGCTCGAAACGATTAACTAGAACGGCCTAGTGGAAAAGTACGCATACCGTTGTAATCGGGCGGGTTTCTACTTTCAGATGCAACAGAAATTTTGCGGATTGGTCAATCCGTTCGCGAGATATGGGAGTTTGTAGGCAAGAAACGCTTGAGAAACTCAAAATTTTCACAGTTCTGATGCTCGAAACGAATAACTAGAACGGCCTAGGGGAAAAGTACGCATACCGTTGTAATCGGGAGAGTTTCTACTTTCAGATGCAACAGAAATTTTGCGGATTGTACAATCCGTTCGCGAGATATGGCAGTTTGGAGGTAAGCAACGCTTGAGAAACCCAAAATTTTCGCAGTTCTCATGCTCGAAACGATTAACTACAACGGCCTAGGGGAAAAGTACGCATACCGTTGTAATCGGGCGAGTTTCTACTTTCAGATGCAACAGAAATTTTGCGGATTGGTCGATCCGTTCGCGAGATATGGCAGTTTGGAGGTAAGAAACGCTTGAGAAACTCAAAATTTTCGCAGTTCTGATGCTCGACAAGCATAACTAGAACGGTCTAGGGGAAAAGTACGCATACCGTTGTAATCGGGCGAGTTTCTACTTTCAGATGCAACAGAAATTTTGCGGATTGGTCAATCCGTTCGCGAGATATGGGCGTTTGTATGTAAGAAACGCTTGAGAAACTCAAAATTTTCACAGTTCTGATGCTCGAAACGAATAACTAGAACGGCCTAGGGGAAAAGTACGCATACCGTTGTAATCGGGCGAGTTTCTACTTTCAGATGCAACAGAAATTTTGCGGATTGGACAATCCGTTCGCGAGATATGGCAGTTTGGATGTAAGCAACGCTTGAGAAACCCAAAATTTTCGCAGTTCTCATGCTCGAAACGAATAACTACAACGGCCTAGGGGAAAGGTACGCATACCGTTGTAATCGGGCGAGTTTCTACTTTCAGATGCAACAGAAATTTTGCGGATTGGTCGATCCGTTCGCGAGATATGGCAGTTTGGAGGTATGAAACGCTTGAGAAACTCAAAGTTTTCGCAGTTCTGATGCTCGACAAGCATAACTAGAACGGTCTAGGGGAAAAGTACGCATACCGTTGTAATCGGGCGAGTTTCTACTTTCAGATGCAACAGAAATTTTGCGGATTGGTCAATCCGTTCGCGAGATACGGCAGGTTGGAAGTAAGAAACGCTTGAGAAACTCAAAATTTTCGCAGTTCTGATGCTCGAAACGATTAACTAGAACGGCCTAGTGGAAAAGTACGCATACCGTTGTAATCGGGCGGGTTTCTACTTTCAGATGCAACAGAAATTTTGCGGATTGGTCAATCCGTTCGCGAGATATGGGAGTTTGTAGGTAAGAAACGCTTGAGAAACTCAAAATTTTCACAGTTCTGATGCTCGAAACGAATAACTAGAACGGCCTAGGGGAAAAGTGCGCATACCGTTGTAATCGGGCGAGTTTCTACTTTCAGATGCAACAGAAATTTTGCGGATTGGACAATCCGTTCGCGAGATATGGCAGTTTGGAGGTAAGCAACGCTTGAGAAACCCAAAATTTTCGCAGTTCTCATGCTCGAAACGATTAACTACAACGGCCTAGGGGAAAAGAACGCATACCGTTGTAATCGGGCGAGTTTCTACTTTCAGATGCAACAGAAATTTTGCGGATTGGTCGATCCGTTCGCGAGATATGGCAGTTTGGAGGTAGGAAACGCTTGAGAAACTCAAAATTTTCGCAGTTCTGATGCTCGACAAGCATAACTAGAACGGTCTAGGGGAAAAGTACGCATACCGTTGTAATCGGGCGAGTTTCTACTTTCAGATGCAACAGAAATTTTGCTGATTGGTCAATCCGTTCGCGAGATATGGGAGTTTGTAGGTAAGAAACGCTTGAGAAACTCAAAATTTTCACAGTTCTGATGCTCGAAACGAATAACTAGAACGGGCTAGGGGAAAAGTACGCATACCGTTGTAATCGGGCGAGTTTCTACTTTCAGATGCAATAGAAATTTTGCGGATTGGTCAATCCGTTCGCGAGATATGGCAGTTTGGAAGTATGAAACACTTGAGAAACACAAAATTTTCGCAGTTCTCATGCTCGAAACGAATAACTAGAACGGCCTAGGGGAAAAGTACGCATACCGTTGTAATCGGGCGAGTTTCTACTTTCAGATGCAACAGAAACTTTTCGGATTGGTCGATCCGTTCGCGAGATATGGCAGTTTTGGTGTAAGAAACGCTTGAGAAACTCCAAATTTTCGCAGTTCTGATACTCGAAACGAATAACTAGAACGGTGTAGGGGAAAACTACTCATGCCGTTGTAATGGGGCTAGTTTCTACTTTCTGATGCAACAGAAATTTTGCGGATTGGTCAATCCGTTCGCGAGATATGGCAGTTTGGAAGTATGAAACACTTGAGAAACACAAAATTTTCGCAGTTCTGATGCTCGAAACGAATAACTAGAGCGGCCTAGGGGAAAAGTACGCATACCGTTGCAATCGGGCGAGTTTCTACTTTCAGATGCATCAGAAATTTTGCGGATTGGTCAATCCGTTCGCGAGATATGGCAGGTTGGAAGTAAGAAACGCTTGAGAAACTCAAAATTTTCGCAGTTCTGATGCTCGAAACGATTAACTAGAACGGCCTAGTGGAAAAGTACGCATACCGTTGTAATCGGGCGAGTTTCTACTTTCAGATGCAACAGAAATTTTGCGGATTGGTCAATCCGTTCGCGAGATATGGCAGTTTGGAGGTAAGAAACGCTTGAGAAACTCAAAATTTTCGCAGTTCTGATGCTCGAAACGAATAACTAGAACGGCCTAGGGGAAAAGTACGCACACCGTTGTAATCGGGCGAGTTTCTACTTTCAGATGCAACAGAAATTTTGCGGATTGGACAATCCGTTCGCGAGATATGGCAGTTTGGATGTAAGCAACGCTTGAGAAACCCAAAATTTTCGCAGTTCTCATGCTCGAAACGAATAACTACAACGGCTTAGGGGAAAGGTACGCATACCGTTGTAATCGGGCGAGTTTCTACTT
Organism: Ptiloglossa arizonensis; assembly: GCF_051014685.1. Classification (NCBI taxonomy): domain Eukaryota; kingdom Metazoa; phylum Arthropoda; class Insecta; order Hymenoptera; family Colletidae; genus Ptiloglossa; species Ptiloglossa arizonensis. The sequence goes on from NW_027478650.1 coordinate 249,543, forward strand.
TCAGATGCAACAGAAATTTTGCGGATTGGTCAATCCGTTCGCGAGATATGGGCGTTTGTATGTAAGAAACGCTTGAGAAACTCAAAATTTTCACAGTTCTGATGCTCGAAACGAATAACTAGAACGGCCTAGGGGAAAAGTACGCATACCGTTGTAATCGGGCGAGTTTCTACTTTCAGATGCAACAGAAATTTTGCGGATTGGACAATCCGTTCGCGAGATATGGCAGTTTGGATTTAAGCAACGCTTGAGAAACCCAAAACTTTCGCAGTTCTCATGCTCGAAACGAATAACTACAACGGCCTAGGGGAAAGGTACGCATACCGTTGTAATCGGGCGTGTTTCTACTTTCAGATGCAACAGAAATTTTGCGGATTGGTCGATCCGTTCGCGAGATATGGCAGTTTGGAGGTATGAAATGCTTGAGAAACTCAAAGTTTTCGCAGTTCTGTTGCTCGACAAGCATAACTAGAACGGTCTAGGGGAAAAGTACGCATACCGTTGTAATCGGGCGAGTTTCTACTTTCAGATGCAACAGAAATTTTGCGGATTGGTCAATCCGTTCGCGAGATATGGCAGTTTGGAGGTAAGAAACGCTTGAGAAACTCAAAATTTTCGCAGTTCTGATGCTCGAAACGAATAACTAGAACGGCCTAGGGGAAAAGTACGCATACCGTTGTAATCGGGCGAGTTTCTACTTTCAGATGCAACAGAAATTTTGCGGATTGGTCAATCCGTTCGCGAGATATGGGAGTTTGTATGTAAGAAACGCTTGAGAAACTCAAAATTTTCACAGTTCTGATGCTCGAAACGAATAACTAGAACGGCCTAGGGGAAAAGTACGCATACCGTTGCAATCGGGCGAGTTTCTACTTTCAGATGCATCAGAAATTTTGCGGATTGGTCAATCCGTTCGCGAGATACGGCAGGTTGGAAGTAAGAAACGCTTGAGAAACTCAAAATTTTCGCAGTTCTGATGCTCGAAACGATTAACTAGAACGGCCTAGTGGAAAAGTACGCATACCGTTGTAATCGGGCGGGTTTCTACTTTCAGATGCAACAGAAATTTTGCGGATTGGTCAATCCGTTCGCGAGATATGGGAGTTTGTAGGTAAGAAACGCTTGAGAAACTCAAAATTTTCACAGTTCTGATGCTCGAAACGAATAACTAGAACGGCCTAGGGGAAAAGTACGCATACCGTTGTAATCGGGCGAGTTTCTACTTTCAGATGCAACAGAAATTTTGCGGATTGGACAATCCGTTCGCGAGATATGGCAGTTTGGAGGTAAGCAACGCTTGAGAAACCCAAAATTTTCGCAGTTCTCATGCTCGAAACGATTAACTACAACGGCCTAGGGGAAAAGTACGCATACCGTTGTAATCGGGCGAGTTTCTACTTTCAGATGCAACAGAAATTTTGCGGATTGGTCGATCCGTTCGCGAGATATGGCAGTTTGGAGGTAAGAAACGCTTGAGAAACTCAAAATTTTCGCAGTTCTGATGCTCGACAAGCATAACTAGAACGGTCTAGGGGAAAAGTACGCATACCGTTGTAATCGGGCGAGTTTCTACTTTCAGATGCAACAGAAATTTTGCGGATTGGTCAATCCGTTCGCGAGATATGGGCGTTTGTATGTAAGAAACGCTTGAGAAACCCAAAATTTTCGCAGTTCTCATGCTCGAAACGAATAACTACAACGGCCTAGGGGAAAGGTACGCATACCGTTGTAATCGGGCGAGTTTCTACTTTCAGATGCAACAGAAATTTTGCGGATTGGACAATCCGTTCGCGAGATATGGCAGTTTGGAGGTAAGAAACGCTTGAGAAACTCAAAGTTTTCGCAGTTCTGATGCTCGACAAGCATAACTAGAACGGTCTAGGGGAAAAGTACGCATACCGTTGTAATCGGGCGAGTTTCTACTTTCAGATGCAACAGAAATTTTGCGGATTGGTCAATCCGTTCGCGAGATATGGCAGTTTGTAGGTAAGAAACGCTTGAGAAACTCAACATTTTCGCAGTTCTGATGCTCGAAACGAATAACTAGAACGGCCTAGGGGAAAAGTACGCATACCGTTGTAATCGGGCGAGTTTCTACTTTCAGATGCAACAGAAATTTTGCGGATTGGTCGATCCGTTCGCGAGATATGGCAGTTTGGAGGTAGGAAACGCTTGAGAAACTCAAAATTTTCGCAGTTCTGATGCTCGACAAGCATAACTAGAACGGTCTAGGGGAAAAGTACGCATACCGTTGTAATCGGGCGAGTTTCTACTTTCAGATGCAACAGAAATTTTGCTGATTGGTCAATCCGTTCGCGAGATATGGGAGTTTGTAGGTAAGAAACGCTTGAGAAACTCAAAATTTTCACAGTTCTGATGCTCGAAACGAATAACTAGAACGGCCTAGGGGAAAAGTACGCATACCGTTGTAATCGGGCGAGTTTCTACTTTCAGATGCAATAGAAATTTTGCGGATTGGTCAATCCGTTCGCGAGATATGGCAGTTTGGAAGTATGAAACACTTGAGAAACACAAAATTTTCGCAGTTCTCATGCTCGAAACGAATAACTAGAACGGCCTAGGGGAAAAGTACGCATACCGTTGTAATCGGGCGAGTTTCTACTTTCAGATGCAACAGAAACTTTTCGGATTGGTCGATCCGTTCGCGAGATATGGCAGTTTTGGTGTAAGAAACGCTTGAGAAACTCCAAATTTTCGCAGTTCTGATACTCGAAACGAATAACTAGAACGGTGTAGGGGAAAACTACTCATGCCGTTGTAATGGGGCTAGTTTCTACTTTCTGATGCAACAGAAATTTTGCGGATTGGTCAATCCGTTCGCGAGATATGGCAGTTTGGAAGTATGAAACACTTGAGAAACACAAAATTTTCGCAGTTCTGATGCTCGAAACGAATAACTAGAGCGGCCTAGGGGAAAAGTACGCATACCGTTGCAATCGGGCGAGTTTCTACTTTCAGATGCATCAGAAATTTTGCGGATTGGTCAATCCGTTCGCGAGATATGGCAGGTTGGAAGTAAGAAACGCTTGAGAAACTCAAAATTTTCGCAGTTCTGATGCTCGAAACGATTAACTAGAACGGCCTAGTGGAAAAGTACGCATACCGTTGTAATCGGGCGAGTTTCTACTTTCAGATGCAACAGAAATTTTGCGGATTGGTCAATCCGTTCGCGAGATATGGCAGTTTGGAGGTAAGAAACGCTTGAGAAACTCAAAATTTTCGCAGTTCTGATGCTCGAAACGAATAACTAGAACGGCCTAGGGGAAAAGTACGCACACCGTTGTAATCGGGCGAGTTTCTACTTTCAGATGCAACAGAAATTTTGCGGATTGGACAATCCGTTCGCGAGATATGGCAGTTTGGATGTAAGCAACGCTTGAGAAACCCAAAATTTTCGCAGTTCTCATGCTCGAAACGAATAACTACAACGGCTTAGGGGAAAGGTACGCATACCGTTGTAATCGGGCGAGTTTCTACTTTCAGATGCAACAGAAATTTTGCGGATTGGTCAATCCGTTCGCGAGATATGGGCGTTTGTATGTAAGAAACGCTTGAGAAACTCAAAATTTTCACAGTTCTGATGCTCGAAACGAATAACTAGAACGGCCTAGGGGAAAAGTACGCATACCGTTGTAATCGGGCGAGTTTCTACTTTCAGATGCAACAGAAATTTTGCGGATTGGACAATCCGTTCGCGAGATATGGCAGTTTGGATGTAAGCAACGCTTGAGAAACCCAAAACTTTCGCAGTTCTCATGCTCGAAACGAATAACTACAACGGCCTAGGGGAAAGGTACGCATACCGTTGTAATCGGGCGAGTTTCTACTTTCAGATGCAACAGAAATTTTGCGGATTGGTCGATCCGTTCGCGAGATATGGCAGTTTGGAGGTATGAAATGCTTGAGAAACTCAAAGTTTTCGCAGTTCTGTTGCTCGACAAGCATAACTAGAACGGTCTAGGGGAAAAGTACGCATACCGTTGTAATCGGGCGAGTTTCTACTTTCAGATGCAACAGAAATTTTGCGGATTGGTCAATCCGTTCGCGAGATATGGCAGTTTGGAGGTAAGAAACGCTTGAGAAACTCAAAATTTTCGCAGTTCTGATGCTCGAAACGAATAACTAGAACGGCCTAGGGGAAAAGTACGCATACCGTTGTAATCGGGCGAGTTTCTACTTTCAGATGCAACAGAAATTTTGCGGATTGGTCAATCCGTTCGCGAGATATGGGAGTTTGTATGTAAGAAACGCTTGAGAAACTCAAAATTTTCACAGTTCTGATGCTCGAAACGAATAACTAGAACGGCCTAGGGGAAAAGTACGCATACCGTTGCAATCGGGCGAGTTTCTACTTTCAGATGCATCAGAAATTTTGCGGATTGGTCAATCCGTTCGCGAGATACGGCAGGTTGGAAGTAAGAAACGCTTGAGAAACTCAAAATTTTCGCAGTTCTGATGCTCGAAACGATTAACTAGAACGGCCTAGTGGAAAAGTACGCATACCGTTGTAATCGGGCGGGTTTCTACTTTCAGATGCAACAGAAATTTTGCGGATTGGTCAATCCGTTCGCGAGATATGGGAGTTTGTAGGTAAGAAACGCTTGAGAAACTCAAAATTTTCACAGTTCTGATGCTCGAAACGAATAACTAGAACGGCCTAGGGGAAAAGTACGCATACCGTTGTAATCGGGCGAGTTTCTACTTTCAGATGCAACAGAAATTTTGCGGATTGGACAATCCGTTCGCGAGATATGGCAGTTTGGAGGTAAGCAACGCTTGAGAAACCCAAAATTTTCGCAGTTCTCATGCTCGAAACGATTAACTACAACGGCATAGGGGAAAAGTACGCATACCGTTGTAATCGGGCGAGTTTCTACTTTCAGATGCAACAGAAATTTTGCGGATTGGTCGATCCGTTCGCGAGATATGGCAGTTTGGAGGTAAGAAACGCTTGAGAAACTCAAAATTTTCGCAGTTCTGATGCTCGACAAGCATAACTAGAACGGTCTAGGGGAAAAGTACGCATACCGTTGTAATCGGGCGAGTTTCTACTTTCAGATGCAACAGAAATTTTGCGGATTGGTCAATCCGTTCGCGAGATATGGGCGTTTGTATGTAAGAAACGCTTGAGAAACTCAAAATTTACACAGTTCTGATGCTCGAAACGAATAACTAGAACGGCCTAGGGGAAAAGTACGCATACCGTTGTAATCGGGCGAGTTTCTACTTTCAGATGCAACAGAAATTTTGCGGATTGGACAATCCGTTCGCGAGATATGGCAGTTTGGAGGTAAGCAACGCTTGAGAAACCCAAAATTTTCGCAGTTCTCATGCTCGAAACGAATAACTACAACGGCCTAGGGGAAAGGTACGCATACCGTTGTAATCGGGCGAGTTTCTACTTTCAGATGCAACAGAAATTTTGCGGATTGGTCGATCCGTTCGCGAGATATGGCAGTTTGGAGGTATGAAACGCTTGAGAAACTCAAAGTTTTCGCAGTTCTGATGCTCGACAAGCATAACTAGAACGGTCTAGGGGAAAAGTACGCATACCGTTGTAATCGGGCGAGTTTCTACTTTCAGATGCAACAGAAATTTTGCGGATTGGACAATCCGTTCGCGAGATATGGCAGTTTGGAGGTAAGCAACGCTTGAGAAACCCAAAATTTTCGCAGTTCTCATGCTCGAAACAATTAACTACAACGGCCTAGGGGAAAAGTACGCATACCGTTGTAATCGGGCGAGTTTCTACTTTCAGATGCAACAGAAATTTTGCGGATTGGTCGATCCGTTCGCGAGATATGGCAGTTTGGAGGTAAGAAACGCTTGAGAAACTCAAAATTTTCGCAGTTCTGATGCTCGACAAGCATAACTAGAACGGTCTAGGGGAAAAGTACGCATACCGTTGTAATCGGGCGAGTTTCTACTTTCAGATGCAACAGAAATTTTGCGGATTGGTCAATCCGTTCGCGAGATATGGGCGTTTGTATGTAAGAAACGCTTGAGAAACTCAAAATTTTCACAGTTCTGATGCTCGAAACGAATAACTAGAACGGCCTAGGGGAAAAGTACGCATACCGTTGTAATCGGGCGAGTTTCTACTTTCAGATGCAACAGAAATTTTGCGGATTGGACAATCCGTTCGCGAGATATGGCAGTTTGGAGGTAAGCAACGCTTGAGAAACCCAAAATTTTCGCAGTTCTCATGCTCGAAACGAATAACTACAACGGCCTAGGGGAAAGGTACGCATACCGTTGTAATCGGGCGAGTTTCTACTTTCAGATGCAACAGAAATTTTGCGGATTGGTCGATCCGTTCGCGAGATATGGCAGTTTGGAGGTATGAAACGCTTGAGAAACTCAAAGTTTTCGCAGTTCTGATGCTCGACAAGCATAACTAGAACGGTCTAGGGGAAAAGTACGCATACCGTTGTAATCGGGCGAGTTTCTACTTTCAGATGCAACAGAAATTTTGCGGATTGGTCAATCCGTTCGCGAGATATGGCAGTTTGGAGGTAAGAAACGCTTGAGAAACTCAAAATTTTCGCAGTTCTGATGCTCGAAACGAATAACTAGAACGGCCTAGGGGAAAAGTACGCATACCGTTGCAATCGGGCGAGTTTCTACTTTCAGATGCATCAGAAATTTTGCGGATTGGTCAATCCGTTCGCGAGATACGGCAGGTTGGAAGTAAGAAACGCTTGAGAAACTCAAAATTTTCGCAGTTCTGATGCTCGAAACGATTAACTAGAACGGCCTAGTGGAAAAGTACGCATACCGTTGTAATCGGGCGGGTTTCTACTTTCAGATGCAACAGAAATTTTGCGGATTGGTCAATCCGTTCGCGAGATATGGGAGTTTGTAGGTAAGAAACGCTTGAGAAACTCAAAATTTTCACAGTTCTGATGCTCGAAACGAATAACTAGAACGGCCTAGGCGAAAAGTACGCATACCGTTGTAATCGGGCGAGTTTCTACTTTCAGATGCAACAGAAATTTTGCGGATTAGACAATCCGTTCGCGAGATATGGCAGTTTGGAGGTAAGCAACGCTTGAGAAACCCAAAATTTTCGCAGTTCTCATGCTCGAAACGATTAACTACAACGGCCTAGGGGAAAAGTACGCATACCGTTGTAATCGGGCGAGTTTCTACTTTCAGATGCAACAGAAATTTTGCGGATTGGTCGATCCGTTCGCGAGATATGGCAGTTTGGAGGTAAGAAACGCTTGAGAAGCTCAAAATTTTCGCAGTTCTGATGCTCGACAAGCATAACTAGAACGGTCTAGGGGAAAGGTACGCATACCGTTGTAATCGGGCGAGTTTCTACTTTCAGATGCAACAGAAATTTTGCGGATTGGTCGATCCGTTCGCGAGATATGGCAGTTTGGAGGTATGAAACGCTTGAGAAACTCAAAGTTTTCGCAGTTCTGATGCTCGACAAGCATAACTAGAACGGTCTAGGGGAAAAGTACGCATACCGTTGTAATCGGGCGAGTTTCTACTTTCAGATGCAACAGAAATTTTGCGGATTGGTCAATCCGTTCGCGAGATATGGCAGTTTGGAGGTAAGAAACGCTTGAGAAACTCAAAATTTTCGCAGTTCTGATGCTCGAAACGAATAACTAGAACGGCCTAGGGGAAAAGTACGCATACCGTTGTAATCGGGCGAGTTTCTACTTTCAGATGCAACAGAAATTTTGCGGATTGGTCAATCCGTTCGCGAGATATGGGAGTTTGTATGTAAGAAACGCTTGAGAAACTCAAAATTTTCACAGTTCTGATGCTCGAAACGAATAACTAGAACGGCCTAGGGGAAAAGTACGCATACCGTTGTAATCGGGCGAGTTTCTACTTTCAGATGCAACAGAAATTTTGCGGATTATACAATCCGTTCGCGAGATATGGCAGTTTGGATGTAAGCAACGCTTGAGAAACCCAAAATTTTCGCAGTTCTCATGCTCGAAACGAATAACTACAACGCCCTAGGGGAAAGGTACGCATACCGTTGTAATCGGGCGAGTTTCTACTTTCAGATGCAACAGAAATTTTGCGGATTGGTCGATCCGTTCGCGAGATATGGCAGTTTGGAGGTAAGAAACGCTTGAGAAACTCAAAGTTTTCGCAGTTCTCATGCTCGAAACGAATAACTAGAACGGCCTAGGGGAAAAGTACGCATACCGTTGTAATCGGGCGAGTTTCTACTTTCAGATGCAACAGAAATTTTGCGGATTGGACAATCCGTTCGCGAGATATGGCAGTTTGGAGGTAAGCAACGCTTGAGAAACCCAAAATTTTCGCAGTTCTCATGCTCGAAACGAATAACTAGAACGGCCTAGGGGAAAAGTACGCATACCGTTGTAATCGGGCGAGTTTCTACTTTCAGATGCAACAGAAACTTTTCGGATTGGTCGATCCGTTCGCGAGATATGGCAGTTTTGGTGTAAGAAACGCTTGAGAAACTCCAAATTTTCGCAGTTCTGATACTCGAAACGAATAACTAGAACGGTCTAGGGGAAAACTACTCATACCGATGTAATGGGGCTAGTTTCTACTTTCTGATGCAACAGAAATTTTGCGGATTGGTCAATCCGTTCGCGAGATATGGCGGTTTGGAAGTATGAAACACTTGAGAAACACAAAATTTTCGCAGTTCTGATGCTCGAAACGAATAACTAGAGCGGCCTAGGGGAAAAGTACGCATACCGTTGCAATCGGGCGAGTTTCTACTTTCAGATGCATCAGAAATTTTGCGGATTGGTCAATCCGTTCGCGAGATATGGGAGTTTGTAGGTAAGAAACGCTTGAGAAACTCAAAATTTTCGCAGTTCTGATGCTCGACAAGCATAACTAGAACGGTCTAGGGGAAAAGTACGCATACCGTTGTAATCGGGCGAGTTTCTACTTTCAGATGCAACAGAAATTTTGCGGATTGGTCAATCCGTTCGCGAGATATGGGCGTTTGTATGTAAGAAACGCTTGAGAAACTCAAAATTTACACAGTTCTGATGCTCGAAACGAATAACTAGAACGGCCTAGGGGAAAAGTACGCATACCGTTGTAATCGGGCGAGTTTCTACTTTCAGATGCAACAGAAATTTTGCGGATTGGACAATCCGTTCGCGAGATATGGCAGTTTGGAGGTAAGCAACGCTTGAGAAACCCAAAATTTTCGCAGTTCTCATGCTCGAAACGAATAACTACAACGGCCTAGGGGAAAGGTACGCATACCGTTGTAATCGGGCGAGTTTCTACTTTCAGATGCAACAGAAATTTTGCGGATTGGTCGATCCGTTCGCGAGATATGGCAGTTTGGAGGTATGAAACGCTTGAGAAACTCAAAGTTTTCGCAGTTCTGATGCTCGACAAGCATAACTAGAACGGTCTAGGGGAAAAGTACGCATACCGTTGTAATCGGGCGAGTTTCTACTTTCAGATGCAACAGAAATTTTGCGGATTGGACAATCCGTTCGCGAGATATGGCAGTTTGGAGGTAAGCAACGCTTGAGAAACCCAAAATTTTCGCACTTCTCATGCTCGAAACAATTAACTACAACGGCCTAGGGGAAAAGTACGCATACCGTTGTAATCGGGCGAGTTTCTACTTTCAGATGCAACAGAAATTTTGCGGATTGGTCGATCCGTTCGCGAGATATGGCAGTTTGGAGGTAAGAAACGCTTGAGAAACTCAAAATTTTCGCAGTTCTGATGCTCGACAAGCATAACTAGAACGGTCTAGGGGAAAAGTACGCATACCGTTGTAATCGGGCGAGTTTCTACTTTCAGATGCAACAGAAATTTTGCGGATTGGTCAATCCGTTCGCGAGATATGGCAGTTTGGAGGTAAGAAACGCTTGAGAAACTCAAAATTTTCGCAGTTCTGATGCTCGAAACGAATAACTAGAACGGCCTAGGGGAAAAGTACGCATACCGTTGCAATCGGGCGAGTTTCTACTTTCAGATGCATCAGAAATTTTGCGGATTGGTCAATCCGTTCGCGAGATACGGCAGGTTGGAAGTAAGAAACGCTTGAGAAACTCAAAATTTTCGCAGTTCTGATGCTCGAAACGATTAACTAGAACGGCCTAGTGGAAAAGTACGCATACCGTTGTAATCGGGCGGGTTTCTACTTTCAGATGCAACAGAAATTTTGCGGATTGGTCAATCCGTTCGCGAGATATGGGAGTTTGTAGGTAAGAAACGCTTGAGAAACTCAAAATTTTCACAGTTCTGATGCTCGAAACGAATAACTAGAACGGCCTAGGCGAAAAGTACGCATACCGTTGTAATCGGGCGAGTTTCTACTTTCAGATGCAACAGAAATTTTGCGGATTAGACAATCCGTTCGCGAGATATGGCAGTTTGGAGGTAAGCAACGCTTGAGAAACCCAAAATTTTCGCAGTTCTCATGCTCGAAACGATTAACTACAACGGCCTAGGGGAAAAGTACGCATACCGTTGTAATCGGGCGAGTTTCTACTTTCAGATGCAACAGAAATTTTGCGGATTGGTCGATCCGTTCGCGAGATATGGCAGTTTGGAGGTAAGAAACGCTTGAGAAGCTCAAAATTTTCGCAGTTCTGATGCTCGACAAGCATAACTAGAACGGTCTAGGGGAAAGGTACGCATACCGTTGTAATCGGGCGAGTTTCTACTTTCAGATGCAACAGAAATTTTGCGGATTGGTCGATCCGTTCGCGAGATATGGCAGTTTGGAGGTATGAAACGCTTGAGAAACTCAAAGTTTTCGCAGTTCTGATGCTCGACAAGCATAACTAGAACGGTCTAGGGGAAAAGTACGCATACCGTTGTAATCGGGCGAGTTTCTACTTTCAGATGCAACAGAAATTTTGCGGATTGGTCAATCCGTTCGCGAGATATGGCAGTTTGGAGGTAAGAAACGCTTGAGAAACTCAAAATTTTCGCAGTTCTGATGCTCGAAACGAATAACTAGAACGGCCTAGGGGAAAAGTACGCATACCGTTGTAATCGGGCGAGTTTCTACTTTCAGATGCAACAGAAATTTTGCGGATTGGTCAATCCGTTCGCGAGATATGGGAGTTTGTATGTAAGAAACGCTTGAGAAACTCAAAATTTTCACAGTTCTGATGCTCGAAACGAATAACTAGAACGGCCTAGGGGAAAAGTACGCATACCGTTGTAATCGGGCGAGTTTCTACTTTCAGATGCAACAGAAATTTTGCGGATTATACAATCCGTTCGCGAGATATGGCAGTTTGGATGTAAGCAACGCTTGAGAAACCCAAAATTTTCGCAGTTCTCATGCTCGAAACGAATAACTACAACGCCCTAGGGGAAAGGTACGCATACCGTTGTAATCGGGCGAGTTTCTACTTTCAGATGCAACAGAAATTTTGCGGATTGGTCGATCCGTTCGCGAGATATGGCAGTTTGGAGGTAAGAAACGCTTGAGAAACTCAAAGTTTTCGCAGTTCTCATGCTCGAAACGAATAACTAGAACGGCCTAGGGGAAAAGTACGCATACCGTTGTAATCGGGCGAGTTTCTACTTTCAGATGCAACAGAAATTTTGCGGATTGGACAATCCGTTCGCGAGATATGGCAGTTTGGAGGTAAGCAACGCTTGAGAAACCCAAAATTTTCGCAGTTCTCATGCTCGAAACGAATAACTAGAACGGCCTAGGGGAAAAGTACGCATACCGTTGTAATCGGGCGAGTTTCTACTTTCAGATGCAACAGAAATTTTGCGGATTAGACAATCCGTTCGCGAGATATGGCAGTTTGGAGGTAAGCAACGCTTGAGAAACCCAAAATTTTCGCAGTTCTCATGCTCGAAACGATTAACTACAACGGTCTAGGGGAAAAGTACGCATACCGTTGTAATCGGGCGAGTTTCTACTTTCAGATGCAACAGAAATTTTGCGGATTGGTCAATCCGTTCGCGAGATATGGCAGTTTGGAGGTAAGAAACGCTTGAGAAACTCAAAATTTTCGCAGTTCTGATGCTCGAAACGAATAACTAGAACGGCCTAGGGGAAAAGTACGCATACCGTTGCAATCGGGCGAGTTTCTACTTTCAGATGCATCAGAAATTTTGCGGATTGGTCAATCCGTTCGCGAGATACGGCAGGTTGGAAGTAAGAAACGCTTGAGAAACTCAAAATTTTCGCAGTTCTGATGCTCGAAACGATTAACTAGAACGGCCTAGTGGAAAAGTACGCATACCGTTGTAATCGGGCGGGTTTCTACTTTCAGATGCAACAGAAATTTTGCGGATTGGTCAATCCGTTCGCGAGATATGGGAGTTTGTAGGTAAGAAACGCTTGAGAAACTCAAAATTTTCACAGTTCTGATGCTCGAAACGAATAACTAGAACGGCCTAGGCGAAAAGTACGCATACCGTTGTAATCGGGCGAGTTTCTACTTTCAGATGCAACAGAAATTTTGCGGATTAGACAATCCGTTCGCGAGATATGGCAGTTTGGAGGTAAGCAACGCTTGAGAAACCCAAAATTTTCGCAGTTCTCATGCTCGAAACGATTAACTACAACGGCCTAGGGGAAAAGTACGCATACCGTTGTAATCGGGCGAGTTTCTACTTTCAGATGCAACAGAAATTTTGCGGATTGGTCGATCCGTTCGCGAGATATGGCAGTTTGGAGGTAAGAAACGCTTGAGAAGCTCAAAATTTTCGCAGTTCTGATGCTCGACAAGCATAACTAGAACGGTCTAGGGGAAAGGTACGCATACCGTTGTAATCGGGCGAGTTTCTACTTTCAGATGCAACAGAAATTTTGCGGATTGGTCGATCCGTTCGCGAGATATGGCAGTTTGGAGGTATGAAACGCTTGAGAAACTCAAAGTTTTCGCAGTTCTGATGCTCGACAAGCATAACTAGAACGGTCTAGGGGAAAAGTACGCATACCGTTGTAATCGGGCGAGTTTCTACTTTCAGATGCAACAGAAATTTTGCGGATTGGTCAATCCGTTCGCGAGATATGGCAGTTTGGAGGTAAGAAACGCTTGAGAAACTCAAAATTTTCGCAGTTCTGATGCTCGAAACGAATAACTAGAACGGCCTAGGGGAAAAGTACGCATACCGTTGTAATCGGGCGAGTTTCTACTTTCAGATGCAACAGAAATTTTGCGGATTGGTCAATCCGTTCGCGAGATATGGGAGTTTGTATGTAAGAAACGCTTGAGAAACTCAAAATTTTCACAGTTCTGATGCTCGAAACGAATAACTAGAACGGCCTAGGGGAAAAGTACGCATACCGTTGTAATCGGGCGAGTTTCTACTTTCAGATGCAACAGAAATTTTGCGGATTATACAATCCGTTCGCGAGATATGGCAGTTTGGATGTAAGCAACGCTTGAGAAACCCAAAATTTTCGCAGTTCTCATGCTCGAAACGAATAACTACAACGCCCTAGGGGAAAGGTACGCATACCGTTGTAATCGGGCGAGTTTCTACTTTCAGATGCAACAGAAATTTTGCGGATTGGTCGATCCGTTCGCGAGATATGGCAGTTTGGAGGTAAGAAACGCTTGAGAAACTCAAAGTTTTCGCAGTTCTCATGCTCGAAACGAATAACTAGAACGGCCTAGGGGAAAAGTACGCATACCGTTGTAATCGGGCGAGTTTCTACTTTCAGATGCAACAGAAATTTTGCGGATTGGACAATCCGTTCGCGAGATATGGCAGTTTGGAGGTAAGCAACGCTTGAGAAACCCAAAATTTTCGCAGTTCTCATGCTCGAAACGAATAACTAGAACGGCCTAGGGGAAAAGTACGCATACCGTTGTAATCGGGCGAGTTTCTACTTTCAGATGCAACAGAAACTTTTCGGATTGGTCGATCCGTTCGCGAGATATGGCAGTTTTGGTGTAAGAAACGCTTGAGAAACTCCAAATTTTCGCAGTTCTGATACTCGAAACGAATAACTAGAACGGTCTAGGGGAAAACTACTCATACCGATGTAATGGGGCTAGTTTCTACTTTCTGATGCAACAGAAATTTTGCGGATTGGTCAATCCGTTCGCGAGATATGGCGGTTTGGAAGTATGAAACACTTGAGAAACACAAAATTTTCGCAGTTCTGATGCTCGAAACGAATAACTAGAGCGGCCTAGGGGAAAAGTACGCATACCGTTGCAATCGGGCGAGTTTCTACTTTCAGATGCATCAGAAATTTTGCGGATTGGTCAATCCGTTCGCGAGATGTGGCAGGTTGGAAGTAAGAAACGCTTGAGAAACTCAAAATTTTCGCAGTTCTGATGCTCGAAACGATTAACTAGAACGGCCTAGTGGAAAAGTACGCATACCGTTGTAATCGGGCGAGTTTCTACTTTCAGATGCAACAGAAATTTTGCGGATTGGTCAATCCGTTCGCGAGATATGGCAGTTTGGAGGTAAGAAACGCTTGAGAAACTCAAAATTTTCGCAGTTCTGATGCTCGAAACGAATAACTAGAACGGCCTAGGGGAAAAGTACGCATACCGTTGTAATCGGGCGAGTTTCTACTTTCAGATGCAACAGAAATTTTGCGGATTGGTCAATCCGTTCGCGAGATATGGGCGTTTGTATGTAAGAAACGCTTGAGAAACTCAAAATTTTCACAGTTCTGATGCTCGAAACGAATAACTAGAACGGCCTAGGGGAAAAGTACGCATACCGTTGTAATCGGGCGAGTTTCTACTTTCAGATGCAACAGAAATTTTGCGGATTGGACAATCCGTTCGCGAGATATGGCAGTTTGGATGTAAGCAACGCTTGAGAAACCCAAAATTTTCGCAGTTCTCATGCTCGAAACGAATAACTACAACGGCCTAGGGGAAAGGTACGCATACCGTTGTAATCGGGCGAGATTCTACTTTCAGATGCAACAGAAATTTTGCGGATTGGTCGATCCGTTCGCGAGATATGGCAGTTTGGATGTATGAAACGCTTGAGAAACTCAAAGTTTTCGCAGTTCTGATGCTCGGCAAGCATAACTAGAACGGTCTAGGGGAAAAGTACGCATACCGTTGTAATCGGGCGAGTTTCTACTTTCAGATGCAACAGAAATTTTGCGGATTGGTCAATCCGTTCGCGAGATATGGCAGTTTGGAGGTAAGAAACGCTTGAGAAACTCAAAATTTTCGCAGTTCTGATGCTCGAAACGAATAACTAGAACGGCCTAGGGGAAAAGTACGCATACCGTTGTAATCGGGCGAGTTTCTACTTTCAGATGCAACAGAAATTTTGCGGATTGGACAATCCGTTCGCGAGATATGGCAGTTTGGATGTAAGCAACGCTTGAGAAACCCAAAATTTTCGCAGTTCTCATGCTCGAAACGAATAACTACAACGCCCTAGGGGAAAGGTACGCATACCGTTGTAATCGGGCGAGTTTCTACCTTCAGATGCAACAGAAATTTTGCGGATTTGTCGATCCGTTCGCGAGATATGGCAGTTTGGAGGTAAGAAACGCTTGAGAAACTCAAAGTTTTCGCAGTTCTGATGCTCGACAAGCATAACTAGAACGGTCTAGGGGAAAAGTACGCATACCGTTGTAATCGGGCGAGTTTCTACTTTCAGATGCAACAGAAATTTTGCGGATTGGTCAATCCGTTCGCGAGATATGGCAGTTTGTAGGTAAGAAACGCTTGAGAAACTCAACATTTTCGCAGTTCTGATGCTCGAAACGAATAACTAGAACGGCCTAGGGGAAAAGTACGCATACCGTTGTAATCGGGCGAGTTTCTACTTTCAGATGCAACAGAAATTTTGCGGATTGAACAATCCGTTCGCGAGATATGGCAGTTTGGAAGTATGAAACACTTGAGATACACAAAATTTTCGCAGTTCTGATGCTCGAAACGAATAACTAGAGCGGCCTAGGGGAAAAGTACGCATACCGTTGCAATCGGGCGAGTTTCTACTTTCAGATGCATCAGAAATTTTGCGGATTGGTCAATCCGTTCGCGAGATACGGCAGGTTGGAAGTAAGAAACGCTTGAGAAACTCAAAATTTTCGCAGTTCTGATGCTCGAAACGATTAACTAGAACGGCCTAGTGGAAAAGTACGCATACCGTTGTAATCGGGCGGGTTTCTACTTTCAGATGCAACAGAAATTTTGCGGATTGGTCAATCCGTTCGCGAGATATGGGAGTTTGTAGGTAAGAAACGCTTGAGAAACTCAAAATTTTCACAGTTCTGATGCTCGAAACGAATAACTAGAACGGCCTAGGGGAAAAGTACGCATACCGTTGTAATCGGGCGAGTTTCTACTTTCAGATGCAACAGAAATTTTGCGGATTGGACAATCCGTTCGCGAGATATGGCAGTTTGGAGGTAAGCAACGCTTGAGAAACCCAAAATTTTCGCAGTTCTCATGCTCGAAACGATTAACTACAACGGCCTAGGGGAAAAGTACGCATACCGTTGTAATCGGGCGAGTTTCTACTTTCAGATGCAACAGAAATTTTGCGGATTGGTCGATCCGTTCGCGAGATATGGCAGTTTGGAGGTAAGAAACGCTTGAGAAACTCAAAATTTTCGCAGTTCTGATGCTCGACAAGCATAACTAGAACGGTCTAGGGGAAAAGTACGCATACCGTTGTAATCGGGCGAGTTTCTACTTTCAGATGCAACAGAAATTTTGCGGATTGGTCAATCCGTTCGCGAGATATGGGCGTTTGTATGTAAGAAACGCTTGAGAAACTCAAAATTTTCACAGTTCTGATGCTCGAAACGAATAACTAGAACGGCCTAGGGGAAAAGTACGCATACCGTTGTAATCGGGCGAGTTTCTACTTTCAGATGCAACAGAAATTTTGCGGATTGGACAATCCGTTCGCGAGATATGGCAGTTTGGATGTAAGCAACGCTTGAGAAACCCAAAATTTTCGCAGTTCTCATGCTCGAAACGAATAACTACAACGGCCTAGGGGAAAGGTACGCATACCGTTGTAATCGGGCGAGTTTCTACTTTCAGATGCAACAGAAATTTTGCGGATTGGTCGATCCGTTCGCGAGATATGGCAGTTTGGAGGTATGAAACGCTTGAGAAACTCAAAGTTTTCGCAGTTCTGATGCTCGACAAGCATAACTAGAACGGCCTAGGGGAAAAGTACGCATACCGTTGTAATCGGGCGAGTTTCTACTTTCAGATGCAACAGAAATTTTGCGGATTGGTCAATCCGTTCGCGAGATATGGGAGTTTGTATGTAAGAAACGCTTGAGAAACTCAAAATTTTCACAGTTCTGATGCTCGAAACGAATAACTAGAACGGCCTAGGGGAAAAGTACGCATACCGTTGTAATCGGGCGAGTTTCTACTTTCAGATGCAACAGAAATTTTGCGGATTGGACAATCCGTTCGCGAGATATGGCAGTTTGGATGTAAGCAACGCTTGAGAAACCCAAAATTTTCGCAGTTCTCATGCTCGACAAGCATAACTAGAACGGTCTAGGGGAAAAGTACGCATACCGTTGTAATCGGGCGAGTTTCTACTTTCAGATGCAACAGAAATTTTGCGGATTGGTCAATCCGTTCGCGAGATATGGGCGTTTGTATGTAAGAAACGCTTGAGAAACTCAAAATTTTCACAGTTCTGATGCTCGAAACGAATAACTAGAACGGCCTAGGGGAAAAGTACGCATACCGTTGTAATCGGGCGAGTTTCTACTTTCAGATGCAACAGAAATTTTGCGGATTGGACAATCCGTTCGCGAGATATGGCAGTTTGGATGTAAGCAACGCTTGAGAAACCCAAAATTTTCGCAGTTCTCATGCTCGAAACGAATAACTACAACGGCCTAGGGGAAAGGTACGCATACCGTTGTAATCGGGCGAGTTTCTACTTTCAGATGCAACAGAAATTTTGCGGATTGGTCGATCCGTTCGCGAGATATGGCAGTTTGGAGGTATGAAACGCTTGAGAAACTCAAAGTTTTCGCAGTTCTGATGCTCGACAAGCATAACTAGAACGGTCTAGGGGAAAAGTACGCATACCGTTGTAATCGGGCGAGTTTCTACTTTCAGATGCAACAGAAATTTTGCGGATTGGTCAATCCGTTCGCGAGATATGGCAGTTTGGAGGTAAGAAACGCTTGAGAAACTCAAAATTTTCGCAGTTCTGATGCTCGAAACGAATAACTAGAACGGCCTAGGGGAAAAGTACGCATACCGTTGTAATCGGGCGAGTTTCTACTTTCAGATGCAACAGAAATTTTGCGGATTGGTCAATCCGTTCGCGAGATATGGGAGTTTGTATGTAAGAAACGCTTGAGAAACTCAAAATTTTCACAGTTCTGATGCTCGAAACGAATAACTAGAACGGCCTAGGGGAAAAGTACGCATACCGTTGTAATCGGGCGAGTTTCTACTTTCAGATGCAACAGAAATTTTGCGGATTGGACAATCCGTTCGCGAGATATGGCAGTTTGGATGTAAGCAACGCTTGAGAAACCCAAAATTTTCGCAGTTCTCATGCTCGAAACGAATAACTACAACGCCCTAGGGGAAAGGTACGCATACCGTTGTAATCGGGCGAGTTTCTACTTTCAGATGCAACAGAAATTTTGCGGATTGGTCGATCCGTTCGCGAGATATGGCAGTTTGGAGGTAAGAAACGCTTGAGAAACTCAAAGTTTTCGCAGTTCTCATGCTCGAAACGATTAACTAGAACGGCCTAGTGGAAAAGTACGCATACCGTTGTAATCGGGCGAGTTTCTACTTTCAGATGCAACAGAAATTTTGCGGATTGGTCAATCCGTTCGCGAGATATGGCAGTTTGTAGGTAAGAAACGCTTGAGAAACTCAACATTTTCGCAGTTCTGATGCTCGAAACGAATAACTAGAACGGCCTAGGGGAAAAGTACGCATACCGTTGTAATCGGGCGAGTTTCTACTTTCAGATGCAACAGAAATTTTGCGGATTGGTCAATCCGTTCGCGAGATATGGCAGTTTGGAAGTATGAAACACTTGAGAAACACAAAATTTTCGCAGTTCTGATGCTCGAAACGAATAACTAGAGCGGCCTAGGGGAAAAGTACGCATACCGTTGCAATCGGGCGAGTTTCTACTTTCAGATGCATCAGAAATTTTGCGGATTGGTCAATCCGTTCGCGAGATACGGCAGGTTGGAAGTAAGAAACGCTTGAGAAACTCAAAATTTTCGCAGTTCTGATGCTCGAAACGATTAACTAGAACGGCCTAGTGGAAAAGTACGCATCCCGTTGTAATCGGGCGGGTTTCTACTTTCAGATGCAACAGAAATTTTGCGGATTGGTCAATCCGTTCGCGAGATATGGGAGTTTGTAGGTAAGAAACGCTTGAGAAACTCAAAATTTTCACAGTTCTGATGCTCGAAACGAATAACTAGAACGGCCTAGGGGAAAAGTACGCATACCGTTGTAATCGGGCGAGTTTCTACTTTCAGATGCAACAGAAATTTTGCGGATTGGACAATCCGTTCGCGAGATATGGCAGTTTGGAGGTAAGCAACGCTTGAGAAACCCAAAATTTTCGCAGTTCTCATGCTCGAAACGATTAACTACAACGGCCTAGGGGAAAAGTACGCATACCGTTGTAATCGGGCGAGTTTCTACTTTCAGATGCAACAGAAATTTTGCGGATTGGTCGATCCGTTCGCGAGATATGGCAGTTTGGAGGTAAGAAACGCTTGAGAAACTCAAAATTTTCGCAGTTCTGATGCTCGACAAGCATAACTAGAACGGTCTAGGGGAAAAGTACGCATACCGTTGTAATCGGGCGAGTTTCTACTTTCAGATGCAACAGAAATTTTGCGGATTGGTCAATCCGTTCGCGAGATACGGCAGGTTGGAAGTAAGAAACGCTTGAGAAACTCAAAATTTTCGCAGTTCTGTTGCTCGAAACGATTAACTAGAACGGCCTAGTGGAAAAGTACGCATCCCGTTGTAATCGGGCGGGTTTCTACTTTCAGATGCAACAGAAATTTTGCGGATTGGTCAATCCGTTCGCGAGATATGGGAGTTTGTAGGTAAGAAACGCTTGAGAAACTCAAAATTTTCACAGTTCTGATGCTCGAAACGAATAACTAGAACGGCCTAGGGGAAAAGTACGCATACCGTTGTAATCGGGCGAGTTTCTACTTTCAGATGCAACAGAAATTTTGCGGATTGGACAATCCGTTCGCGAGATATGGCAGTTTGGAGGTAAGCAACGCTTGAGAAACCCAAAATTTTCGCAGTTCTCATGCTCGAAACGATTAACTACAACGGCCTAGGGGAAAAGTACGCATACCGTTGTAATCGGGCGAGTTTCTACTTTCAGATGCAACAGAAATTTTGCGGATTGGTCGATCCGTTCGCGAGATATGGCAGTTTGGAGGTAAGAAACGCTTGAGAAACTCAAAATTTTCGCAGTTCTGATGCTCGACAAGCATAACTAGAACGGTCTAGGGGAAAAGTACGCATACCGTTGTAATCAGGCGAGTTTCTACTTTCAGATGCAACAGAAATTTTGCGGATTGGTCAATCCGTTCGCGAGATATGGCAGTTTGTAGGTAAGAAACGCTTGAGAAACTCAACATTTTCGCAGTTCTGATGCTCGAAACGAATAACTAGAACGGCCTAGGGGAAAAGTACGCATACCGTTGTAATCGGGCGAGTTTCTACTTTCAGATGCAACAGAAATTTTGCGGATTGGTCAATCTGTTCGCGAGATATGGCAGTTTGGAGGTAAGAAACGCTTGAGAAACTCGAAATTTTCGCAGTTCTGATGCTCGAAACGAATAACTAGAACGGACTAGGGGAAAAGTACGCATACCGTTGTAATCGGGCGAGTTTCTACTTTCAGATGCAACAGCAATTTTGCGGATTGGTCAATCCGTTCGCGAGATATGGGAGTTTGTAGGTAAGAAACGCTTGAGAAACTCAAAATTTTCACAGTTCTGATGCTCGAAACGAATAACTAGAACGGCCTAGGGGAAAAGTACGCATACCGTTGTAATCGGGCGAGTTTCTACTTTCAGATGCAATAGAAATTTTGCGGATTGGTCAATCCGTTCGCGAGATATGGCAGTTTGGAAGTATGAAACACTTGAGAAACACAAAATTTTCGCAGTTCTCATGCTCGAAACGAATAACTAGAACGGCCTAGGGGAAAAGTACGCATACCGTTGTAATCGGGCGAGTTTCTACTGTCAGATGCAACAGAAACTTTTCGGATTGGTCGATCCGTTCGCGAGATATGGGCGTTTGTATGTAAGAAACGCTTGAGAAACTCAAAATTTTCAAAGTTCTGATGCTCGAAACGAATAACTAGAACGGCCTAGGGGAAAAGTACGCATACCGTTGTAATCGGGCGAGTTTCTACTTTCAGATGCAACAGAAATTTTGCGGATTGGACAATCCGTTCGCGAGATATGGCAGTTTGGATGTAAGCAACGCTTGAGAAACCCAAAATTTTCGCAGTTCTCATGCTCGAAACGAATAACTACAACGGCCTAGGGGAAAGGTACGCATACCGTTGTAATCGGGCGAGTTTCTACTTTCAGATGCAACAGAAATTTTGCGGATTGGTCGATCCGTTCGCGAGATATGGCAGTTTGGATGTATGAAACGCTTGAGAAACTCAAAGTTTTCGCAGTTCTGATGCTCGACAAGCATAACTAGAACGGTCTAGGGGAAAAGTACG
The DNA here is from genome assembly GCF_051014685.1 of Ptiloglossa arizonensis. NCBI lineage: Eukaryota > Metazoa > Arthropoda > Insecta > Hymenoptera > Colletidae > Ptiloglossa > Ptiloglossa arizonensis. The sequence continues at coordinate 271,212 of NW_027478650.1, forward strand.
CATACCGTTGTAATCGGGCGAGTTTCTACTTTCAGATGCAACAGAAATTTTGCGGATTGGTCAATCCGTTCGCGAGATATGGCAGTTTGTAGGTAAGAAACGCTTGAGAAACTCAACATTTTCGCAGTTCTGATGCTCGAAACGAATAACTAGAACGGCCTAGGGGAAAAGTACGCATACCGTTGTAATCGGGCGAGTTTCTACTTTCAGATGCAACAGAAATTTTGCGGATTGGTCAATCTGTTCGCGAGATATGGCAGTTTGGAGGTAAGAAACGCTTGAGAAACTCGAAATTTTCGCAGTTCTGATGCTCGAAACGAATAACTAGAACGGACTAGGGGAAAAGTACGCATACCGTTGTAATCGGGCGAGTTTCTACTTTCAGATGCAACAGCAATTTTGCGGATTGGTCAATCCGTTCGCGAGATATGGGAGTTTGTAGGTAAGAAACGCTTGAGAAACTCAAAATTTTCACAGTTCTGATGCTCGAAACGAATAACTAGAACGGCCTAGGGGAAAAGTACGCATACCGTTGTAATCGGGCGAGTTTCTACTTTCAGATGCAATAGAAATTTTGCGGATTGGTCAATCCGTTCGCGAGATATGGCAGTTTGGAAGTATGAAACACTTGAGAAACACAAAATTTTCGCAGTTCTCATGCTCGAAACGAATAACTAGAACGGCCTAGGGGAAAAGTACGCATACCGTTGTAATCGGGCGAGTTTCTACTTTCAGATGCAACAGAAACTTTTCGGATTGGTCGATCCGTTCGCGAGATATGGGCGTTTGTATGTAAGGAACGCTTGAGAAACTCAAAATTTTCACAGTTCTGATGCTCGAAACGAATAACTAGAACGGCCTAGGGGAAAAGTACGCATACCGTTGTAATCGGGCGAGTTTCTACTTTCAGATGCAACAGAAATTTTGCGGATTGGTCTATCCGTTCGCGAGATATGGCAGTTTGGAAGTATGAAACACTTGAGAAACACAAAATTTTCGCAGTTCTGATGCTCGAAACGAATAACTAGAGCGGCCTAGGGGAAAAGTACGCATACCGTTGCAATCGGGCGAGTTTCTACTTTCAGATGCATCAGAAATTTTGCGGATTGGTCAATCCGTTCGCGAGATACGGCAGGTTGGAAGTAAGAAACGCTTGAGAAACTCAAAATTTTCGCAGTTCTGATGCTCGAAACGATTAACTAGAACGGCCTAGTGGAAAAGTACGCATCCCGTTGTAATCGGGCGGGTTTCTACTTTCAGATGCAACAGAAATTTTGCGGATTGGTCAATCCGTTCGCGAGATATGGGAGTTTGTAGGTAAGAAACGCTTGAGAAACTCAAAATTTTCACAGTTCTGATGCTCGAAACGAATAACTAGAACGGCCTAGGGGAAAAGTACGCATACCGTTGTAATCGGGCGAGTTTCTACTTTCAGATGCAACAGAAATTTTGCGGATTGGACAATCCGTTCGCGAGATATGGCAGTTTGGAGGTAAGCAACGCTTGAGAAACCCAAAATTTTCGCAGTTCTCATGCTCGAAACGATTAACTACAACGGCCTAGGGGAAAAGTACGCATACCGTTGTAATCGGGCGAGTTTCTACTTTCAGATGCAACAGAAATTTTGCGGATTGGTCGATCCGTTCGCGAGATATGGCAGTTTGGAGGTAAGAAACGCTTGAGAAACTCAAAATTTTCGCAGTTCTGATGCTCGACAAGCATAACTAGAACGGTCTAGGGGAAAAGTACGCATACCGTTGTAATCGGGCGAGCTTCTACTTTCAGATGCAACAGAAATTTTGCGGATTGGTCAATCCGTTCGCGAGATACGGCAGGTTGGAAGTAAGAAACGCTTGAGAAACTCAAAATTTTCGCAGTTCTGTTGCTCGAAACGATTAACTAGAACGGCCTAGTGGAAAAGTACGCATCCCGTTGTAATCGGGCGGGTTTCTACTTTCAGATGCAACAGAAATTTTGCGGATTGGTCAATCCGTTCGCGAGATATGGGAGTTTGTAGGTAAGAAACGCTTGAGAAACTCAAAATTTTCACAGTTCTGATGCTCGAAACGAATAACTAGAACGGCCTAGGGGAAAAGTACGCATACCGTTGTAATCGGGCGAGTTTCTACTTTCAGATGCAACAGAAATTTTGCGGATTGGACAATCCGTTCGCGAGATATGGCAGTTTGGAGGTAAGCAACGCTTGAGAAACCCAAAATTTTCGCAGTTCTCATGCTCGAAACGATTAACTACAACGGCCTAGGGGAAAAGTACGCATACCGTTGTAATCGGGCGAGTTTCTACTTTCAGATGCAACAGAAATTTTGCGGATTGGTCGATCCGTTCGCGAGATATGGCAGTTTGGAGGTAAGAAACGCTTGAGAAACTCAAAATTTTCGCAGTTCTGATGCTCGACAAGCATAACTAGAACGGTCTAGGGGAAAAGTACGCATACCGTTGTAATCAGGCGAGTTTCTACTTTCAGATGCAACAGAAATTTTGCGGATTGGTCAATCCGTTCGCGAGATATGGCAGTTTGTAGGTAAGAAACGCTTGAGAAACTCAACATTTTCGCAGTTCTGATGCTCGAAACGAATAACTAGAACGGCCTAGGGGAAAAGTACGCATACCGTTGTAATCGGGCGAGTTTCTACTTTCAGATGCAACAGAAATTTTGCGGATTGGTCAATCTGTTCGCGAGATATGGCAGTTTGGAGGTAAGAAACGCTTGAGAAACTCGAAATTTTCGCAGTTCTGATGCTCGAAACGAATAACTAGAACGGACTAGGGGAAAAGTACGCATACCGTTGTAATCGGGCGAGTTTCTACTTTCAGATGCAACAGCAATTTTGCGGATTGGTCAATCCGTTCGCGAGATATGGGAGTTTGTAGGTAAGAAACGCTTGAGAAACTCAAAATTTTCACAGTTCTGATGCTCGAAACGAATAACTAGAACGGCCTAGGGGAAAAGTACGCATACCGTTGTAATCGGGCGAGATTCTACTTTCAGATGCAATAGAAATTTTGCGGATTGGTCAATCCGTTCGCGAGATATGGCAGTTTGGAAGTATGAAACACTTGAGAAACACAAAATTTTCGCAGTTCTCATGCTCGAAACGAATAACTAGAACGGCCTAGGGGAAAAGTACGCATACCGTTGTAATCGGGCGAGTTTCTACTGTCAGATGCAACAGAAACTTTTCGGATTGGTCGATCCGTTCGCGAGATATGGGCGTTTGTATGTAAGAAACGCTTGAGAAACTCAAAATTTTCACAGTTCTGATGCTCGAAACGAATAACTAGAACGGCCTAGGGGAAAAGTACGCATACCGTTGTAATCGGGCGAGTTTCTACTTTCAGATGCAACAGAAATTTTGCGGATTGGACAATCCGTTCGCGAGATATGGCAGTTTGGATGTAAGCAACGCTTGAGAAACCCAAAATTTTCGCAGTTCTCATGCTCGAAACGAATAACTACAACGGCCTAGGGGAAAGGTACGCATACCGTTGTAATCGGGCGAGTTTCTACTTTCAGATGCAACAGAAATTTTGCGGATTGGTCGATCCGTTCGCGAGATATGGCAGTTTGGATGTATGAAACGCTTGAGAAACTCAAAGTTTTCGCAGTTCTGATGCTCGACAAGCATAACTAGAACGGTCTAGGGGAAAAGTACGCATACCGTTGTAATCGGGCGAGTTTCTACTTTCAGATGCAACAGAAATTTTGCGGATTGGTCAATCCGTTCGCGAGATATGGCAGTTTGTAGGTAAGAAACGCTTGAGAAACTCAACATTTTCGCAGTTCTGATGCTCGAAACGAATAACTAGAACGGCCTAGGGGAAAAGTACGCATACCGTTGTAATCGGGCGAGTTTCTACTTTCAGATGCAACAGAAATTTTGCGGATTGGTCAATCTGTTCGCGAGATATGGCAGTTTGGAGGTAAGAAACGCTTGAGAAACTCGAAATTTTCGCAGTTCTGATGCTCGAAACGAATAACTAGAACGGACTAGGGGAAAAGTACGCATACCGTTGTAATCGGGCGAGTTTCTACTTTCAGATGCAACAGCAATTTTGCGGATTGGTCAATCCGTTCGCGAGATATGGGAGTTTGTAGGTAAGAAACGCTTGAGAAACTCAAAATTTTCACAGTTCTGATGCTCGAAACGAATAACTAGAACGGCCTAGGGGAAAAGTACGCATACCGTTGTAATCGGGCGAGTTTCTACTTTCAGATGCAATAGAAATTTTGCGGATTGGTCAATCCGTTCGCGAGATATGGCAGTTTGGAAGTATGAAACACTTGAGAAACACAAAATTTTCGCAGTTCTCATGCTCGAAACGAATAACTAGAACGGCCTAGGGGAAAAGTACGCATACCGTTGTAATCGGGCGAGTTTCTACTTTCAGATGCAACAGAAACTTTTCGGATTGGTCGATCCGTTCGCGAGATATGGGCGTTTGTATGTAAGGAACGCTTGAGAAACTCAAAATTTTCACAGTTCTGATGCTCGAAACGAATAACTAGAACGGCCTAGGGGAAAAGTACGCATACCGTTGTAATCGGGCGAGTTTCTACTTTCAGATGCAACAGAAATTTTGCGGATTGGTCAATCCGTTCGCGAGATATGGCAGTTTGGAAGTATGAAACACTTGAGAAACACAAAATTTTCGCAGTTCTGATGCTCGAAACGAATAACTAGAGCGGCCTAGGGGAAAAGTACGCATACCGTTGCAATCGGGCGAGTTTCTACTTTCAGATGCATCAGAAATTTTGCGGATTGGTCAATCCGTTCGCGAGATACGGCAGGTTGGAAGTAAGAAACGCTTGAGAAACTCAAAATTTTCGCAGTTCTGATGCTCGAAACGATTAACTAGAACGGCCTAGTGGAAAAGTACGCATCCCGTTGTAATCGGGCGGGTTTCTACTTTCAGATGCAACAGAAATTTTGCGGATTGGTCAATCCGTTCGCGAGATATGGGAGTTTGTAGGTAAGAAACGCTTGAGAAACTCAAAATTTTCACAGTTCTGATGCTCGAAACGAATAACTAGAACGGCCTAGGGGAAAAGTACGCATACCGTTGTAATCGGGCGAGTTTCTACTTTCAGATGCAACAGAAATTTTGCGGATTGGACAATCCGTTCGCGAGATATGGCAGTTTGGAGGTAAGCAACGCTTGAGAAACCCAAAATTTTCGCAGTTCTCATGCTCGAAACGATTAACTACAACGGCCTAGGGGAAAAGTACGCATACCGTTGTAATCGGGCGAGTTTCTACTTTCAGATGCAACAGAAATTTTGCGGATTGGTCGATCCGTTCGCCAGATATGGCAGTTTGGAGGTAAGAAACGCTTGAGAAACTCAAAATTTTCGCAGTTCTGATGCTCGACAAGCATAACTAGAACGGTCTAGGGGAAAAGTACGCATACCGTTGTAATCGGGCTAGTTTCTACTTTCAGATGCAACAGAAATTTTGCGGATTGGTCAATCCGTTCGCGAGATACGGCAGGTTGGAAGTAAGAAACGCTTGAGAAACTCAAAATTTTCGCAGTTCTGATGCTCGAAACGATTAACTAGAACGGCCTAGTGGAAAAGTACGCATACCGTTGTAATCGGGCGGGTTTCTACTTTCAGATGCAACAGAAATTTTGCGGATTGGTCAATCCGTTCGCGAGATACGGCAGGTTGGAAGTAAGAAACGCTTGAGAAACTCAAAATTTTCGCAGTTCTGATGCTCGAAACGATTAACTAGAACGGCCTAGTGGAAAAGTACGCATCCCGTTGTAATCGGGCGGGTTTCTACTTTCAGATGCAACAGAAATTTTGCGGATTGGTCAATCCGTTCGCGAGATATGGGAGTTTGTAGGTAAGAAACGCTTGAGAAACTCAAAATTTTCACAGTTCTGATGCTCGAAACGAATAACTAGAACGGCCTAGGGGAAAAGTACGCATACCGTTGTAATCGGGCGAGTTTCTACTTTCAGATGCAACAGAAATTTTGCGGATTGGACAATCCGTTCGCGAGATATGGCAGTTTGGAGGTAAGCAACGCTTGAGAAACCCAAAATTTTCGCAGTTCTCATGCTCGAAACGATTAACTACAACGGCCTAGGGGAAAAGTACGCATACCGTTGTAATCGGGCGAGTTTCTACTTTCAGATGCAACAGAAATTTTGCGGATTGGTCGATCCGTTCGCGAGATATGGCAGTTTGGAGGTAAGAAACGCTTGAGAAACTCAAAATTTTCGCAGTTCTGATGCTCGACAAGCATAACTAGAACGGTCTAGGGGAAAAGTACGCATACCGTTGTAATCGGGCGAGTTTCTACTTTCAGATGCAACAGAAATTTTGCGGATTGGTCAATCCGTTCGCGAGATATGGCAGTTTGTAGGTAAGAAACGCTTGAGAAACTCAACATTTTCGCAGTTCTGATGCTCGAAACGAATAACTAGAACGGCCTAGGGGAAAAGTACGCATACCGTTGTAATCGGGCGAGTTTCTACTTTCAGATGCAACAGAAATTTTGCGGATTGGTCAATCTGTTCGCGAGATATGGCAGTTTGGAGGTAAGAAACGCTTGAGAAACTCGAAATTTTCGCAGTTCTGATGCTCGAAACGAATAACTAGAACGGACTAGGGGAAAAGTACGCATACCGTTGTAATCGGGCGAGTTTCTACTTTCAGATGCAACAGCAATTTTGCGGATTGGTCAATCCGTTCGCGAGATATGGGAGCTTGTAGGTAAGAAACGCTTGAGAAACTCAAAATTTTCACAGTTCTGATGCTCGAAACGAATAACTAGAACGGCCTAGGGGAAAAGTACGCATACCGTTGTAATCGGGCGAGTTTCTACTTTCAGATGCAATAGAAATTTTGCGGATTGGTCAATCCGTTCGCGAGATATGGCAGTTTGGAAGTATGAAACACTTGAGAAACACAAAATTTTCGCAGTTCTCATGCTCGAAACGAATAACTAGAACGGCCTAGGGGAAAAGTACGCATACCGTTGTAATCGGGCGAGTTTCTACTGTCAGATGCAACAGAAACTTTTCGGATTGGTCGATCCGTTCGCGAGATATGGGCGTTTGTATGTAAGAAACGCTTGAGAAACTCAAAATTTTCACAGTTCTGATGCTCGAAACGAATAACTAGAACGGCCTAGGGGAAAAGTACGCATACCGTTGTAATCGGGCGAGTTTCTACTTTCAGATGCAACAGAAATTTTGCGGATTGGACAATCCGTTCGCGAGATATGGCAGTTTGGATGTAAGCAACGCTTGAGAAACCCAAAATTTTCGCAGTTCTCATGCTCGAAACGAATAACTACAACGGCCTAGGGGAAAAGTACGCATACCGTTGTAATCGGGCGAGTTTCTACTTTCAGATGCAATAGAAATTTTGCGGATTGGTCAATCCGTTCGCGAGATATGGCAGTTTGGATGTATGAAACGCTTGAGAAACTCAAAGTTTTCGCAGTTCTGGTGCTCGACAAGCATAACTAGAACGGTCTAGGGGAAAAGTACGCATACCGTTGTAATCGGGCGAGTTTCTACTTTCAGATGCAACAGAAATTTTGCGGATTGGTCAATCCGTTCGCGAGATATGGCAGTTTGTAGGTAAGAAACGCTTGAGAAACTCAACATTTTCGCAGTTCTGATGCTCGAAACGAATAACTAGAACGGCCTAGGGGAAAAGTACGCATACCGTTGTAATCGGGCGAGTTTCTACTTTCAGATGCAACAGAAATTTTGCGGATTGGTCAATCCGTTCGCGAGATATGGGAGTTTGTATGTAAGAAACGCTTGAGAAACTCAAAATTTTCACAGTTCTGATGCTCGAAACGAATAACTAGAACGGCCTAGGGGAAAAGTACGCATACCGTTGTAATCGGGCGAGTTTCTACTTTCAGATGCAACAGAAATTTTGCGGATTGGACAATCCGTTCGCGAGATATGGCAGTTTGGATGTAAGCAACGCTTGAGAAACCCAAAATTTTCGCAGTTCTCATGCTCGAAACGAATAACTACAACGCCCTAGGGGAAAGGTACGCATACCGTTGTAATCGGGCGAGTTTCTACCTTCAGATGCAACAGAAATTTTGCGGACTGGTCGATCCGTTCGCGAGATATGGCAGTTTGGAGGTAAGAAACGCTTGAGAAACTCAAAGTTTTCGCAGTTCTGATGCTCGACAAGCATAACTAGAACGGTCTAGGGGAAAAGTACGCATACCGTTGTAATCGGGCGAGTTTCTACTTTCAGATGCAACAGAAATTTTGCGGATTGGTCAATCCGTTCGCGAGATATGGCAGTTTGTAGGTAAGAAACGCTTGAGAAACTCAACATTTTCGCAGTTCTGATGCTCGAAACGAATAACTAGAACGGCCTAGGGGAAAAGTACGCATACCGTTGTAATCGGGCGAGTTTCTACTTTCAGATGCAACAGAAATTTTGCGGATTGGTCAATCCGTTCGCGAGATATGGCAGTTTGGAAGTATGAAACACTTGAGAAACACAAAATTTTCGCAGTTCTGATGCTCGAAACGAATAACTAGAGCGGCCTAGGGGAAAAGTACGCATACCGTTGCAATCGGGCGAGTTTCTACTTTCAGATGCATCAGAAATTTTGCGGATTGGTCAATCCGTTCGCGAGATACGGCAGGTTGGAAGTAAGAAACGCTTGAGAAACTCAAAATTTTCGCAGATCTGATGCTCGAAACGATTAACTAGAACGGCCTAGTGGAAAAGTACGCATCCCGTTGTAATCGGGCGGGTTTCTACTTTCAGATGCAACAGAAATTTTGCGGATTGGTCAATCCGTTCGCGAGATATGGGAGTTTGTAGGTAAGAAACGCTTGAGAAACTCAAAATTTTCACAGGTCTGATGCTCGAAACGAATAACTAGAACGGCCTAGGGGAAAAGTACGCATACCGTTGTAATCGGGCGAGTTTCTACTTTCAGATGCAACAGAAATTTTGCGGATTGGACAATCCGTTCGCGAGATATGGCAGTTTGGAGGTAAGCAACGCTTGAGAAACCCAAAATTTTCGCAGTTCTCATGCTCGAAACGATTAACTACAACGGCCTAGGGGAAAAGTACGCATACCGTTGTAATCGGGCGAGTTTCTACTTTCAGATGCAACAGAAATTTTGCGGATTGGTCGATCCGTTCGCGAGATATGGCAGTTTGGAGGTAAGAAACGCTTGAGAAACTCAAAATTTTCGCAGTTCTGATGCTCGACAAGCATAACTAGAACGGTCTAGGGGAAAAGTACGCATACCGTTGTAATCGGGCGTGTTTCTACTTTCAGATGCAACAGAAATTTTGCGGATTGGTCAATCCGTTCGCGAGATATGGCAGTTTGTAGGTAAGAAACGCTTGAGAAACTCAACATTTTCGCAGTTCTGATGCTCGAAACGAATAACTAGAACAGCCTAGGGGAAAAGTACGCATACCGTTGTAATCGGGCGAGTTTCTACTTTCAGATGCAACAGAAATTTTGCGGATTGGTCAATCTGTTCGCGAGATATGGCAGTTTGGAGGTAAGAAACGCTTGAGAAACTCGAAATTTTCGCAGTTCTGATGCTCGAAACGAATAACTAGAACGGACTAGGGGAAATGTACGCATACCGTTGTAATCGGGCGAGTTTCTACTTTCAGATGCAACAGCAATTTTGCGGATTGGTCAATCCGTTCGCGAGATATGGGAGTTTGTAGGTAAGAAACGCTTGAGAAACTCAAAATTTTCACAGTTCTGATGCTCGAAACGAATAACTAGAACGGCCTAGGGGAAAAGTACGCATACCGTTGTAATCGGGCGAGTTTCTACTTTCAGATGCAATAGAAATTTTGCGGATTGGTCAATCCGTTCGCGAGATATGGCAGTTTGGAAGTATGAAACACTTGAGAAACACAAAATTTTCGCAGTTCTCATGCTCGAAACGAATAACTAGAACGGCCTAGGGGAAAAGTACGCATACCGTTGTAATCGGGCGAGTTTCTACTTTCAGATGCAACAGAAACTTTTCGGATTGGTCGATCCGTTCGCGAGATATGGCAGTTTTGGTGTAAGAAACGCTTGAGAAACTCCAAATTTTCGCAGTTCTGATACTCGAAACGAATAACAAGAACGGTCTAGGGGAAAACTACTCATACCGTTGTAATCGGGCGAGTTTCTACTTTCAGATGCAACAGAAATTTTGCGGATTGGACAATCCGTTCGCGAGATATGGCAGTTTGGATGTAAGCAACGCTTGAGAAACCCAAAATTTTCGCAGTTCTCATGCTCGAAACGAATAACTACAACGCCCTAGGGGAAAGGTACGCATACCGTTGTAATCGGGCGAGTTTCTACCTTCAGATGCAACAGAAATTTTGCGGATTGGTCGATCCGTTCGCGAGATATGGCAGTTTGGAGGTAAGAAACGCTTGAGAAACTCAAAGTTTTCGCAGTTCTGATGCTCGACAAGCATAACTAGAACGGTCTAGGGGAAAAGTACGCATACCGTTGTAATCGGGCGAGTTTCTACTTTCAGATGCAACAGAAATTTTGCGGATTGGTCAATCCGTTCGCGAGATATGGCAGTTTGTAGGTAAGAAACGCTTGAGAAACTCAACATTTTCGCAGTTCTGATGCTCGAAACGATTAACTAGAACGGCCTAGGGAAAAGTACGCATACCGTTGTAATCGGGCGAGTTTCTACTTTCAGATGCAACAGAAATTTTGCGGATTGGTCAATCCGTTCGCGAGATATGGGAGTTTGTAGGTAAGAAACGCTTGAGAAACTCAAAATTTTCACAGTTCTGATGCTCGAAACGAATAACTAGAACGGCCTAGGGGAAAAGTACGCATACCGTTGTAATCGGGCGAGTTTCTACTTTCAGATGCAACAGAAATTTTGCGGATTGGACAATCCGTTCGCGAGATATGGCAGTTTGGAAGTAAGCAACGCTTGAGAAACCCAAAATTTTCGCAGTTCTCATGCTCGAAACGATTAACTACAACGGCCTAGGGGAAAAGTACGCATACCGTTGTAATCGGGCGAGTTTCTACTTTCAGATGCAACAGAAATTTTGCGGATTGGTCGATCCGTTCGCGAGATATGGCAGTTTGGAGGTAAGAAACGCTTGAGAAACTCAAAATTTTCGCAGTTCTGATGCTCTACAAGCATAACTAGAACGGTCTAGGGGAAAAGTACGCATACCGTTGTAATCGGGCGAGTTTCTACTTTCAGATGCAACAGAAATTTTGCGGATTGGTCAATCCGTTCGCGAGATATGGCAGTTTGTAGGTAAGAAACGCTTGAGAAACTCAACATTTTCGCAGTTCTGATGCTCGAAACGAATAACTAGAACGGCCTAGGGGAAAAGTACGCATACCGTTGTAATCGGACGAGTTTCTACTTTCAGATGCAACAGAAATTTTGCGGATTGGTCAATCTGTTCGCGAGATATGGCAGTTTGGAGGTAAGAAACGCTTGAGAAACTCGAAATTTTCGCAGTTCTGATGCTCGAAGCGAATAACTAGAACGGACTAGGGGAAAAGTACGCATACCGTTGTAATCGGGCGAGTTTCTACTTTCAGATGCAACAGCAATTTTGCGGATTGGTCAATCCGTTCGCGAGATATGGCAGTTTGGAAGTATGAAACACTTGAGAAACACAAAATTTTCGCAGTTCTGATACTCGAAACGAATAACAAGAACGGTCTAGGGGAAAACTACTCATACCGTTGTAATGGGGCTAGTTTCTACTTTCTGATGCAACAGAAATTTTGCGGATTGGTCAATCCGTTCGCGAGATATGGCAGTTTGGAAGTATGAAACACTTGAGAAACACAAAATTTTCGCAGTTCTGATGCTCGAAACGAATAACTAGAGCGGCATAGAGGAAAAGTACGCATACCGTTGCAATCGGGCGAGTTTCTACTTTCAGATGCATCAGAAATTTTGCGGATTGGTCAATCCGTTCGCGAGATATGGCAGGTTGGAAGTAAGAAACGCTTGAGAAACTCAAAATTTTCGCAGTTCTGATGCTCGAAACGATTAACTAGAACGGCCTAGTGGAAAAGTACGCATACCGTTGTAATCGGGCGAGTTTCTACTTTCAGATGCAACAGAAATTTTGCGGATTGGTCAATCCGTTCGCGAGATATGGCAGTTTGGAGGTAAGAAACGCTTGAGAAACTCAACATTTTCGCAGTTCTGATGCTCGAAACGAATAACTAGAACGGCCTAGGGGAAAAGTACGCACACCGTTGTAATCGGGCGAGTTTCTACTTTCAGATGCAACAGAAATTTTGCGGATTGGTCAATCCGTTCGCGAGATATGGGCGTTTGTATGTAAGAAACGCTTGAGAAACTCAAAATTTTCACAGTTCTGATGCTCGAAACGAATAACTAGAACGGCCTAGGGGAAAAGTACGCATACCGTTGTAATCGGGCGAGTTTCTACTTTCAGATGCAACAGAAATTTTGCGGATTGGACAATCCGTTCGCGAGATATTGCAGTTTGGATGTAAGCAACGCTTGAGAAACCCAAAATTTTCGCAGTTCTCATGCTCGAAACGAATAACTACAACGCCCTAGGGGAAAGGTACGCATACCGTTGTAATCGGGCGAGTTTCTACTTTCAGATGCAACAGAAATTTTGCGGATTGGTCGATCCGTTCGCGAGATATGGCAGTTTGGAGGTAAGAAACGCTTGAGAAACTCAAAATTTTCGCAGTTCTGATGCTCGACAAGCATAACTAGAACGGTCTAGGGGAAAAGTACGCATACCGTTGTAATCGGGCGAGTTTCTACTTTCAGATGCAACAGAAATTTTGCGGATTGGTCAATCCGTTCGCGAGATATGGCAGTTTGTGGGTAAGAAACGCTTGAGAAACTCAACATTTTCGCAGTTCTGATTCTCGAAACGAATAACTAGAACGGCCTAGGGGAAAAGTACGCATACCGTTGTAATCGGGCGAGTTTCTACTTTCAGATGCAACAGAAATTTTGCGGATTGGACAATCCGTTCGCGAGATATGGCAGTTTGGAGGTAAGCAACGCTTGAGAAACCCAAAATTTTCGCAGTTCTCATGCTCGAAACGAATAACTAGAACGGCGTAGGGGAAAAGTACGCATACCGTTGTAATCGGGCGAGTTTCTACTTTCAGATGCAACAGAAACTTTTCGGATTGGTCGATCCGTTCGCGAGATATGGCAGTTTTGGTGTAAGAAACGCTTGAGAAACTCCAAATTTTCGCAGTTCTGATACTCGAAACGAATAACTAGAACGGTCTAGGGGAAAACTACTCATACCGATGTAATGGGGCTAGTTTCTACTTTCTGATGCAACAGAAATTTTGCGGATTGGTCAATCCGTTCGCGAGATATGGCAGTTTGGAAGTATGAAACACTTGAGAAACACAAAATTTTCGCAGTTCTGATGCTCGAAACGAATAACTAGAGCGGCCTAGGGGAAAAGTACGCATACCGTTGCAATCGGGCGAGTTTCTACTTTCAGATGCATCAGAAATTTTCCGGATTGGTCAATCCGTTCGCGAGATGTGGCAGGTTGGAAGTAAGAAACGCTTGAGAAACTCAAAATTTTCGCAGTTCTGATGCTCGAAACGATTAACTAGAACGGCCTAGTGGAAAAGTACGCATACCGTTGTAATCGGGCGAGTTTCTACTTTCAGATGCAACAGAAATTTTGCGGATTGGTCAATCCGTTCGCGAGATATGGCAGTTTGGAGGTAAGAAACGCTTGAGAAACTCAAAATTTTCGCAGTTCTGATGCTCGAAACGAATAACTAGAACGGCCTAGGGGAAAAGTACGCATACCGTTGTAATCGGGCGAGTTTCTACTTTCAGATGCAACAGAAATTTTGCGGATTGGTCAATCCGTTCGCGAGATATGGGCGTTTGTATGTAAGAAACGCTTGAGAAACTCAAAATTTTCACAGTTCTGATGCTCGAAACGAATAACTAGAACGGCCTAGGGGAAAAGTACGCATACCGTTGTAATCGGGCGAGTTTCTACTTTCAGATGCAACAGAAATTTTGCGGATTGGACAATCCGTTCGCGAGATATGGCAGTTTGGATGTAAGCAACGCTTGAGAAACCCAAAATTTTCGCAGTTCTCATGCTCGAAACGAATAACTACAACGGCCTAGGGGAAAGGTACGCATACCGTTGTAATCGGGCGAGTTTCTACTTTCAGATGCAACAGAAATTTTGCGGATTGGTCGATCCGTTCGCGAGATATGGCAGTTTGGATGTATGAAACGCTTGAGAAACTCAAAGTTTTCGCAGTTCTGATGCTCGACAAGCATAACTAGAACGGTCTAGGGGAAAAGTACGCATACCGTTGTAATCGGGCGAGTTTCTACTTTCAGATGCAACAGAAATTTTGCGGATTGGTCAATCCGTTCGCGAGATATGGCAGTTTGGAGGTAAGAAACGCTTGAGAAACTCAAAATTTTCGCAGTTCTGATACTCGAAACGAATAACTAGAACGGTCTAGGGGAAAACTACTCATACCGATGTAATGGGGCTAGTTTCTACTTTCTGATGCAACAGAAATTTTGCGGATTGGTCAATCCGTTCGCGAGATATGGCAGTTTGGAAGTATGAAACACTTGAGAAACACAAAATTTTCGCAGTTCTGATGCTCGAAACGAATAACTAGAGCGGCCTAGGGGAAAAGTACGCATACCGTTGCAATCGGGCGAGTTTCTACTTTCAGATGCATCAGAAATTTTGCGGATTGGTCAATCCGTTCGCGAGATGTGGCAGGTTGGAAGTAAGAAACGCTTGAGAAACTCAAAATTTTCGCAGTTCTGATGCTCGAAACGATTAACTAGAACGGCCTAGTGGAAAAGTACGCATACCGTTGTAATCGGGCGAGTTTCTACTTTCAGATGCAACAGAAATTTTGCGGATTGGTCAATCCGTTCGCGAGATATGGCAGTTTGGAGGTAAGAAACGCTTGAGAAACTCAAAATTTTCGCAGTTCTGATGCTCGAAACGAATAACTAGAACGGCCTAGGGGAAAAGTACGCATACCGTTGTAATCGGGCGAGTTTCTACTTTCAGATGCAACAGAAATTTTGCGGATTGGTCAATCCGTTCGCGAGATATGGGCGTTTGTATGTAAGAAACGCTTGAGAAACTCAAAATTTTCACAGTTCTGATGCTCGAAACGAATAACTAGAACGGCCTAGGGGAAAAGTACGCATACCGTTGTAATCGGGCGAGTTTCTACTTTCAGATGCAACAGAAATTTTGCGGATTGGACAATCCGTTCGCGAGATATGGCAGTTTGGATGTAAGCAACGCTTGAGAAACCCAAAATTTTCGCAGTCTCATGCTCGAAACGAATAACTACAACGGCCTAGGGGAAAGGTACGCATACCGTTGTAATCGGGCGAGTTTCTACTTTCAGATGCAACAGAAATTTTGCGGATTGGTCGATCCGTTCGCGAGATATGGCAGTTTGGATGTATGAAACGCTTGAGAAACTCAAAGTTTTCGCAGTTCTGATGCTCGACAAGCATAACTAGAACGGTCTAGGGGAAAAGTACGCATACCGTTGTAATCGGGCGAGTTTCTACTTTCAGATGCAACAGAAATTTTGCGGATTGGTCAATCCGTTCGCGAGATATGGCAGTTTGGAGGTAAGAAACGCTTGAGAAACTCAAAATTTTCGCAGTTCTGATGCTCGAAACGAATAACTAGAACGGCCTAGGGGAAAAGTACGCATACCGTTGTAATCGGGCGAGTTTCTACTTTCAGATGCAACAGAAATTTTGCGGATTGGTCAATCCGTTCGCGAGATATGGGAGTTTGTATGTAAGAAACGCTTGAGAAACTCAAAATTTTCACAGTTCTGATGCTCGAAACGAATAACTAGAACGGCCTAGGGGAAAAGTACGCATACCGTTGTAATCGGGCGAGTTTCTACTTTCAGATGCAACAGAAATTTTGCGGATTGGACAATCCGTTCGCGAGATATGGCAGTTTGGAGGTAAGCAACGCTTGAGAAACCCAAAATTTTCGCAGTTCTCATGCTCGAAACGAATAACTAGAACGGCCTAGGGGAAAAGTACGCATACCGTTGTAATCGGGCGAGTTTCTACTTTCAGATGCAACAGAAACTTTTCGGATTGGTCGATCCGTTCGCGAGATATGGGCGTTTGTATGTAAGAAACGCTTGAGAAACTCAAAATTTTCACAGTTCTGATGCTCGAAACGAATAACTAGAACGGCCTAGGGGAAAAGTACGCATACCGTTGTAATCGGGCGAGTTTCTACTTTCAGATGCAACAGAAATTTTGCGGATTGGACAATCCGTTCGCGAGATATGGCAGTTTGGATGTAAGCAACGCTTGAGAAACCCAAAATTTTCGCAGTTCTCATGCTCGAAACGAATAACTACAACGGCCTAGGGGAAAGGTACGCATACCGTTGTAATCGGGCGAGTTTCTACTTTCAGATGCAACAGAAATTTTGCGGATTGGTCGATCCGTTCGCGAGATATGGCAGTTTGGATGTATGAAACGCTTGAGAAACTCAAAGTTTTCGCAGTTCTGATGCTCGACAAGCATAACTAGAACGGTCTAGGGGAAAAGTACGCATACCGTTGTAATCGGGCGAGTTTCTACTTTCAGATGCAACAGAAATTTTGCGGATTGGTCAATCCGTTCGCGAGATATGGCAGTTTGGAGGTAAGAAACGCTTGAGAAACTCAAAATTTTCGCAGTTCTGATGCTCGAAACGAATAACTAGAACGGCCTAGGGGAAAAGTACGCATACCGTTGTAATCGGGCGAGTTTCTACTTTCAGATGCTACAGAAATTTTGCGGATTGGTCAATCCGTTCGCGAGATATGGGAGTTTGTATGTAAGAAACGCTTGAGAAACTCAAAATTTTCACAGTTCTGATGCTCGAAACGAATAACTAGAACGGCCTAGGGGAAAAGTACGCATACCGTTGTAATCGGGCGAGTTTCTACTTTCAGATGCAACAGAAATTTTGCGGATTGGACAATCCGTTCGCGAGATATGGCAGTTTGGATGTAAGCAACGCTTGAGAAACCCAAAATTTTCGCAGTTCTCATGCTCGAAACGAATAACTACAACGCCCTAGGGGAAAGGTACGCATACCGTTGTAATCGGGCGAGTTTCTATCTTCAGATGCAACAGAAATTTTGAGGATTGGTCGATCCGTTCGCGAGATATGGCAGTTTGGAGGTAAGAAACGCTTGAGAAACTCAAAGTTTTCGCAGTTCTGATGCTCGACAAGCATAACTAGAACGGCCTAGGGGAAAAGTACGCATACCGTTGTAATCGGGCGAGTTTCTACTTTCAGATGCAATAGAAATTTTGCGGATTGGTCAATCCGTTCGCGAGATATGGCAGTTTGGAAGTATGAAACACTTGAGAAACACAAAATTTTCGCAGTTCTCATGCTCGAAACGAATAACTAGAACGGCCTAGGGGAAAAGTACGCATACCGTTGTAATCGGGCGAGTTTCTACTTTCAGATGCAACAGAAACTTTTCGGATTGGTCGATCCGTTCGCGAGATATGGGCGTTTGTATGTAAGAAACGCTTGAGAAACTCAAAATTTTCACAGTTCTGATGCTCGAAACGAATAACTAGAACGGCCTAGGGGAAAAGTAAGCATACCGTTGTAATCGGGCGAGTTTCTACTTTCAGATGCAACAGAAATTTTGCGGATTGGTCAATCCGTTCGCGAGATATGGCAGTTTGGAAGTATGAAACACTTGAGAAACACAAAATTTTCGCAGTTCTGATGCTCGAAACGAATAACTAGAGCGGCCTAGGGGAAAATTACGCATACCGTTGCAATCGGGCGAGTTTCTACTTTCAGATGCATCAGAAATTTTGCGGATTGGTCAATCCGTTCGCGAGATACGGCAGGTTGGAAGTAAGAAACGCTTGAGAAACTCAAAATTTTCGCAGTTCTGATGCTCGAAACGATTAACTAGAACGGCCTAGTGGAAAAGTACGCATCCCGTTGTAATCGGGCGGGTTTCTACTTTCAGATGCAACAGAAATTTTGCGGATTGGTCAATCCGTTCGCGAGATATGGGAGTTTGTAGGTAAGAAACGCTTGAGAAACTCAAAATTTTCACAGTTCTGATGCTCGAAACGAATAACTAGAACGGCCTAGGGGAAAAGTACGCATACCGTTGTAATCGGGCGAGTTTCTACTTTCAGATGCAACAGAAATTTTGCGGATTGGACAATCCGTTCGCGAGATATGGCAGTTTGGAGGTAAGCAACGCTTGAGAAACCCAAAATTTTCGCAGTTCTCATGCTCGAAACGATTAACTACAACGGCCTAGGGGAAAAGTACGCATACCGTTGTAATCGGGCGAGTTTCTACTTTCAGATGCAACAGAAATTTTGCGGATTGGTCGATCCGTTCGCGAGATATGGCAGTTTGGAGGTAAGAAACGCTTGAGAAACTCAAAATTTTCGCAGTTCTGATGCTCGACAAGCATAACTAGAACGGTCTAGGGGAAAAGTACGCATACCGTTGTAATCGGGCGAGTTTCTACTTTCAGATGCAACAGAAATTTTGCGGATTGGTCAATCCGTTCGCGAGATATGGCAGTTTGTAGGTAAGAAACGCTTGAGAAACTCAACATTTTCGCAGTTCTGATGCTCGAAACGAATAACTAGAACGGCCTAGGGGAAAAGTACGCATACCGTTGTAATCGGGCGAGTTTGTACTTTCAGATGCAACAGAAATTTTGCGGATTGGTCAATCTGTTCGCGAGATATGGCAGTTTGGAGGTAAGAAACGCTTGAGAAACTCGAAATTTTCGCAGTTCTGATGCTCGAAACGAATAACTAGAACGGACTAGGGGAAAAGTACGCATACCGTTGTAATCGGGCGAGTTTCTACTTTCAGATGCAACAGCAATTTTGCGGATTGGTCAATCCGTTCGCGAGATATGGGAGTTTGTAGGTAAGAAACGCTTGAGAAACTCAAAATTTTCACAGTTCTGATGCTCGAAACGAATAACTAGAACGGCCTAGGGGAAAAGTACGCATACCGTTGTAATCGGGCGAGTTTCTACTTTCAGATGCAATAGAAATTTTGCGGATTGGTCAATCCGTTCGCGAGATATGGCAGTTTGGAAGTATGAAACACTTGAGAAACACAAAATTTTCGCAGTTCTCATGCTCGAAACGAATAACTAGAACGGCCTAGGGGAAAAGTACGCATACCGTTGTAATCGGGCGAGTTTCTACTTTCAGATGCAACAGAAACTTTTCGGATTGGTCGATCCGTTCGCGAGATATGGCAGTTTTGGTGTAAGAAACGCTTGAGAAACTCCAAATTTTCGCAGTTCTGATACTCGAAACGAATAACAAGAACGGTCTAGGGGAAAACTACTCATACCGTTGTAATGGGGCTAGTTTCTACTTTCTGATGCAACAGAAATTTTGCGGATTGGTCAATCCGTTCGCGAGATATGGCAGTTTGGAGGTAAGAAACGCTTGAGAAACTCAAAATTTTCGCAGTTCTGATGCTCGAAACGAATAACTAGAACGGCCTAGGGGAAAAGTACGCACACCGTTGTAATCGGGCGAGTTTCTACTTTCAGATGCAACAGAAATTTTGCGGATTGGTCAATCCGTTCGCGAGATATGGGCGTTTGTATGTAAGAAACGCTTGAGAAACTCAAAATTTTCACAGTTCTGATGCTCGAAACGAATAACTAGAACGGCCTAGGGGAAAAGTACGCATACCGTTGTAATCGGGCGAGTTTCTACTTTCAGATGCAACAGAAATTTTGCGGATTGGACAATCCGTTCGCGAGATATGGCAGTTTGGATGTAAGCAACGCTTGAGAAACCCAAAATTTTCGCAGTTCTCATGCTCGAAACGAATAACTACAACGCCCTAGGGGAAAGGTACGCATACCGTTGTAATCGGGCGAGTTTCTACTTTCAGATGCAACAGAAATTTTGCGGATTGGTCGATCCGTTCGCGAGATATGGCAGTTTGGATGTAAGAAACGCTTGAGAAACTCAAAGTTTTCGCAGTTCTGATGCTGGACAAGCATAACTAGAACGGTCTAGGGGAAAAGTACGCATACCGTTGTAATCGGGCGAGTTTCTACTTTCAGATGCAACAGAAATTTTGCGGATTGGTCAATCCGTTCGCGAGATATGGCAGTTTGTATGTAAGAAACGCTTGAGAAACTCAACATTTTCGCAGTTCTGATGCTCGAAACGAATAACTAGAACGGCCTAGGGGAAAAGTACGCATACCGTTGTAATCGGGCGAGTTTCTACTTTCAGATGCAACAGAAATTTTGCGGATTGGACAATCCGTTCGCGAGATATGGCAGTTTGGAGGTAAGCAACGCTTGAGAAACCCAAAATTTTCGCAGTTCTCATGCTCGAAACGATTAACTACAACGGCCTAGGGGAAAAGTACGCATACCGTTGTAATCGGGCGAGTTTCTACTTTCAGATGCAACAGAAATTTTGCGGATTGGTCGATCCGTTCGCGAGATATGGCAGTTTGGAGGTAAGAAACGCTTGAGAAACTTAAAATTTTCGCAGTTCTGATGCGCGACAAGCATAACTAGAACGGTCTAGGGGAAAAGTACGCATACCGTTGTAATCGGGCGAGTTTCTACTTTCAGATGCAACAGAAATTTTGCGGATTGGTCAATCCGTTCGCGAGATATGGCAGTTTGGAGGTAAGAAACGCTTGAGAAACTCAAAATTTTCGCAGTTCTGATGCTCGAAACGAATAACTAGAACGGACTAGGGGAAAATTACGCATACCGTTGCAATCGGGCGAGTTTCTACTTTCAGATGCATCAGAAATTTTGCGGATTGGTCAATCCGTTCGCGAGATATGGCAGGTTGGAAGTAAGAAACGCTTGAGAAACTCAAAATTTTCGCAGTTCTGATGCTCGAAACGATTAACTAGAACGGCCTAGTGGAAAAGTACGCATACCGTTGTAATCGGGCGAGTTTCTACTTTCAGATGCAACAGAAATTTTGCGGATTGGTCAATCCGTTCGCGAGATATGGCAGTTTGGAGGTAAGAAACGCTTGAGAAACTCAAAATTTTCGCAGTTCTGATGCTCGAAACGAATAACTAGAACGGCCTAGGGGAAAAGTACGCACACCGTTGTAATCGGGCGAGTTTCTACTTTCAGATGCAACAGAAATTTTGCGGATTGGTCAATCCGTTCGCGAGATATGGGCGTTTGTATGTAAGAAACGCTTGAGAAACTCAAAATTTTCACAGTTCTGATGCTCGAAATGAATAACTAGAACGGCCTAGGGGAAAAGTACGCATACCGTTGTAATCGGGCGAGTTTCTACTTTCAGATGCAACAGAAATTTTGCGGATTGGACAATCCGTTCGCGAGATATTGCAGTTTGGATGTAAGCAACGCTTGAGAAACCCAAAATTTTCGCAGTTCTCATGCTCGAAACGAATAACTACAACGGCCTAGGGGAAAGGTACGCATACCGTTGTAATCGGGCGAGTTTCTACTTTCAGATGCAACAGAAATTTTGCGGATTGGTCGATCCGTTCGCGAGATATGGCAGTTTGGAAGTATGAAACGCTTGAGAAACTCAAAGTTTTCGCAGTTCTGATGCTCGACAAGCATAACTAGAACGGTCTAGGGGAAAAGTACGCATACCGTTGTAATCGGGCGAGTTTCTACTTTCAGATGCAACAGAAATTTTGCGGATTGGTCAATCCGTTCGCGAGATATGGCAGTTTGGAGGTAAGAAACGCTTGAGAAACTCAAAATTTTCGCAGTTCTGATGCTCGAAACGAATAACTAGAACGGCCTAGGGGAAAAGTACGTATACCGTTGTAATCGGGCGAGTTTCTACTTTCAGATGCAACAGAAATTTTGCGGATTGGTCTATCCGTTCGCGAGATATGGGAGTTTGTATGTAAGAAACGCTTGAGAAACTCAAAATTTTCACAGTTCTGATGCTCGAAACGAATAACTAGAACGGCCTAGGGGAAAAGTACGCATACCGTTGTAATCGGGCGAGTTTCTACTTTCAGATGCAACAGAAATTTTGCGGATTGGACAATCCGTTCGCGAGATATGGCAGTTTGGATGTAAGCAACGCTTGAGAAACCCAAAATTTTCGCAGTTCTCATGCTCGAAACGAATAACTACAACGCCCTAGGGGAAAGGTACGCATACCGTTGTAATCGGGCGAGTTTCTACTTTCAGATGCAACAGAAATTTTGCGGATTGGTCGATCCGTTCGCGAGATATGGCAGTTTGGATGTATGAAACGCTTGAGAAACTCAAAGTTTTCGCAGTTCTGATGCTCGACAAGCATAACTAGAACGGTCTAGGAGAAAAGTACGCATACCGTTGTAATCGGGCGAGTTTCTACTTTCAGATGCAACAGAAATTTTGCGGATTGGTCAATCCGTTCGCGAGATATGGCAGTTTGTATGTAAGAAACGCTTGAGAAACTCAACATTTTCGCAGTTCTGATGCTCGAAACGAATAACTAGAACGGCCTAGGGGAAAAGTACGCATACCGTTGTAATCGGGCGAGTTTCTACTTTCAGATGCAACAGAAATTTTGCGGATTGGACAATCCGTTCGCGAGATATGGCAGTTTGGAGGTAAGCAACGCTTGAGAAACCCAAAATTTTCGCAGTTCTCATGCTCGAAACGATTAACTACAACGGCCTAGGGGAAAAGTACGCATACCGTTGTAATCGGGCGAGTTTCTACTTTCAGATGCAACAGAAATTTTACGGATTGGTCGATCCGTTCGCGAGATATGGCAGTTTGGAGGTAAGAAACGCTTGAGAAACTCAAAATTTTCGCAGTTCTGATGCTCGACAAGCATAACTAGAACGGTCTAGGGGAAAAGTACGCATACCGTTGTAATCGGGCGAGTTTCTACTTTCAGATGCAACAGAAATTTTGCGGATTGGTCAATCCGTTCGCGAGATATGGCAGTTTGGAGGTAAGAAACGCTTGAGAAACTCAAAATTTTCGCAGTTCTGATGCTCGAAACGAATAACTAGAACGGCCTAGGGGAAAAGTACGCACACCGTTGTAATCGGGCGAGTTTCTACTTTCAGATGCAACAGAAATTTTGCGGATTGGTCAATCCGTTCGCGAGATATGGGCGTTTGTATGTAAGAAACGCTTGAGAAACTCAAAATTTTCACAGTTCTGATGCTCGAAACGAATAACTAGAACGGCCTAGGGGAAAAGTACGCATACCGTTGTAATCGGGCGAGTTTCTACTTTCAGATGCAACAGAAATTTTGCGGATTGGACAATCCGTTCGCGAGATATTGCAGTTTGGATGTAAGCAACGCTTGAGAAACCCAAAATTTTCGCAGTTCTCATGCTCGAAACGAATAACTACAACGGCCTAGGGGAAAGGTACGCATACCGTTGTAATCGGGCGAGTTTCTACTTTCAGATGCAACAGAAATTTTGCGGATTGGTCGATCCGTTCGCGAGATATGGCAGTTTGGAGGTATGAAACGCTTGAGAAACTCAAAGTTTTCGCAGTTCTGATGCTCGACAAGCATAACTAGAACGGTCTAGGGGAAAAGTACGCATACCGTTGTAATCGGGCGAGTTTCTACTTTCAGATGCAACAGAAATTTTGCGGATTGGTCAATCCGTTCGCGAGATATGGCAGTTTGGAGGTAAGAAACGCTTGAGAAACTCAAAATTTTCGCAGTTCTGATGCTCGAAACGAATAACTAGAACGGCCTAGGGTAAAAGTACGCATACCGTTGTAATCGGGCGAGTTTCTACTTTCAAATGCAACAGAAATTTTGCGGATTGGTCAATCCGTTCGCGAGATATGGGAGTTTGTATGTAAGAAACGCTTGAGAAACTCAAAATTTTCACAGTTCTGATGCTCGAAACGAATAACTAGAACGGCCTAGGGGAAAAGTACGCATACCGTTGTAATCGGGCGAGTTTCTACTTTCAGATGCAACAGAAATTTTGCGGATTGGACAATCCGTTCGCGAGATATGGCAGTTTGGATGTAAGCAACGCTTGAGAAACCCAAAATTTTCGCAGTTCTCATGCTCGAAACGAATAACTACAACGCCCTAGGGGAAAGGTACGCATACCGTTGTAATCGGGCGAGTTTCTACTTTCAGATGCAACAGAAATTTTGCGGATTGGTCGATCCGTTCGCGAGATATGGCAGTTTGGAGGTAAGAAACGCTTGAGAAACTCAAAGTTTTCGCAGTTCTGATGCTCGACAAGCATAACTAGAACGGTCTAGGGGAAAAGTACGCATACCGTTGTAATCGGGCGAGTTTCTACTTTCAGATGCAACAGAAATTTTGCGGATTGGTCAATCCGTTCGCGAGATATGGCAGTTTGGAGGTAAGAAACGCTTGAGAAACTCAAAATTTTCGCAGTTCTGATGCTCGAAACGAATAACTAGAACGGCCTAGGGGAAAACTACGCATACCGTTGTAATCGGGCGACTTTCTACTTTCAAATGCAACAGAAATTTTGCGGATTGGTCAATCTGTTCGCGAGATATGGCAGTTTGGAGGTAAGAAACGCTTGAGAAACTCAAAATTTTCGCAGTTCTGATGCTCGAAACGAATAACTAGAACGGACTAGGGGAAAATTACGCATACCGTTGCAATCGGGCGAGTTTCTACTTTCAGATGCATCAGAAATTTTGCGGATTGGTCAATCCGTTCGCGAGATATGGCAGGTTGGAAGTAAGAAACGCTTGAGAAACTCAAAATTTTCACAGTTCTGATGCTCGAAACGAATAACTAGAACGGCCTAGGGGAAAAGTACGCATACCGTTGTAATCGGGCGAGTTTCTACTTTCAGATGCAACAGAAATTTTGCGGATTGGACAATCCGTTCGCGAGATATTGCAGTTTGGATGTAAGCAACGCTTGAGAAACCCAAAATTTTCGCAGTTCTCATGCTCGAAACGAATAACTACAACGGCCTAGGGGAAAGGTACGCATACCGTTGTAATCGGGCGAGTTTCTACTTTCAGATGCAACAGAAATTTTGCGGATTGGTCGATCCGTTCGCGAGATATGGCAGTTTGGAGGTATGAAACGCTTGAGAAACTCAAAGTTTTCGCAGTTCTGATGCTCGACAAGCATAACTAGAACGGTCTAGGGGAAAAGTACGCATACCGTTGTAATCGGGCGAGTTTCTACTTTCAGATGCAACAGAAATTTTGCGGATTGGTCAATCCGTTCGCGAGATATGGCAGTTTGGAGGTAAGAAACGCTTGAGAAACTCAAAATTTTCGCAGTTCTGATGCTCGAAACGAATAACTAGAACGGCCTAGGGTAAAAGTACGCATACCGTTGTAATCGGGCGAGTTTCTACTTTCAAATGCAACAGAAATTTTGCGGATTGGTCAATCCGTTCGCGAGATATGGGAGTTTGTATGTAAGAAACGCTTGAGAAACTCAAAATTTTCACAGTTCTGATGCTCGAAACGAATAACTAGAACGGCCTAGGGGAAAAGTACGCATACCGTTGTAATCGGGCGAGTTTCTACTTTCAGATGCAACAGAAATTTTGCGGATTGGACAATCCGTTCGCGAGATATGGCAGTTTGGATGTAAGCAACGCTTGAGAAACCCAAAATTTTCGCAGTTCTCATGCTCGAAACGAATAACTACAACGCCCTAGGGGAAAGGTACGCATACCGTTGTAATCGGGCGAGTTTCTACTTTCAGATGCAACAGAAATTTTGCGGATTGGTCGATCCGTTCGCGAGATATGGCAGTTTGGAGGTAAGAAACGCTTGAGAAACTCAAAGTTTTCGCAGTTCTGATGCTCGACAAGCATAACTAGAACGGTCTAGGGGAAAAGTACGCATACCGTTGTAATCGGGCGAGTTTCTACTTTCAGATGCAACAGAAATTTTGCGGATTGGTCAATCCGTTCGCGAGATATGGCAGTTTGTAGGTAAGAAACGCTTGAGAAACTCAACATTTTCGCAGTTCTGATGCTCGAAACGAATAACTAGAACGGCCTAGGGGAAAACTACGCATACGGTTGTAATCGGGCGACTTTCTACTTTCAGATGCAACAGAAATTTTGCGGATTGGTCAATCCGTTCGCGAGATATGGCAGTTTGGAAGTATGAAACACTTGAGAAACACAAAATTTTCGCAGTTCTGATGCTCGAAACGAATAACTAGAGCGGCCTAGGGGAAAAGTACGCATACCGTTGCAATCGGGCGAGTTTCTACTTTCAGATGCATCAGAAATTTTGCGGATCGGTCAATCCGTTCGCGAGATACGGCAGGTTGGAAGTAAGAAACGCTTGAGAAACTCAAAATTTTCGCAGTTCTGATGCTCGAAACGATTAACTAGAACGGCCTAGTGGAAAAGTACGCATACCGTTGTAATCGGGCGGGTTTCTACTTTCAGATG
Organism: Ptiloglossa arizonensis; assembly: GCF_051014685.1. Classification (NCBI taxonomy): domain Eukaryota; kingdom Metazoa; phylum Arthropoda; class Insecta; order Hymenoptera; family Colletidae; genus Ptiloglossa; species Ptiloglossa arizonensis. Next base: position 297,673 of record NW_027478650.1, read on the forward strand.
CAACAGAAATTTTGCGGATTGGTCAATCCGTTCGCGAGATATGGCAGTTTGGAGGTAAGAAACGCTTGAGAAACTCAAAATTTTCGCAGTTCTGATGCTCGACAAGCATAACTAGAACGGTCTAGGGGAAAAGTACGCATACCGTTGTAATCGGGCGAGTTTCTACTTTCAGATGCAACAGAAATTTTGCGGATTGGTCAATCCGTTCGCGAGATATGGCAGTTTGGAGGTAAGAAACGCTTGAGAAACTCAAAATTTTCGCAGTTCTGATGCTCGAAACGAATAACTAGAACGGACTAGGGGAAAATTACGCATACCGTTGCAATCGGGCGAGTTTCTACTTTCAGATGCATCAGAAATTTTGCGGATTGGTCAATCCGTTCGCGAGATATGGCAGGTTGGAAGTAAGAAACGCTTGAGAAACTCAAAATTTTCGCAGTTCTGATGCTCGAAACGATTAACTATAACGGCCTAGTGGAAAAGTACGCATACCGTTGTAATCGGGCGAGTTTCTACTTTCAGATGCAACAGAAATTTTGCGGATTGGTCAATCCGTTCGCGAGATATGGCAGTTTGGAGGTAAGAAACGCTTGAGAAACTCAAAATTTTCGCAGTTCTGATGCTCGAAACGAATAACTAGAACGGCCTAGGGGAAAAGTACGCACACCGTTGTAATCGGGCGAGTTTCTACTTTCAGATGCAACAGAAATTTTGCGGATTGGTCAATCCGTTCGCGAGATATGGGCGTTTGTATGTAAGAAACGCTTGAGAAACTCAAAATTTTCACAGTTCTGATGCTCGAAACGAATAACTAGAACGGCCTAGGGGAAAAGTACGCATACCGTTGTAATCGGGCGAGTTTCTACTTTCAGATGCAACAGAAATTTTGCGGATTGGACAATCCGTTCGCGAGATATTGCAGTTTGGATGTAAGCAACGCTTGAGAAACCCAAAATTTTCGCAGTTCTCATGCTCGAAACGAATAACTACAACGGCCTAGGGGAAAGGTACGCATACCGTTGTAATCGGGCGAGTTTCTACTTTCAGATGCAACAGAAATTTTGCGGATTGGTCGATCCGTTCGCGAGATATGGCAGTTTGGAGGTATGAAACGCTTGAGAAACTCAAAGTTTTCGCAGTTCTGATGCTCGACAAGCATAACTAGAACGGTCTAGGGGAAAAGTACGCATACCGTTGTAATCGGGCGAGTTTCTACTTTCAGCTGCAACAGAAATTTTGCGGATTGGTCAATCCGTTCGCGAGATATGGCAGTTTGGAGGTAAGAAACGCTTGAGAAACTCAAAATTTTCGCAGTTCTGATGCTCGAAACGAATAACTAGAACGGCCTAGGGGAAAAGTACGTATACCGTTGTAATCGGGCGAGTTTCTACTTTCAGATGCAACAGAAATTTTGCGGATTGGTCTATCCGTTCGCGAGATATGGGAGTTTGTATGTAAGAAACGCTTGAGAAACTCAAAATTTTCACAGTTCTGATGCTCGAAACGAATAACTAGAACGGCCTAGGGGAAAAGTACGCATACCGTTGTAATCGGGCGAGTTTCTACTTTCAGATGCAACAGAAATTTTGCGGATTGGACAATCCGTTCGCGAGATATGGCAGTTTGGATGTAAGCAACGCTTGAGAAACCCAAAATTTTCGCAGTTCTCATGCTCGAAACGAATAACTACAACGCCCTAGGGGAAAGGTACGCATACCGTTGTAATCGGGCGAGTTTCTACTTTCAGATGCAACAGAAATTTTGCGGATTGGTCGATCCGTTCGCGAGATATGGCAGTTTGGATGTATGAAACGCTTGAGAAACTCAAAGTTTTCGCAGTTCTGATGCTCGACAAGCATAACTAGAACGGTCTAGGAGAAAAGTACGCATACCGTTGTAATCGGGCGAGTTTCTACTTTCAGATGCAACAGAAATTTTGCGGATTGGTCAATCCGTTCGCGAGATATGGCAGTTTGTATGTAAGAAACGCTTGAGAAACTCAACATTTTCGCAGTTCTGATGCTCGAAACGAATAACTAGAACGGCCTAGGGGAAAAGTACGCATACCGTTGTAATCGGGCGAGTTTCTACTTTCAGATGCAACAGAAATTTTGCGGATTGGTCGATCCGTTCGCGAGATATGGCAGTTTGGAGGTAAGCAACGCTTGAGAAACCCAAAATTTTCGCAGTTCTCATGCTCGAAACGATTAACTACAACGGCCTAGGGGAAAAGTACGCATACCGTTGTAATCGGGCGAGTTTCTACTTTCAGATGCAACAGAAATTTTGCGGATTGGTCGATCCGTTCGCGAGATATGGCAGTTTGGAGGTAAGAAACGCTTGAGAAACTCAAAATTTTCGCAGTTCTGATGCTCGACAAGCATAACTAGAACGGTCTAGGGGAAAAGTACGCATACCGTTGTAATCGGGCGAGTTTCTACTTTCAGATGCAACAGAAATTTTGCCGATTGGTCAATCCGTTCGCGAGATATGGCAGTTTGTAGGTAAGAAACGCTTGAGAAACTCAACATTTTCGCAGTTCTGATGCTCGAAACGAATAACTAGAACGGCCTAGGGGAAAAGTACGCATACCGTTGTAATCGGGCGAGTTTCTACTTTCAGATGCAACAGAAATTTTGCGGATTGGTCAATCTGTTCGCGAGATATGGCAGTTTGGAGGTAAGAAACGCTTGAGAAACTCAAAATTTTCGCAGTTCTGATGCTCGAAACGAATAACTAGAACGGACTAGGGGAAAAGTACGCATACCGTTGTAATCGGGCGAGTTTCTACTTTCAGATGCAACAGAAACTTTTCGGATTGGTCGATCCGTTCGCGAGATATGGCAGTTTTGGGGTAAGAAACGCATGAGAAACTCCAAATTTTCGCAGTTCTGATACTCGAAACGAATAACTAGTACGGTCTAGGGGAAAACTACTCATACCGTTGTAATGGGGCTAGTTTCTACTTTCTGATGCAACAGAAATTTTGCGGATTGGTCAATCCGTTCGAGAGATATGGCAGTTTGGAAGTATGAAACACTTGAGAAACACAAAATATTCGCAGTTCTGATGCTCGAAACGAATAACTAGAGCGGCCCAGGGGAAAAGTACGCATACCGTTGCAATCGGGCGAGTTTCTACTTTCAGATGCATCAGAAATTTTGGGGATTGGTCAATCCGTTCGCGAGATATGGCAGGTTGGAAGTAAGAAACGCTTGAGAAACTCAAAATTTTCGCAGTTCTGATGCTCGAAACGATTAACTAGAACGGCCTAGTGGAAAAGTACGCATACCGTTGTAATCGGGCGAGTTTCTACTTTCAGATGCAACAGAAATTTTGCGGATTGGTCAATCCGTTCGCGAGATATGGCAGTTTGGAGGTAAGAAACGCTTGAGAAACTCAAAATTTTCGCAGTTCTGATGCTCGACAAGCATAACTAGAACGGTCTAGGGGAAAAGTACACATACCGTTGTAATCGGGCGAGTTTCTACTTTCAGATGCAACAGAAATTTTGCGGATTGGTCAATCCGTTCGCGAGATATGGCAGTTTGTGGGTAAGAAACGCTTGAGAAACTCAACATTTTCGCAGTTCTGATGCTCGAAACGAATAACTAGAACGGCCTAGGGGAAAAGTACGCATACCGTTGTAATCGGGCGAGTTTCTACTTTCAGATGCAACAGAAATTTTGCGGATTGGACAATCCGTTCGCGAGATATGGCAGTTTGGAGGTAAGCAACGCTTGAGAAACCCAAAATTTTCGCAGTTCTCATGCTCGAAACGATTAACTACAACGGCCTAGGGGAAAAGTACGCATACCGTTGTAATCGGGCGAGTTTCTACTTTCAGATGCAACAGAAATTTTGCGGATTGGTCGATCCGTTCGCGAGATATGGCAGTTTGGAGGTAAGAAACGCTTGAGAAACTCAAAATTTTCGCAGTTCTGATGCTCGACAAGCATAACTAGAACGGTCTAGGGGAAATGTACGCATACCGTTGTAATCGGGCGAGTTTCTACTTTCAGATGCAACAGAAATTTTGCCGATTGGTCAATCCGTTCGCGAGATATGGCAGTTTGTAGGTAAGAAACGCTTGAGAAACTCAACATTTTCGCAGTTCTGATGCTCGAAACGAATAACTAGAACGGCCTAGGGGAAAAGTACGCATACCGTTGTAATCGGGCGAGTTTCTACTTTCAGATGCAACAGAAATTTTGCGGATTGGTCAATCTGTTCGCGAGATATGGCAGTTTGGAGGTAAGAAACGCTTGAGAAACTCAAAATTTTCGCAGTTCTGATGCTCGAAACGAATAACTAGAACGGACTAGGGGAAAAGTACGCATACCGTTGTAATCGGGCGAGTTTCTACTTTCAGATGCAACAGAAACTTTTCGGATTGGTCGATCCGTTCGCGAGATATGGCAGTTTTGGGGTAAGAAACGCATGAGAAACTCCAAATTTTCGCAGTTCTGATACTCGAAACGAATAACTAGTACGGTCTAGGGGAAAACTACTAATACCGTTGTAATGGGGCTAGTTTCTACTTTCTGATGCAACAGAAATTTTGCGGATTGGTCAATCCGTTCGAGAGATATGGCAGTTTGGAAGTATGAAACACTTGAGAAACACAAAATATTCGCAGTTCTGATGCTCGAAACGAATAACTAGAGCGGCCCAGGGGAAAAGTACGCATACCGTTGCAATCGGGCGAGTTTCTACTTTCAGATGCATCAGAAATTTTGGGGATTGGTCAATCCGTTCGCGAGATATGGCAGGTTGGAAGTAAGAAACGCTTGAGAAACTCAAAATTTTCGCAGTTCTGATGCTCGAAACGATTAACTAGAACGGCCTAGTGGAAAAGTACGCATACCGTTGTAATCGGGCGAGTTTCTACTTTCAGATGCAACAGAAATTTTGCGGATTGGTCAATCCGTTCGCGAGATATGGCAGTTTGGAGGTAAGAAACGCTTGAGAAACTCAAAATTTTCGCAGTTCTGATGCTCGACAAGCATAACTAGAACGGTCTAGGGGAAAAGTACACATACCGTTGTAATCGGGCGAGTTTCTACTTTCAGATGCAACAGAAATTTTGCGGATTGGTCAATCCGTTCGCGAGATATGGCAGTTTGTGGGTAAGAAACGCTTGAGAAACTCAACATTTTCGCAGTTCTGATTCTCGAAACGAATAACTAGAACGGCCTAGGGGAAAAGTACGCATACCGTTGTAATCGGGCGAGTTTCTAGTTTCAGATGCAACAGAAATTTTGCGGATTGGTCAATCCGTTCGCGAGATATGGCAGGTTGGAAGTAAGAAACGCTTGAGAAACTCAAAATTTTCGCAGTTCTGATGCTCGAAACGATTAACTAGAACGGCCTAGTGGAAAAGTACGCATACCGTTGTAATCGGGCGAGTTTCTACTTTCAGATGCATCAGAAATTTTGCGGATTGGTCAATCCGTTCGCGAGATATGGCAGGTTGGAGGTAAGAAACGCTTGAGAAACTCAAAATTTTCGCAGTTCTGATGCTCGACAAGCATAACTAGAACGGTCTAGGGGAAAAGTACACATACCGTTGTAATCGGGCGAGTTTCTACTTTCAGATGCAACAGAAATTTTGCGGATTGGTCAATCCGTTCGCGAGATATGGCAGTTTGTGGGTAAGCAACGCTTGAGAAACCCAAAATTTTCGCAGTTCTCATGCTCGAAACGAATAACTAGAACGGCCTAGGGGAAAAGTACGCATACCGTTGTAATCGGGCGAGTTTCTACTTTCTGATGCAACAGAAATTTTGCGGATTGGTCAATCCGTTCGCGAGATATGGCAGTTTGGAAGTATGAAACACTTGAGAAACACAAAATTTTCGCAGTTCTGATGCTCGAAACGAATAACTAGAGCGGCCTAGGGGAAAAGTACGCATACCGTTGCAATCGGGCGAGTTTCTACTTTCAGATGCATCAGAAATTTTGCGGATTGGTCAATCCGTTCGCGAGATATGGCAGGTTGGAAGTAAGAAACGCTTGAGAAACTCAAAATTTTCGCAGTTCTGATGCTCGAAACGATTAACTAGAACGGCCTAGTGGAAAAGTACGCATACCGTTGTAATCGGGCGAGTTTCTACTTTCAGATGCAACAGAAATTTTGCGGATTGGTCAATCCGTTCGCGAGATATGGCAGTTTGGAGGTAAGAAACGCTTGAGAAACTCAAAATTTTCGCAGTTCTGATGCTCGAAACGAATAACTAGAACGGCCTAGGGGAAAAGTACGCATACCGTTGTAATCGGGCGAGTTTCTACTTTCAGATGCAACAGAAATTTTGCGGATTGGTCAATCCGTTCGCGAGATATGGGAGTTTGTAGGTAAGAAACGCTTGAGAAACTCAAAATTTTCACAGTTCTGATGCTCGAAACGAATATCTAGAACGGCCTAGGGGAAAAGTACGCATACCGTTGTAATCGGGCGAGTTTCTACTTTCAGATGCAATAGAAATTTTGCGGACTGGTCAATCCGTTCGCGAGATATGGCAGTTTGGAAGTATGAAACACTTGAGAAACACAAAATTTTCGCAGTTCTGATGCTCGAAACGAATAACTAGAGCGGCCTAGGGGAAAAGTACGCATACCGTTGCAATCGGGCGAGTTTCTACTTTCAGATGCATCAGAAATTTTGCGGATTGGTCAATCCGTTCGCGAGATATGGCAGTTTGGAAGTAAGAAACGCTTGAGAAACTCAAAATTTTCGCAGTTCTGATGCTCGAAACGATTAACTAGAACGGCCTAGTGGAAAAGTACGCATACCGTTGTAATCGGGCGAGTTTCTACTTTCAGATGCAACAGAAATTTTGCGGATTGGTCGATCCGTTCGCGAGATATGGCAGTTTGGAGGTAAGAAACGCTTGAGAAACTCAAAATTTTCGCAGTTCTGATGCTCGACAAGCATAACTAGAACGGTCTAGGGGAAAAGTACGCATACCGTTGTAATCGGGCGAGTTTCTACTTTCAGATGCAACAGAAATTTTGCGGATTGGTCAATCCGTTCGCGAGATATGGCAGTTTGTGGGTAAGAAACGCTTGAGAAACTCAACATTTTCGCAGTTCTGATTCTCGAAACGAATAACTAGAACGGCCTAGGGGAAAAGTACGCATACCGTTGTAATCGGGCGAGTTTCTACTTTCAGATGCAACAGAAATTTTGCGGATTGGACAATCCGTTCGCGAGATATGGCAGATTGGAGGTAAGCAACGCTTGAGAAACCCAAAATTTTCGCAGTTCTCATGCTCGAAACGAATAACTACAACGGCCTAGGGGAAAAGTACGCATACCGTTGTAATCGGGCGAGTTTCTACTTTCAGATGCAACAGAAACTTTTCGGATTGGTCGATCCGTTCGCGAGATATGGCAGTTTTGGGGTAAGAAACGCATGAGAAACTCCAAATTTTCGCAGTTCTGATACTCGAAACGAATAACTAGTACGGTCTAGGGGAAAACTACTCATACCGTTGTAATGGGGCTAGTTTCTACTTTCTGATGCAACAGAAATTTTGCGGATTGGTCAATCCGTTCGAGAGATATGGCAGTTTGGAAGTATGAAACACTTGAGAAACACAAAATTTTCGCAGTTCTGATGCTCGAAACGAATAACTAGAGCGGCCCAGGGGAAAAGTACGCATACCGTTGCAATCGGGCGAGTTTCTACTTTCAGATGCATCAGAAATTTTGGGGATTGGTCAATCCGTTCGCGAGATATGGCAGGTTGGAAGTAAGAAACGCTTGAGAAACTCAAAATTTTCGCAGTTCTGATGCTCGAAACGATTAACTAGAACGGCCTAGTGGAAAAGTACGCATACCGTTGTAATCGGGCGAGTTTCTACTTTCAGATGCAACAGAAATTTTGCGGATTGGTCAATCCGTTCGCGAGATATGGCAGTTTGGAGGTAAGAAACGCTTGAGAAACTCAAAATTTTCGCAGTTCTGATGCTCGACAAGCATAACTAGAACGGTCTAGGGGAAAAGTACACATACCGTTGTAATCGGGCGAGTTTCTACTTTCAGATGCAACAGAAATTTTGCGGATTGGTCAATCCGTTCGCGAGGTATGGCAGTTTGTGGGTAAGAAACGCTTGAGAAACTCAACATTTTCGCAGTTCTGATTCTCGAAACGAATAACTAGAACGGCCTAGGGGAAAAGTACGCATACCGTTGTAATCGGGCGAGTTTCTAGTTTCAGATGCAACAGAAATTTTGCGGATTGGTCAATCAGTTCGCGAGATATGGCAGGTTGGAAGTAAGAAACGCTTGAGAAACTCAAAATTTTCGTAGTTCTGATGCTCGAAACGATTAACTAGAACGGCCTAGTGGAAAAGTACGCATACCGTTGTAATCGGGCGAGTTTCTACTTTCAGATGCATCAGAAATTTTGCGGATTGGTCAATCCGTTCGCGAGATATGGCAGGTTGGAGGTAAGAAACGCTTGAGAAACTCAAAATTTTCGCAGTTCTGATGCTCGACAAGCATAACTAGAACGGTCTAGGGGAAAAGTACACATACCGTTGTAATCGGGCGAGTTTCTACTTTCAGATGCAACAGAAATTTTGCGGATTGGTCAATCCGTTCGCGAGATATGGCAGTTTGTGGGTAAGCAACGCTTGAGAAACCCAAAATTTTCGCAGTTCTCATGCTCGAAACGAATAACTAGAACGGCCTAGGGGAAAAGTACGCATACCGTTGTAATCGGGCGAGTTTCTACTTTCTGATGCAACAGAAATTTTGCGGATTGGTCAATCCGTTCGCGAGATATGGCAGTTTGGAAGTATGAAACACTTGAGAAACACAAAATTTTCGCAGTTCTGATGCTCGAAACGAATAACTAGAGCGGCCTAGGGGAAAAGTACGCATACCGTTGCAATCGGGCGAGTTTCTACTTTCAGATGCATCAGAAATTTTGCGGATTGGTCAATCCGTTCGCGAGATATGGCAGGTTGGAAGTAAGAAACGCTTGAGAAACTCAAAATTTTCGCAGTTCTGATGCTCGAAACGATTAACTAGAACGGCCTAGTGGAAAAGTACGCATACCGTTGTAATCGGGCGAGTTTCTACTTTCAGATGCAACAGAAATTTTGCGGATTGGTCAATCCGTTCGCGAGATATGGCAGTTTGGAGGTAAGAAACGCTTGAGAAACTCAAAATTTTCGCAGTTCTGATGCTCGAAACGAATAACTAGAACGGCCTAGGGGAAAAGTACGCATACCGTTGTAATCGGGCGAGTTTCTACTTTCAGATGCAACAGAAATTTTGCGGATTGGTCAATCCGTTCGCGAGATATGGGCGTTTGTATGTAAGAAACGCTTGAGAAACTCAAAATTTTCACAGTTCTGATGCTCGAAACGAATAACTAGAACGGCCTAGGGGAAAAGTACGCATACCGTTGTAATCGGGCGAGTTTCTACTTTCAGATGCAACAGAAATTTTGCGGATTGGACAATCCGTTCGCGAGATATGGCAGTTTGGATGTAAGCAACGCTTGAGAAACCCAAAATTTTCGCAGTTCTCATGCTCGAAACGAATAACTACAACGGCCTAGGGGAAAGGTACGCATACCGTTGTAATCGGGCGAGTTTCTACTTTCAGATGCAACAGAAATTTTGCGGATTGGTCGATCCGTTCGCGAGATATGGCAGTTTGGAGGTATGAAACGCTTGAGAAACTCAAAGTTTTCGCAGTTCTGATGCTCGACAAGCATAACTAGAACGGTCTAGGGGAAAAGTACGCATACCGTTGTAATCGGGCGAGTTTCTACTTTCAGATGCAACAGAAATTTTGCGGATTGGTCAATCCGTTCGCGAGATATGGCAGTTTGGAGGTAAGAAACGCTTGAGAAACTCAAAATTTTCGCAGTTCTGATGCTCGAAACGAATAACTAGAACGGCCTAGGGGAAAAGTACGCATACCGTTGTAATCGGGCGAGTTTCTACTTTCAGATGCAACAGAAATTTTGCGGATTGGACAATCCGTTCGCGAGATATGGCAGTTTGGATGTAAGCAACGCTTGAGAAACCCAAAATTTTCGCAGTTCTCATGCTCGAAACGAATAACTACAACGCCCTAGGGGAAAGGTACGCATACCGTTGTAATCGGGCGAGTTTCTACTTTCAGATGCAACAGAAATTTTGCGGATTGGTCGATCCGTTCGCGAGATATGGCAGTTTGGAGGTAAGAAACGCTTGAGAAACTCAAAGTTTTCGCAGTTCTGATGCTCGACAAGCATAACTAGAACGGTCTAGGGGAAAAGTACGCATACCGTTGTAATCGGGCGAGTTTCTACTTTCAGATGCAACAGAAATTTTGCGGATTGGTCAATCCGTTCGCGAGATATGGCAGTTTGTAGGTAAGAAACGCTTGAGAAACTCAACATTTTCGCAGTTCTGATGCTCGAAACGAATAACTAGAACGGCCTAGGGGAAAAGTACGCATACCGTTGTAATCGGGCGAGTTTCTACTTTCAGATGCAACAGAAATTTTGCGGATTGGTCAATCCGTTCGCGAGATATGGCAGTTTGGAGGTAAGAAACGCTTGAGAAACTCAAAATTTTCGCAGTTCTGATGCTCGACAAGCATAACTAGAACGGTCTAGGGGAAAAGTACGCATACCGTTGTAATCGGGCGAGTTTCTACTTTCAGATGCAACAGAAATTTTGCGGATTGGTCAATCCGTTCGCGAGATATGGCAGTTTGTGGGTAAGAAACGCTTGAGAAACTCAACATTTTCGCAGTTCTGATTCTCGAAACGAATAACTAGAACGGCCTAGGGGAAAAGTACGCATACCGTTGTAATCGGGCGAGTTTCTACTTTCAGATGCAACAGAAATTTTGCGGATTGGACAATCCGTTCGCGAGATATGGCAGTTTGGAGGTAAGCAACGCTTGAGAAACCCAAAATTTTCGCAGTTCTCATGCTCGAAACGAATAACTAGAACGGCCTAGGGGAAAAGTACGCATACCGTTGTAATCGGGCGAGTTTCTACTTTCAGATGCAACAGAAACTTTTCGGATTGGTCGATCCGTTCGCGAGATATGGCAGTTTTGGTGTAAGAAACGCTTGAGAAACTCCAAATTTTCGCAGTTCTGATACTCGAAACGAATAACTAGAACGGTCTAGGGGAAAACTACTCATACCGTTGTAATGGGGCTAGTTTCTACTTTCTGATGCAACAGAAATTTTGCGGATTGGTCAATCCGTTCGCGAGATATGGCAGTTTGGAAGTATGAAACACTTGAGAAACACAAAATTTTCGCAGTTCTGATGCTCGAAACGAATAACTAGAGCGGCCTAGGGGAAAAGTACGCATACCGTTGCAATCGGGCGAGTTTCTACTTTCAGATGCATCAGAAATTTTGCGGATTGGTCAATCCGTTCGCGAGATATGGCAGGTTGGAAGTAAGAAACGCTTGAGAAACTCAAAATTTTCGCAGTTCTGATGCTCGAAACGATTAACTAGAACGGCCTAGTGGAAAAGTACGCATACCGTTGTAATCGGGCGAGTTTCTACTTTCAGATGCAACAGAAATTTTGCGGATTGGTCAATCCGTTCGCGAGATATGGCAGTTTGGAGGTAAGAAACGCATGAGAAACTCAAAATTTTCGCAGTTCTGATGCTCGACAAGCATAACTAGAACGGTCTAGGGGAAAAGTACGCATACCGTTGTAATCGGGCGAGTTTCTACTTTCAGATGCAACAGAAATTTTGCGGATTGGTCAATCCGTTCGCGAGATATGGGCGTTTGTATGTAAGAAACGCTTGAGAATCTCAAAATTTTCACAGTTCTGATGCTCGAAACGAATAACTAGAACGGCCTAGGGGAAAAGTACGCATACCGTTGTAATCGGGCGAGTTTCTACTTTCAGATGCAACAGAAATTTTGCGGATTGGACAATCCGTTCGCGAGATATGGCAGTTTGGATGTAAGCAACGCTTGAGAAACCCAAAATTTTCGCAGTTCTCATGCTCGAAACGAATAACTACAACGGCCTAGGGGAAAGGTACGCATACCGTTGTAATCGGGCGAGTTTCTACTTTCAGATGCAACAGAAATTTTGCGGATTGGTCGATCCGTTCGCGAGATATGGCAGTTTGGAGGTATGAAACGCTTGAGAAACTCAAAGTTTTCGCAGTTCTGATGCTCGACAAGCATAACTAGAACGGTCTAGGGGAAAAGTACGCATACCGTTGTAATCGGGCGAGTTTCTACTTTCAGATGCAACAGAAATTTTGCAGGATTGGTCAATCCGTTCGCGAGATATGGCAGTTTGGATGTAAGAAACGCTTGAGAAACTCAAAATTTTCGCAGTTCTGATGCTCGAAACGAATAACTAGAACGGCCTAGGGGAAAAGTACGCATACCGTTGTAATCGGGCGAGTTTCTAGTTTCAGATGCAACAGAAATTTTGCGGATTGGTCAATCAGTTCGCGAGATATGGCAGGTTGGAAGTAAGAAACGCTTGAGAAACTCAAAATTTTCGCAGTTCTGATGCTCGAAACGATTAACTAGAACGGCCTAGTGGAAAAGTACGCATACCGTTGTAATCGGGCGAGTTTCTACTTTCAGATGCATCAGAAATTTTGCGGATTGGTCAATCCGTTCGCGAGATATGGCAGGTTGGAGGTAAGAAACGCTTGAGAAACTCAAAATTTTCGCAGTTCTGATGCTCGACAAGCATAACTAGAACGGTCTAGGGGAAAAGTACACATACCGTTGTAATCGGGCGAGTTTCTACTTTCAGATGCAACAGAAATTTTGCGGATTGGTCAATCCGTTCGCGAGATATGGCAGTTTGTGGGTAAGCAACGCTTGAGAAACCCAAAATTTTCGCAGTTCTCATGCTCGAAACGAATAACTAGAACGGCCTAGGGGAAAAGTACGCATACCGTTGTAATCGGGCGAGTTTCTACTTTCTGATGCAACAGAAATTTTGCGGATTGGTCAATCCGTTCGCGAGATATGGCAGTTTGGAAGTATGAAACACTTGAGAAACACAAAATTTTCGCAGTTCTGATGCTCGAAACGAATAACTAGAGCGGCCTAGGGGAAAAGTACGCATACCGTTGCAATCGGGCGAGTTTCTACTTTCAGATGCATCAGAAATTTTGCGGATTGGTCAATCCGTTCGCGAGATATGGCAGGTTGGAAGTAAGAAACGCTTGAGAAACTCAAAATTTTCGCAGTTCTGATGCTCGAAACGATTAACTAGAACGGCCTAGTGGAAAAGTACGCATACCGTTGTAATCGGGCGAGTTTCTACTTTCAGATGCAACAGAAATTTTGCGGATTGGTCAATCCGTTCGCGAGATATGGCAGTTTGGAGGTAAGAAACGCTTGAGAAACTCAAAATTTTCGCAGTTCTGATGCTCGAAACGAATAACTAGAACGGCCTAGGGGAAAAGTACGCATACCGTTGTAATCGGGCGAGTTTCTACTTTCAGATGCAACAGAAATTTTGCGGATTGGTCAATCCGTTCGCGAGATATGGGCGTTTGTATGTAAGAAACGCTTGAGAAACTCAAAATTTTCACAGTTCTGATGCTCGAAACGAATAACTAGAACGGCCTAGGGGAAAAGTACGCATACCGTTGTAATCGGGCGAGTTTCTACTTTCAGATGCAACAGAAATTTTGCGGATTGGACAATCCGTTCGCGAGATATGGCAGTTTGGATGTAAGCAACGCTTGAGAAACCCAAAATTTTCGCAGTTCTCATGCTCGAAACGAATAACTACAACGGCCTAGGGGAAAGGTACGCATACCGTTGTAATCGGGCGAGTTTCTACTTTCAGATGCAACAGAAATTTTGCGGATTGGTCGATCCGTTCGCGAGATATGGCAGTTTGGAGGTATGAAACGCTTGAGAAACTCAAAGTTTTCGCAGTTCTGATGCTCGACAAGCATAACTAGAACGGTCTAGGGGAAAAGTACGCATACCGTTGTAATCGGGCGAGTTTCTACTTTCAGATGCAACAGAAATTTTGCGGATTGGTCAATCCGTTCGCGAGATATGGCAGTTTGGAGGTAAGAAACGCTTGAGAAACTCAAAATTTTCGCAGTTCTGATGCTCGAAACGAATAACTAGAACGGCCTAGGGGAAAAGTACGCATACCGTTGTAATCGGGCGAGTTTCTACTTTCAGATGCAACAGAAATTTTGCGGATTGGTCAATCCGTTCGCGAGATATGGGAGTTTGTATGTAAGAAACGCTTGAGAAACTCAAAATTTTCACAGTTCTGATGCTCGAAACGAATAACTAGAACGGCCTAGGGGAAAAGTACGCATACCGTTGTAATCGGGCGAGTTTCTACTTTCAGATGCAACAGAAATTTTGCGGATTGGACAATCCGTTCGCGAGATATGGCAGTTTGGATGTAAGCAACGCTTGAGAAACCCAAAATTTTCGCAGTTCTCATGCTCGAAACGAATAACTACAACGCCCTAGGGGAAAGGTACGCATACCGTTGTAATCGGGCGAGTTTCTACTTTCAGATGCAACAGAAATTTTGCGGATTGGTCGATCCGTTCGCGAGATATGGCAGTTTGGAGGTAAGAAACGCTTGAGAAACTCAAAGTTTTCGCAGTTCTGATGCTCGACAAGCATAACTAGAACGGTCTAGGGGAAAAGTACGCATACCGTTGTAATCGGGCGAGTTTCTACTTTCAGATGCAACAGAAATTTTGCGGATTGGTCAATCCGTTCGCGAGATATGGCAGTTTGTAGGTAAGAAACGCTTGAGAAACTCAACATTTTCGCAGTTCTGATGCTCGAAACGAATAACTAGAACGGCCTAGGGGAAAAGTACGCATACCGTTGTAATCGGGCGAGTTTCTACTTTCAGATGCAACAGAAATTTTGCGGATTGGTCAATCCGTTCGCGAGATATGGCAGTTTGGAGGTAAGAAACGCTTGAGAAACTCAAAATTTTCGCAGTTCTGATGCTCGACAAGCATAACTAGAACGGTCTAGGGGAAAAGTACGCATACCGTTGTAATCGGGCGAGTTTCTACTTTCAGATGCAACAGAAATTTTGCGGATTGGTCAATCCGTTCGCGAGATATGGCAGTTTGTGGGTAAGAAACGCTTGAGAAACTCAACATTTTCGCAGTTCTGATTCTCGAAACGAATAACTAGAACGGCCTAGGGGAAAAGTACGCATACCGTTGTAATCGGGCGAGTTTCTACTTTCAGATGCAACAGAAATTTTGCGGATTGGACAATCCGTTCGCGAGATATGGCAGTTTGGAGGTAAGCAACGCTTGAGAAACCCAAAATTTTCGCAGTTCTCATGCTCGAAACGAATAACTAGAACGGCCTAGGGGAAAAGTACGCATACCGTTGTAATCGGGCGAGTTTCTACTTTCAGATGCAACAGAAACTTTTCGGATTGGTCGATCCGTTCGCGAGATATGGCAGTTTTGGTGTAAGAAACGCTTGAGAAACTCCAAATTTTCGCAGTTCTGATACTCGAAACGAATAACTAGAACGGTCTAGGGGAAAACTACTCATACCGTTGTAATGGGGCTAGTTTCTACTTTCTGATGCAACAGAAATTTTGCGGATTGGTCAATCCGTTCGCGAGATATGGCAGTTTGGAAGTATGAAACACTTGAGAAACACAAAATTTTCGCAGTTCTGATGCTCGAAACGAATAACTAGAGCGGCCTAGGGGAAAAGTACGCATACCGTTGCAATCGGGCGAGTTTCTACTTTCAGATGCATCAGAAATTTTGCGGATTGGTCAATCCGTTCGCGAGATATGGCAGGTTGGAAGTAAGAAACGCTTGAGAAACTCAAAATTTTCGCAGTTCTGATGCTCGAAACGATTAACTAGAACGGCCTAGTGGAAAAGTACGCATACCGTTGTAATCGGGCGAGTTTCTACTTTCAGATGCAACAGAAATTTTGCGGATTGGTCAATCCGTTCGCGAGATATGGCAGTTTGGAGGTAAGAAACGCTTGAGAAACTCAAAATTTTCGCAGTTCTGATGCTCGACAAGCATAACTAGAACGGTCTAGGGGAAAAGTACGCATACCGTTGTAATCGGGCGAGTTTCTACTTTCAGATGCAACAGAAATTTTGCGGATTGGTCAATCCGTTCGCGAGATATGGGCGTTTGTATGTAAGAAACGCTTGAGAAACTCAAAATTTTCACAGTTCTGATGCTCGAAACGAATAACTAGAACGGCCTAGGGGAAAAGTACGCATACCGTTGTAATCGGGCGAGTTTCTACTTTCAGATGCAACAGAAATTTTGCGGATTGGACAATCCGTTCGCGAGATATGGCAGTTTGGATGTAAGCAACGCTTGAGAAACCCAAAATTTTCGCAGTTCTCATGCTCGAAACGAATAACTACAACGGCCTAGGGGAAAGGTACGCATACCGTTGTAATCGGGCGAGTTTCTACTTTCAGATGCAACAGAAATTTTGCGGATTGGTCGATCCGTTCGCGAGATATGGCAGTTTGGAGGTATGAAACGCTTGAGAAACTCAAAGTTTTCGCAGTTCTGATGCTCGACAAGCATAACTAGAACGGTCTAGGGGAAAAGTACGCATACCGTTGTAATCGGGCGAGTTTCTACTTTCAGATGCAACAGAAATTTTGCAGGATTGGTCAATCCGTTCGCGAGATATGGCAGTTTGGATGTAAGAAACGCTTGAGAAACTCAAAATTTTCGCAGTTCTGATGCTCGAAACGAATAACTAGAACGGCCTAGGGGAAAAGTACGCATACCGTTGTAATCGGGCGAGTTTCTACTTTCAGATGCAACAGAAATTTTGCGGATTGGACAATCCGTTCGCGAGATATGGCAGTTTGGATGTAAGCAACGCTTGAGAAACCCAAAATTTTCGCAGTTCTCATGCTCGAAACGAATAACTACAACGGCCTAGGGGAAAGGTACGCATACCGTTGTAATCGGGCGAGTTTCTACTTTCAGATGCAACAGAAATTTTGCGGATTGGTCGATCCGTTCGCGAGATATGGCAGTTTGGAGGTATGAAACGCTTGAGAAACTCAAAGTTTTCGCAGTTCTGATGCTCGACAAGCATAACTAGAACGGTCTAGGGGAAAAGTACGCATACCGTTGTAATCGGGCGAGTTTCTACTTTCAGATGCAACAGAAATTTTGCGGATTGGTCAATCCGTTCGCGAGATATGGCAGTTTGGAGGTAAGAAACGCTTGAGAAACTCAAAATTTTCGCAGTTCTGATGCTCGAAACGAATAACTAGAACGGCCTAGGGGAAAAGTACGCATACCGTTGTAATCGGGCGAGTTTCTACTTTCAGATGCAACAGAAATTTTGCGGATTGGTCAATCCGTTCGCGAGATATGGGAGTTTGTATGTAAGAAACGCTTGAGAAACTCAAAATTTTCACAGTTCTGATGCTCGAAACGAATAACTAGAACGGCCTAGGGGAAAAGTACGCATACCGTTGTAATCGGGCGAGTTTCTACTTTCAGATGCAACAGAAATTTTGCGGATTGGACAATCCGTTAGCGAGATATGGCAGTTTGGATGTAAGCAACGCTTGAGAAACCCAAAATTTTCGCAGTTCTCATGCTCGAAACGAATAACTACAACGCCCTAGGGGAAAGGTACGCATACCGTTGTAATCGGGCGAGTTTCTACTTTCAGATGCAACAGAAATTTTGCGGATTGGTCGATCCGTTCGCGAGATATGGCAGTTTGGAGGTAAGAAACGCTTGAGAAACTCAAAGTTTTCGCAGTTCTGATGCTCGACAAGCATAACTAGAACGGTCTAGGGGAAAAGTACGCATACCGTTGTAATCGGGCGAGTTTCTACTTTCAGATGCAACAGAAATTTTGCGGATTGGTCAATCCGTTCGCGAGATATGGCAGTTTGTAGGTAAGAAACGCTTGAGAAACTCAACATTTTCGCAGTTCTGATGCTCGAAACGAATAACTAGAACGGCCTAGGGGAAAAGTACGCATACCGTTGTAATCGGGCGAGTTTCTACTTTCAGATGCAACAGAAATTTTGCGGATTGGTCAATCCGTTCGCGAGATATGGCAGTTTGGAGGTAAGAAACGCTTGAGAAACTCAAAATTTTCGCAGTTCTGATGCTCGACAAGCATAACTAGAACGGTCTAGGGGAAAAGTACGCATACCGTTGTAATCGGGCGAGTTTCTACTTTCAGATGCAACAGAAATTTTGCGGATTGGTCAATCCGTTCGCGAGATATGGCAGTTTGTGGGTAAGAAACGCTTGAGAAACTCAACATTTTCGCAGTTCTGATTCTCGAAACGAATAACTAGAACGGCCTAGGGGAAAAGTACGCATACCGTTGTAATCGGGCGAGTTTCTACTTTCAGATGCAACAGAAATTTTGCGGATTGGACAATCCGTTCGCGAGATATGGCAGTTTGGAGGTAAGCAACGCTTGAGAAACCCAAAATTTTCGCAGTTCTCATGCTCGAAACGAATAACTAGAACGGCCTAGGGGAAAAGTACGCATACCGTTGTAATCGGGCGAGTTTCTACTTTCAGATGCAACAGAAACTTTTCGGATTGGTCGATCCGTTCGCGAGATATGGCAGTTTTGGTGTAAGAAACGCTTGAGAAACTCCAAATTTTCGCAGTTCTGATACTCGAAACGAATAACTAGAACGGTCTAGGGGAAAACTACTCATACCGTTGTAATGGGGCTAGTTTCTACTTTCTGATGCAACAGAAATTTTGCGGATTGGTCAATCCGTTCGCGAGATATGGCAGTTTGGAAGTATGAAACACTTGAGAAACACAAAATTTTCGCAGTTCTGATGCTCGAAACGAATAACTAGAGCGACCTAGGGGAAAAGTACGCATACCGTTGCAATCGGGCGAGTTTCTACTTTCAGATGCATCAGAAATTTTGCGGATTGGTCAATCCGTTCGCGAGATATGGCAGGTTGGAAGTAAGAAACGCTTGAGAAACTCAAAATTTTCGCAGTTCTGATGCTCGAAACGATTAACTAGAACGGCCTAGTGGAAAAGTACGCATACCGTTGTAATCGGGCGAGTTTCTACTTTCAGATGCAACAGAAATTTTGCGGATTGGTCAATCCGTTCGCGAGATATGGCAGTTTGGAGGTAAGAAACGCTTGAGAAACTCAAAATTTTCGCAGTTCTGATGCTCGACAAGCATAACTAGAACGGTCTAGGGGAAAAGTACGCATACCGTTGTAATCGGGCGAGTTTCTACTTTCAGATGCAACAGAAATTTTGCGGATTGGTCAATCCGTTCGCGAGATATGGGCGTTTGTATGTAAGAAACGCTTGAGAAACTCAAAATTTTCACAGTTCTGATGCTCGAAACGAATAACTAGAACGGCCTAGGGGAAAAGTACGCATACCGTTGTAATCGGGCGAGTTTCTACTTTCAGATGCAACAGAAATTTTGCGGATTGGACAATCCGTTCGCGAGATATGGCAGTTTGGATGTAAGCAACGCTTGAGAAACCCAAAATTTTCGCAGTTCTCATGCTCGAAACGAATAACTACAACGGCCTAGGGGAAAGGTACGCATACCGTTGTAATCGGGCGAGTTTCTACTTTCAGATGCAACAGAAATTTTGCGGATTGGTCGATCCGTTCGCGAGATATGGCAGTTTGGAGGTATGAAACGCTTGAGAAACTCAAAGTTTTCGCAGTTCTGATGCTCGACAAGCATAACTAGAACGGTCTAGGGGAAAAGTACGCATACCGTTGTAATCGGGCGAGTTTCTACTTTCAGATGCAACAGAAATTTTGCAGGATTGGTCAATCCGTTCGCGAGATATGGCAGTTTGGATGTAAGAAACGCTTGAGAAACTCAAAATTTTCGCAGTTCTGATGCTCGAAACGAATAACTAGAACGGCCTAGGGGAAAAGTACGCATACCGTTGTAATCGGGCGAGTTTCTACTTTCAGATGCAACAGAAATTTTGCGGATTGGTCAATCCGTTCGCGAGATATGGGTGTTTGTATGTAAGAAACGCTTGAGAAACTCAAAATTTTCACAGTTCTGATGCTCGAAACGAATAACTAGAACGGCCTAGGGGAAAAGTACGCATACCGTTGTAATCGGGCGAGTTTCTACTTTCAGATGCAACAGAAATTTTGCGGATTGGACAATCCGTTCGCGAGATATGGCAGTTTGGATGTAAGCAACGCTTGAGAAACCCAAAATTTTCGCAGTTCTCATGCTCGAAACGAATAACTACAACGCCCTAGGGGAAAGGTACGCATACCGTTGTAATCGGGCGAGTTTCTACCTTCAGATGCAACAGAAATTTTGCGGATTGGTCGATCCGTTCGCGAGATATGGCAGTTTGGAGGTAAGAAACGCTTGAGAAACTCAAAGTTTTCGCAGTTCTGATGCTCGACAAGCATAACTAGAACGGTCTAGGGGAAAAGTACGCATACCGTTGTAATCGGGCGAGTTTCTACTTTCAGATGCAACAGAAATTTTGCGGATTGGTCAATCCGTTCGCGAGATATGGCAGTTTGTAGGTAAGAAACGCTTGAGAAACTCAACATTTTCGCAGTTCTGATGCTCGAAACGAATAACTAGAACGGCCTAGGGGAAAAGTACGCATACCGTTGTAATCGGGCGAGTTTCTACTTTCAGATGCAACAGAAATTTTGCGGATTGGTCAATCCGTTCGCGAGATATGGCAGTTTGGAAGTATGAAACACTTGAGAAACACAAAATTTTCGCAGTTCTGATGCTCGAAACGAATAACTAGAGCGGCCTATGGGAAAAGTACGCATACCGTTGCAATCGGGCGAGTTTCTACTTTCAGATGCATCAGAAATTTTGCGGATTGGTCAATCCGTTCGCGAGATACGGCAGGTTGGAAGTAAGAAACGCTTGAGAAACTCAAAATTTTCGCAGTTCTGATGCTCGAAACGATTAACTAGAACGGCCTAGTGGAAAAGTACGCATACCGTTGTAATCGGGCGGGTTTCTACTTTCAGATGCAACAGAAATTTTGCGGATTGGTCAATCCGTTCGCGAGATATGGGAGTTTGTAGGTAAGAAACGCTTGAGAAACTCAAAATTTTCACAGTTCTGATGCTCGAAACGAATAACTAGAACGGCCTAGGGGAAAAGTACGCATACCGTTGTAATCGGGCGAGTTTCTACTTTCAGATGCAACAGAAATTTTGCGGATTGGACAATCCGTTCGCGAGATATGGCAGTTTGGAGGTAAGCAACGCTTGAGAAACCCAAAATTTTCGCAGTTCTCATGCTCGAAACGATTAACTACAACGGCCTAGGGGAAAAGTACGCCTACCGTTGCAATCGGGCGAGTTTCTACTTTCAGATGCATCAGAAATTTTGCGGATTGGTCAATCCGTTCGCGAGATACGGCAGGTTGGAAGTAAGAAACGCTTGAGAAACTCAAAATTTTCGCAGTTCTGATGCTCGAAACGATTAACTAGAACGGCCTAGTGGAAAAGTACGCATACCGTTGTAATCGGGCGGGTTTCTACTTTCAGATGCAACAGAAATTTTGCGGATTGGACAATCCGTTCGCGAGATATGGCAGTTTGGATGTAAGCAACGCTTGAGAAACCCAAAATTTTCGCAGTTCTCATGCTCGAAACGAATAACTACAACGGCCTAGGGGAAAGGTACGCATACCGTTGTAATCGGGCGAGTTTCTACTTTCAGATGCAACAGAAATTTTGCGGATTGGTCGATCCGTTCGCGAGATATGGCAGTTTGGAGGTATGAAACGCTTGAGAAACTCAAAGTTTTCGCAGTTCTGATGCTCGACAAGCATAACTAGAACGGTCTAGGGGAAAAGTACGCATACCGTTGTAATCGGGCGAGTTTCTACTTTCAGATGCAACAGAAATTTTGCAGGATTGGTCAATCCGTTCGCGAGATATGGCAGTTTGGATGTAAGAAACGCTTGAGAAACTCAAAATTTTCGCAGTTCTGATGCTCGAAACGAATAACTAGAACGGCCTAGGGGAAAAGTACGCATACCGTTGTAATCGGGCGAGTTTCTACTTTCAGATGCAACAGAAATTTTGCGGATTGGTCAATCCGTTCGCGAGATATGGGAGTTTGTATGTAAGAAACGCTTGAGAAACTCAAAATTTTCACAGTTCTGATGCTCGAAACGAATAACTAGAACGGCCTAGGGGAAAAGTACGCATACCGTTGTAATCGGGCGAGTTTCTACTTTCAGATGCAACAGAAATTTTGCGGATTGGACAATCCGTTCGCGAGATATGGCAGTTTGGATGTAAGCAACGCTTGAGAAACCCAAAATTTTCGCAGTTCTCATGCTCGAAACGAATAACTACAACGCCCTAGGGGAAAGGTACGCATACCGTTGTAATCGGGCGAGTTTCTACCTTCAGATGCAACAGAAATTTTGCGGATTGGTCGATCCGTTCGCGAGATATGGCAGTTTGGAGGTAAGAAACGCTTGAGAAACTCAAAGTTTTCGCAGTTCTGATGCTCGACAAGCATAACTAGAACGGTCTAGGGGAAAAGTACGCATACCGTTGTAATCGGGCGAGTTTCTACTTTCAGATGCAACAGAAATTTTGCGGATTGGTCAATCCGTTCGCGAGATATGGCAGTTTGTAGGTAAGAAACGCTTGAGAAACTCAACATTTTCGCAGTTCTGATGCTCGAAACGAATAACTAGAACGGCCTAGGGGAAAAGTACGCATACCGTTGTAATCGGGCGAGTTTCTACTTTCAGATGCAACAGAAATTTTGCGGATTGGTCAATCCGTTCGCGAGATATGGCAGTTTGGATGTAAGCAACGCTTGAGAAACTCAAAATTTTCACAGTTCTGATGCTCGAAACGAATAACTAGAACGGCCTAGGGGAAAAGTACGCATACCGTTGTAATCGGGCGAGTTTCTACTTTCAGATGCAACAGAAATTTTGCGGATTGGACAATCCGTTCGCGAGATATGGCAGTTTGGATGTAAGCAACGCTTGAGAAACCCAAAATTTTCGCAGTTCTCATGCTCGAAACGAATAACTACAACGCCCTAGGGGAAAGGTACGCATACCGTTGTAATCGGGCGAGTTTCTACCTTCAGATGCAACAGAAATTTTGCGGATTGGTCGATCCGTTCGCGAGATATGGCAGTTTGGAGGTAAGAAACGCTTGAGAAACTCAAAGTTTTCGCAGTTCTGATGCTCGACAAGCATAACTAGAACGGTCTAGGGGAAAAGTACGCATACCGTTGTAATCGGGCGAGTTTCTACTTTCAGATGCAACAGAAATTTTGCGGATTGGACAATCCGTTCGCGAGATATGGCAGTTTGGATGTAAGCAACGCTTGAGAAACCCAAAATTTTCGCAGTTCTCATGCTCGAAACGAATAACTACAACGCCCTAGGGGAAAGGTACGCATACCGTTGTAATCGGGCGAGTTTCTACCTTCAGATGCAACAGAAATTTTGCGGATTGGTCGATCCGTTCGCGAGATATGGCAGTTTGGAGGTAAGAAACGCTTGAGAAACTCAAAGTTTTCGCAGTTCTGATGCTCGACAAGCATAACTAGAACGGTCTAGGGGAAAAGTACGCATACCGTTGTAATCGGGCGAGTTTCTACTTTCAGATGCAACAGAAATTTTGCGGATTGGTCAATCCGTTCGCGAGATATGGCAGTTTGTAGGTAAGAAACGCTTGAGAAACTCAACATTTTCGCAGTTCTGATGCTCGAAACGAATAACTAGAACGGCCTAGGGGAAAAGTACGCATACCGTTGTAATCGGGCGAGTTTCTACTTTCAGATGCAACAGAAATTTTGCGGATTGGTCAATCCGTTCGCGAGATATGGCAGTTTGGAAGTATGAAACACTTGAGAAACACAAAATTTTCGCAGTTCTGATGCTCGAAACGAATAACTAGAGCGGCCTATGGGAAAAGTACGCATACCGTTGCAATCGGGCGAGTTTCTACTTTCAGATGCATCAGAAATTTTGCGGATTGGTCAATCCGTTCGCGAGATACGGCAGGTTGGAAGTAAGAAACGCTTGAGAAACTCAAAATTTTCGCAGTTCTGATGCTCGAAACGATTAACTAGAACGGCCTAGTGGAAAAGTACGCATACCGTTGTAATCGGGCGGGTTTCTACTTTCAGATGCAACAGAAATTTTGCGGATTGGACAATCCGTTCGCGAGATATGGCAGTTTGGATGTAAGCAACGCTTGAGAAACCCAAAATTTTCGCAGTTCTCATGCTCGAAACGAATAACTACAACGGCCTAGGGGAAAGGTACGCATACCGTTGTAATCGGGCGAGTTTCTACTTTCAGATGCAACAGAAATTTTGCGGATTGGTCGATCCGTTCGCGAGATATGGCAGTTTGGAGGTATGAAACGCTTGAGAAACTCAAAGTTTTCGCAGTTCTGATGCTCGACAAGCATAACTAGAACGGTCTAGGGGAAAAGTACGCATACCGTTGTAATCGGGCGAGTTTCTACTTTCAGATGCAACAGAAATTTTGCAGGATTGGTCAATCCGTTCGCGAGATATGGCAGTTTGGATGTAAGAAACGCTTGAGAAACTCAAAATTTTCGCAGTTCTGATGCTCGAAACGAATAACTAGAACGGCCTAGGGGAAAAGTACGCATACCGTTGTAATCGGGCGAGTTTCTACTTTCAGATGCAACAGAAATTTTGCGGATTGGTCAATCCGTTCGCGAGATATGGGAGTTTGTATGTAAGAAACGCTTGAGAAACTCAAAATTTTCACAGTTCTGATGCTCGAAACGAATAACTAGAACGGCCTAGGGGAAAAGTACGCATACCGTTGTAATCGGGCGAGTTTCTACTTTCAGATGCAACAGAAATTTTGCGGATTGGACAATCCGTTCGCGAGATATGGCAGTTTGGATGTAAGCAACGCTTGAGAAACCCAAAATTTTCGCAGTTCTCATGCTCGAAACGAATAACTACAACGCCCTAGGGGAAAGGTACGCATACCGTTGTAATCGGGCGAGTTTCTACCTTCAGATGCAACAGAAATTTTGCGGATTGGT